>NC_050575.1:352886359-353204859 GCF_011100635.1 Trichosurus vulpecula | reverse complement strand
GAAAGGGTCAGGTATTCTTTAAAAAAAATTAAGTCTGAAGCATGTTAGAGATAAGAGTTTTGAGTCCTTTTCTAAAATAAAAATAACTTTTTTTTTCAAATAGCTTCTAATTTGTTCATCACTTAAAGGATTTTATATATTTTTAAAGTATTTTATTGACTTTCAGAAGGTCTATATTAGTGGCTACTTTTTAAATGTAGTTATCTAGTTTTTTTTTAAGTCACAATATGAATTCATTTATCTGTTCTGTCTCTACAGAAAATAAACATATTTAAGTATAAAACTTTCCCCCTCAATATTGCTTTGGTTGAATGTCAGTAATTTTCATGTTGCCTAATCACTTCCCCTTTTATTTTTATTTTTTTGGAGGGGGAAAAGCAGGTCAATTGGGGTTAAGTGACTTACCCAAGGTCACATAGCTAGTGAAGTGTGTCAAGTGTTTGAGGCCAGATTTGAACTCAGCTCCTCCTGACTCCAGGGCTGGTGCTCTACTCACTGCACCACCTAGCTGCCCCTGCCCCTTTTATTTAATGACAGTTATATTGTTCCTATGATTTCTTCTTTAACTCATATTATTTCATATTTATTTATTCTCCAGTTATTTTAATTGTTTCTACAAAAGCCTTCCATTAAATTTATTCTGTATTGCGTTTTGATTGGTAAAGGATTAGCTTGATACTTATGCTGTCTGCATTTTTAGTAAGGCTTTTATGCTTGATACATGGAACCAGGTGCTAGTGAATACATTTATTCTTTTTTACTTCTTATTAATAACCAACAGAAATTTACCATAGCTGACTCTTCTAAAATTCCATTCAGATTCTTAACTTCACGATTGTTTAATCTTTTGGCAAGATTTGTCTAGTTCTGAGAGGAATATACTCAGAATCCTGACAATCATAGCGTTGCTATATCATCTATCCCACAATAACTTTATAAGTTTTGTATCACTATATAAATATCAGTTGTTATTGTTGTTTTCAATATTGTATCACTTTTCCCCTCAATTATTTCAAATGAATCCTTATTACAGACTTTAATTAGAATTCCCCTTGCTAATTTGTTCTGTTTTTTTTTTTCAGTACGGAATTCAAAACCTGTCTTATTGTGATCAGCCATTGTCTAGGCAAAGAAGCAAAACTCCATGTATTGTTCATCTTTCAGTGGCTAGCCATTATATTTTTTGTCTAAAATGCAGGCAATATACAGCTCATAATATTCCTACCTCAGCTATCAAGAGAACAGCAAGAAAGTAAAAGGAAAATGCGATTTCAAGTTAGCTATTACTAAGAGTTATTTTTCCCAATTATATGCCAATAAATCTAACAATCTAAGCAAAATGGATGAATATTTATGAAGATAAAATTGCCCAAATTAACGGGAGAGGAAATAAAATACTGAAATAACACAAAATTAGAAAATGTAACTGAATAAGCCATCAATGAACTCTCTAAGAAAGTATCCACAGGGCAAGATGTATTAGCAAACAAATTCTACCCAATATTTAAAGAATAAACATTCACAATACTATATAAACTATTTGTAAAAATAAAAAAAGTTCTATGAAATTACTTTTATAACACAAACGTGGTGCTGGCACCTAAACCAGGAAGAGTAAAAACAGAGAAAAAAATTATAGACAAATTTTCCTAATGAATATTGATGCAAAAAAATTAAATCAAATACTAGCAAGAAAATTATAGCAATATTATTGCAAGGATCATATAACATGACCAGGTAGAATTTATACCAGAAATTCAGGGCTGGTTCAATACTAGGGAAACTATTAGTATAATTGGCCATGTTAATAACAAAACCAACATAAATCATATGATTTTGTTAAGAGACGAAAATGCTTTTGACACAATATAACATTCATTCCTATTAAATGATAGAGAGTAGAGAAACAAATGGAACTCTCCTTAAAATAATAGTATTATCTATCTAAAATCATTATCAAGCATTATCTATAATGGTGATAAGCTGGAAGCTTATCAGTACAATCAGGGATGAAACAAAGATGCCCATTATCACCACCATTATTACATATTGTACTAGAAATCCTAACTATAGGAATAAGAGAAGAAAAATAAAAAGAAGGAGTTAGAGTAGGCAATGAGGAAAGAAAACTATCACTCTTTGCAGATGATATGATGGTACACTTTGAGAATCCTAAAGAATCACATAAAAAAACTACTTGAAAAAAATTAACAATAATAGCAAAGTTGTAGGATACAAAACAAACCAAAATAAGGATCAGTATCTTTGTATATTACCAGCAATTTCTATCAGCAAGAAATAGAAATAAAAATATCATTTAAAATGACTATAGACAACATAAAATACTTGAGTCTATCTGACACGACAAACCCCAGAACTACATGAACACAATTACAAAACACTTCATGCAAATAAAGTCAGAGCTAAAAAAATGGAAAAATATTTAAAATATTAATTTAATTAATCATTAAAGCCAAAATAATCAAATGGCAATTCTACCTAAATTAATCTCTTATTCAGTACCATACCAACCAAACTTCCATAAAATTAGTTTGTGGAGCTAGAAAAATAATAACAAAATTCATCTGGAAGAAGAAAAGTCAAGACTATCAAGAGAATCAATGAAAAAATATGAAGAAAGATGGCCTAGCTGTACCAGATTTCAAACTGTATTATAAAGTAGTAATTATCAGAACAATCTGGTACTGGATAAGAAATAGATTGGTGGGTCAGTGGAATGGACTAGGTACATAATACATTGTAGCAAATGACCATAGTAATTTAAAGTTTGATAAACCCAAAGATCCAAGCTTTGGGGATAAAAAATAACTATTGAACAAAAACTAAGGGGAAAACTGGAAACCAACATGGCAGAAACTAATTGCAGACCAACCTCTCACTCCATATACCAAGATAACATTGAAATGGGCACATGCTTTAGATATAAAGGGTGGGACCATAAGCAAATTAGAAGAGCAAAGACTAGATCTATAAATAAAGAAAGAATTTGGGACCAAGCAATATATAGAGAGCAGGGCGAAAAAATGGATAGTTTTGATTAGATAAAATTTTAGCACAGATATATCCACTACAATCAAAGTTGGCTCTAAATCACTATTTATTAGAAAAGTGGAAATTAAAACAACTCTGAGTTACCAGCTCATACCCATCAAATTGGCTAATATCACAAAAAAAGAAAAATGGTAAATGTTGGAGAGGAAATGAGAAAACTAGGATGCATTGTTGGTGGAGTTGTGAACTGATCCACCCATTCAGGAGAGCAATTTGGAACTATACCTAAAGGATATAAAACTGTGTATGCCTTTTTTCTTTTATCTAGCAATATCACTACTAGTTCTGTATTCAAAGAATTAAGCAAGTGGAGGAGGGGGAAGAATCTATTTATATGAAAATATTTATAGCAGCTCTTTTTGTCGTGGCTAAGAATTGGATAGTGAGAGAATGCCCATCAATTGGGCAATGGCTGAACAAATTATGGTAAATGATTGTGATAGAATATTATTGTGGTATATAAAATGACACAGTATGCTTTGGGGGAAAACCTGGAAAGACTTATGTGAACTGATACAAAATAAGCAGAACCAGGAGAACATTATACATAGCAACCGCGATGTCATATGTTTAACAACTACAAATGACTTAGCTATTCCCAGCAATACAGTGATCCAGAACAACAGGCTCAGCTCAGATGGAACTTCCTCCACAGAAAGTTACTTAATCTGCTAGCTAGAAGGAATGCCTTCCCCCAAATCTCTATGTACTTGGCACCTTCAGACTTTAATATCCTGCCTTACAATTATTTGTATACTGTTATATTCCCTACTAGATGATATACTCCTCAATGGAAAGTACCTTGTCTCTGAATTCCCTGTCAACTGGTATTACCAAGAATACTTTATTATTAACATACACGGTACAAAATAAATACTGAATAGATGGATGGATAGATGTGTAGATAGTGGATGGACAAATCTAATTAGAAGGAAATCAAAACTGGTAAATCAAAGGGTACTATCATTATCTCTGTTTTGCCCTTTCGAAACTTGAACATGAAGACTAATGTAAAGAATAATGCTGACCCAATTTGTAGATGACTCAAATCTAGGGGATAGAATTAACACACTGGATGAAAGAATGAGTATTTTTAAAATCCTTTCTAGGGTCTGACACTGTTACTATTCATTTCCTCTGGAACAAAATGCACAGTCTTCCATTTGACATTTAAAGGTTTTCAGAATCTGACTCTTTCCAGGTTTACACATTATTTCTCCCTTCCCCCCCTCCCACTCATGGTATTCCATCTTCTGCCTCTACATAAGTTAATCCCCATGTCTAAAATGTTCCTCCTCCTCAGTTCCACTTGCTGGAATTTTTGGCTTCCCTCAAATCTTCACAACCTGATGAAATCTTTCCTCACTTCCCATTTATTGCTATTTCCACTTCCCAAACACTTTGTATCTATTTTCTAACTAGTGAGGCTCTGAACTCACACTTTCTGAGTAAAACTAGATCGATCTATACATCTTGGTTCTAGTGTACCCTTGAGGAGTTGGATGGTGACTCTCTGTGATGTTATTAGCTCAAGATACAATTTCTGTGTGTTTTCCCTCTCCCCAGTATTAGCAGGCAGTGATTAGAAATCAACTCCCATTTAACTATATAACACCAGTTTGCTTTAACAAAAGGATATTTACTTTAAAAATGTTCCAAAAAAGAATCACAAACATTTCTTCTCCCCACTAACATCTGAAGTAATACTCTCCCCTCTACTACCTTGATCTTTATGGGGAGTGTACTCAAACTTAAAGTAGTTTTCTGCATAGTATTGTTCAAATCAAGTTTTCTTTCAAATGGTCACAGCAAAATCAAGCAGATTCTGACTCTTAGACTGTAGTGGCTCTCCATTCTGATCTTTTGAAGCTCCCAACATCATAAAATTCTCCAATATTCCTTCACTTAAGTGCAGGAAAACCATACACAATAGTCACAGATGCTACAGCAAGGTCAGGTACTCACAGGCTGTATTAAGGCAACTCCAGTGGGGATAGGAAGAGGCCCAGGGTCCCTCTCCAGTCAGAAGTAGTCAGTATACTCTGCCTCTGCATTTCTCTGCAGTTAGCCAGATCAAGAGACTACATTTTGCTGGTTAGTGTACTTTAAATGCCCCCCATTCTGGGTACACAATAAACAAAAAAGAATTATATTCACCAGGACTGGAATCAAAGAAAGTCTGTGCATGATTCAAAGTCCATGTCAGGATTCCATCAGTTAACTGTGCTATACATGCTCATCAGTCATAGATACATACATGTAGATATAGATACCCACATAAATGTGGGTATAATATCTCTCTATATGTACATCTACATTTATATCTATCTATCCCCCAAGTAGAACCTGAGTTCCTTAAGTTCCTTGAAAACAGGGACAACACAGGTTGGCATATGTGTGGGACAGAGACCACCACTCAAAATCAAGACAAAGACTTAGATGCCGTGAAAGCAGAAAGAAGTTCATTGCTTTCTCATGAGAAAGGGTACTGCTCCTTGTTGCACTAATGGTGCCAGCCAGGGAATACAAGTTGGTAGCTGCACCCTTGCTTTTTTATTCCCTAATACCCTCTTACCCCTTTATCCTTCGACTGGGTACTCAGGGCATACATTGTAAATGCAGCAGCTAATTCCCAATAGAAGCAAACATGCCCATGTTTGGGTTACATGCATACATGAACTAGGAAGTAGAAGCAACCAGGCACCAAGCTCCCTCACCTATGCTGACATGGTGCTGGAGAAATAGAAACTTATCAGGGAAAATGGAAACTTAACTTCAGGCTTTCTGGAGGAATGAAATTTAGGCCTGTGGGAACTGCACTGTAGGCTATCTCTCACACTAAGACAGAGTGCAGGAGAGAGATCGGAACATAGCAAGAAGATAAGAGTGCAGCAGGGAGATACTAGTGAGGGAACTTCACTTTGAGCCATCCCTCATGATCCTACCTATTCTTTTATCCTGTCTTGAAGATCCCTCACTCCACTGTTGATAAATTTCTTCTAACATGTCCTCCTCATTGCCTCCTTCACTCCCTTACTCTCTTTCTCATCTGAATTCTTCCCCTTAACCACCACCCCTTTAAGTAAATATGAGAAGGATTGATTGATGCATTGACAAATCAAAGGGGCATTGCTCTTCATAAATACAGATACAGAAACCCAAAAGAAAACAGTAATGCAATTGTCCCTTTAAGGTTCAAAAAGTCTTTTCCTATACAGTTGTCTGGCAGGGAACATTGTCAATGAAGTCTTCTGGTCCTTGGTATTTGTTCCAGACATCTCCAGCACAGCATCTCAGAATGTTCTTCTTGTAGGAACCAGCTTTCTGACCATTCTACAGAAATGAACTTAGCACAATTTTAAATAACCATTTCTAATCCTTATAACCCTGATCATTTTTACAAACTCAAAATTGGAAGCATGGCCAATTGTCATGTTTAATAAATTCACATCAGAACCCATTGTCTTATACTTTACATTAATCTATTATTACTTTCCTCACCAGAAGCATGCAGTTTCACTAAGGATTAATAACAGGCTCAAGTACATACAGAAATATATTAAATAATCAATTTTAAACACAGCACATATAAAATCTTAAACTTTTAGTCATGCCATGCTTCTTTGATGTCATTTACAAAATAAACCACAAGGCATTCTTCTTTTAACATTATTATTTGTAACAAAATTTTAAACAAGTATGATATTAACCAAATATCAAAATAACATTCTCACAAGCCCTTGACCTAATTGTCTCCATACCATTACCAAGAATTAATGGACCCTAACTCATATGGGAACATACACAGGAACACTGGTCCCAGTCTTATAGTAACTTAAGATGTTCCATAATCAATTATTTTAGCAGATTTGTTACTGTACTTACAAAACCTTCTGATTATAGAAATTTACCACTCAAGAGATTAAATACTTATAGTAAGGGAACAATATTTCTCCAATTTCCTGTCAACTCCAGGCAGAAGTTATGTCAAACTGCAAACTGCATTGGGCCACAGTTAAAGTCTTCCAGGTTTTGTTTAAAAAATCGATCAATTGAAGAGAATCCCACCTCAGCACATGAGGAACAGTTTCCCTCTCAACCTTCCCATGAAATCATACCTTTAGTTCATACTTGCCCCTCACAGGGCTGCTGGCATCATGGATCAGTGACTCAAATAGCCTTCCTTAATATTCATACCTGGAGTTAGACACAGAAACAGCCAGTTATCAGTCCCATTAAGTCTTTGAATAGCAAGTTCTAATAATCAGTTTAAGATATGACTATAATCTCGCATTGCTTAAGGCACATCTCCAAAGCAAGCGCTAAATAGCTTGCATGCATTTCCACGCTTGTTCATAAAACCTTAATAAGCTGGTGCAAAAGTCCTTAAGTAACACAAATTCCAGAGTGTTGTGAAGAAATTAATTTCCTAGTTACCTCAGAATCCCTAAATATCACAAACTTCCTTAGTCAAAATGTGTGATAATATAATCTCACATTGGTAGCAGTAAGAGACTGATTACAGGAAAAATACTACTGCTTTTAGAATCCTTTTAAATAAAGGGAAAATCTTAAGGTGAGTCTTAAGCAGTTTGCCTAAATTTCTGCACATGTTCGAGTTCTAGATAAAAATATTATTATATTTCCCAGTAAGACAACAAAAAAGAGCTCATATCTTACACTGACTACTTGCTCTGATCATACAAACCTAGTATAGAAGGCAAAAGAGCATACCACATACGACAGGATAAAACATCCTTAGCTTTGTTTAAATTCACATAGAGTCACAGCTCTCCAATCATGAAGTATCTGTTTCTCCTCATAGCTAAACTCAGGAATAGTCAGGTGCAAAACATTCCTTTTCAAAGGAACACAATGGGGAAACTGAGCCAGGAGGATCCCATACTAGAATGAGACTAAGATTGTCCCCTCAGCTTTCTCCCAAATACAGACTTCCACCTGTTAATAGTACAGGATCATGTTCCCTCTGAATAGCTTATCTTGCCGCATTTCTCTCAGGTACTGATTTAATGCAGACAACTATACCCAAATTCAAACTCGAAATGACATTAGTTATGGTCCCAAGAGCCTTTCACCTTAAACAGCAAGTCTCAATAATCACAGCTTAGAGCCAGATACAGTTGCTTTTACTTTCATGGAGTGGCAATAAGCAATAAAGATTTACCAGGACTCACATACATAAGTGATTCTATTAAACATCTCTCCCTCTCAAATTTAAACTTGTCCTGGTGCAAAAGCCGATTGTTAGAATCCTTTCTAGCTATTGTACATAAACTTGGGACTTCTCAGCAAGCTAAATTCATTGTTTAGGACCTACATAAATTAAACATGTTCTTTTCCTGAGATGGGTGATCTTGCCCATACAGATAGTTTCCAGGGGCCTTGGCAATTTTACAAAACAAAGAAAATTGACATGGACCTCAGAGAGGGCTGATACTGGTGCCTTCAAATGGGCAGAACCAACCCAATAAGCTTTACATGATTCCCTTCTTTATACATGCAGTAATCAATTAAGTATTTTAGGTTTTAGCATTAAAACAATAATTAACAAAATAGCCAAACTGCTCTTAACTGTAATAAAAACAATAAATTTCAATGACATCAAATACATTTCTAGATCATTTAAAAAATGATAATTATTTATAAAAGGATAGGCTGTCTTACTCTAAGTACAGACATTGACTGGCAGGCTTCTCTACCTTTTGCCTCTCCCTCTACTTCCTACTTTCTTCTACCAGAATTGCACTATCTGCCACTGCCTCTACACAGTCTGGCCAGATCTGTGTGACACTGAGTCTAATAATTTGGAGAGGAATACCACTAACTTATATCACCCTCCCCTTTTTATCTTTTTATTTTCATCCTTTTGCCAAGTGGGGGAAAATAAATCTCTCTCTCTCTCTCTCTCTCTCTCTCTCTCTCTCTCTCTCTCTCTCCCTCTCTCTCTAATCTGATCTGGGATGAGAGGGCTTAATAGAAAAACCTTGAGCCTGTTTGCTATCCTTTCCTATTTCTCTGAACACACTTATTCAAGGTCAATCCAAGGACACAACAAACCTAGGAATGAAATTTGAATAAAATTTTAAAAAATTCACTGTAGGTTTGGACATAATTGTCATCAATATCAAACTACTGCATCAGATTAGCTTGCAAATAGAAATTTAGTAGGGCTTCTAAAAATCATGCAAAAGATTTTACTAAACATTTTTTTCATAAAAATATTTCCCTTCCTCATAAACAGCTTATAATTTATGATATTATTATTAATTCCTAAGTACTAAACAATTCTTAAGTTTGGTCACAAAATCTTTTCCACATAATTGAAAAGAAAGAAAAGAAAAAAAACCTAAACATGCTTTTGTAAATATTTGATGTAAGCAATAATCCCAATAGCTTAGTTAACAATCTCAGAAATTTCATGAATGATAGCAAAACAATTTTAACTGAAAATTCCCTTTAAATAAAGACAAAATTTGGAAATTTGTGATTTCTCAAATTACAATGCTTCAAAATATTATCATATATGTTCAAATAGAATGACTTAAAATTTTCTTAACCCATTCACCATGTTTTACAGTACAATTCTTAACCTAAATACACTTAGATTATAAGAGAATTTAGTTTTTTGACAACACAGATGATACAGGTGTTTACCAAACTATGCAATAAAGGAAAATTTTAGAAATACAACAATACCATCAACAATTATCATCAATTTAAACTTTAAAATCAAAACCAATTAATTATCACTCTAGTGGCTTTACTTTAATCGGATGTGTTCCCAAATTGCCTTACACAGAGAATCATTCATTTCATCACCATCGACATAAACTGCACATCAAAGAAAATCCACATAAAATTAATGAATATGAACCAATTATATTTACCTTAACACAGTTTACATTCAGATAGCATTTGTTTTATGCCAACTATCTTTACAATCATGTGATCTTCCTAATATCCCTGGGAATGAATTCCACCACCATCCCCTTACTGAACAGTAAACTGAAGTAAATAGAACTTTCTTGGGGCCATATAGTTAATAAATTTCTTAATCCCAAATAACAATATGTACTTTAAAAATTATACAACTCAAAATATATAATACTAAAATTATACAATTGTACTTTAAAATTATACATTTCTAAGTTTAATAACCTTGGTCATTTACAAAGGAACATTATCTACAAATTCATATATTTCTTCAATATTTCATTTCCCCATTCATGTTCACATTTTCTTGTGAAAGTTTTACAAACAGTTTGGAATCATTTATTGCAATAAGGTCAGTTTAAAATGTGCTGGGCCTGTATTCTAACTACTTCTTTTGGCCCGGGTAAAAAGCAAGCCTAAGGAATTTGAATCAATGCTGACAAAATATGACCAGCATTCCCTCCAGGTAGACACCTCTGGAGCTTGATAATTAATTGAACAGTAATAATTATAACTCATAAAAACCAATATCTTTACCATAGCCAGTATCAATATTAGATTTAATTGAACCCACCCCCACATCTAGCCTGAAAGGTGAGTGGACATGATTCCTTCTATCTCTCCATAACTTTATCTATTGGTTTTTAGATTAGGTTATCAGCATTTCGCTCTAAGCTGCCTGCTTAAGATTTTTGTTTACTAACCTTACTTTAGTGCCAAATAGTAAAATAAATTCTAACCTATCTTAAGCATTAAATTAGGAGTGACACATTACACTTTTCATATTTTTAAATAAGACCAGAATGAATTCAATTTTTTCCAGTTGGATCCAATTACACAAAACCTTTTCTCTTTTAGGTAAGGCAGGGCATGGTTAAAGGGCTATGGAGCCTGCCTCTCTTTGATCTGAGAGGAAAAGATTCACCCTTCTTTCTTCCTTCTCTTTCCCTCTTCTACATTCAACAACTTGGCCAAAGTTGGAATGTGGGAGAGAGGAAGGGAATATTTTCCAACAACTCTTCAAGAGTTTCCAAACCCGTTAACTTTCAAAACCTCTATTCCCACGGTGAGAATAAATTATGCCGCCCTTATTTCTATACATGCATCTCTCCTACATGCTTAAACTTTCTTGCTTTTACTTATCCCTTCTGGTAGACTTTGATTAAAGCCCCTTTAAAACTGCACATACCTTATTTCTTGCTAATTCTGACCTGACACTTCTCTTATCCTCTTCAACTTCTCTTTTCCATCATATAATCAACAATAAAGTATTTTTATCTCTCTCTTCCACCCACCCATTCCCCTGAAAAGACTGGAATCAGGGAAGGAGAGAAAGACAGAGATAGTGGACATTACAGAGTGTCAGATTACACACTCACTTCACACAAAAACATAAACACAGAAACAGATACAGACAGAAAATGACGGAGAATCCAAAAGCTCAGAGAGAATTGTTAGAAATACCCTGCACAAATTAGGCATTGCCAGCCCAAACTAAGCAGCAATGTTTGATCATTTTTCTTTTCTCTTGTCTTTCCCTTTGCATTTTGGTAGGTCCCAATTAGCTAGTTTTGTCCCTAATGGGCCATTGTCCGGAACATCTGGAGGACTGTTGTTATTTGGACCACCTGATTTTGACCGGGATTTTCACATGGCTCACCAGTTCTTGCTTCCTAAAGGTCACCACATCTTGCCTTTCACTGAGGGGAGACTAACTAGATCTTACTGAGATGCTCAGCAGTTCTTGCCTTCAACACAGAGGGCTCACAGTATCTTGCCTTCTTGGTTCACTCAGTCTAGCTTCTATTCCTCTCTTTTTCCTGGTCACCCAGAGATTCACCAGGTCTTCCCCTATGGGGAGTGGGGCAGAGCTCACCACATCTTGTCTTTCCTGGGCCTGTGCGCACAAACTTATGTGACCAACTCAAATTTTTCTTCACATGGTCATCTGATCCTTCCTTGGGGTTTCTGCTTTCAAGTCAGATGTGTCTCTTCGGGTCTGTTCCTTAAAAGTGAAAGGAAGATCCCAAGCCACTCTGCAGACCGCTGGCAACTGGCCTATAGGCACCTGTCCTAGGACCAGCTGGGAGACCCTTCCGTGAATAAGGAGGATCCCCAACAAGCCCCCAAAACTGTGTAGAACACAGACCCCTACTCAAAATCAAGACAGAGACTTGGATGCCTTGAAAGCAGGAAGAAGTTTATGGCTTTCTCATGAGAAAGGGTACCTCCCCTTGTCACATTAATGGTGCCAGCCAGGGAGTACAAGTTGGTAGCCGCACCCTTGTCTTTTTATTCCCTAATGCGATGCCCCTCCCACTCTCTTAACCCTTTCTCCTTTGACTGGGTGCTCAGGGTGTACATTCTAAACATGGCAGCTAATAACCAATAGAAGCAAACATGCCCATGTTTGGGCTAGGTGTTCTAGGAAGTAGGAGTGACCAGGCACCCAACTCCCCCACCCATGCTGATGTAGTGCAGGAGAAATAGAAACTTATCAGGGAAAGTGGAAACTTAAATCAAGGCTTTCTGGAGGAATAAAACTTAGGCCTCTGGGAACTGCACTGTAGGCCATCTCTCACACTCAGGTAGAGTACAGGAGAGAGATAGGAGCATAGCAGGGAGATACTAGTGAGGGAACTTCACCGTGAGCCATCCCTCACAGCATATAATAGGTGCTTAATAGATGATTTGGGGAAGAATGGATGGATTAATGAATTATAAACTCATCAAGAACAGGATTTTGGTCATTTTATTTGTTTCCCCTTTATATCCTCAGTTACCTTAGTACATACCTTAAACACAGTAGACACTAAATAAATGTTTGTCAAAGTGTAACAACATAATAAGCAAAGTTCTGCATTCCTATTTTAATAAAAATTCAGTAACAGGATGGAGAAAAAAACTGGCCTAATATCCATTGATGTGAGGAAAAGTTGTTGATATGTCTTCTGTCTTTATGAAATCTAGTATTATCCTAGACATTTATTTACAAATTCACCGTGGGCACCCTAGATTAAGATGCCTACCGTGGATTGCAAAGAAGTTTAAGATTAATAATGCTGATTGGATTGTGGAGCTCAAATGAAAAAGAAAGAAGCTTTAGAGAAGGACTTAAGAGGGATCAAAAGGCATTGAAAAGGCAGGAAAAAACAAACAAACAAGATCTCAGTCTGCACAGGCTTCTTGAGGTTAATTTAATCTAGGGAATACTTATATTTTTCCATGCTTTACATTAGCACATTTTATCCTTGGGCCATGAAGAAGGGATCACACAGCATCACATTTGGTCCAGGAAGACATCACTTGCCGAGAGAGTCATAGGGAAACTGACAGGTTTCTTCTGGCTCTCTTCACCACAAATTGTTCTTATACACCCACTTACTAAATGTCAGGCACTGTCCTAAATGCTAAGGATATGAATAAAGGCAAAAAAATACAAACAAACAAAAAAGCTAAAATGGTCCTGCTCTTAACGAGTAAAGGCCTATAAATAAATGCCAAATTCCTTTTCTGGGTCTCAGTTTCCTCTTCTGTAAATAAAAAAAGTTGGTCTAGATGATCCCCAAGGTGACTCTAAGTGCTAGCAATCTGGGATTACAATACAGCATGCTAAGTAATTACAGTAGCACTAATTGGTATATAGTACTTTAGGTGTCCATAGAAATAAATGACATTTCTTGTCACCTGAGGACTTTTATTTATACCTAAGAGAACTAGGAGAGGGAAAACAATCTGAAGTTTCTCCTTTCCTCTTAATTCTCTCCACAGATTTGGATTTCCATGGCTTTGCCAATAATTGGTTCCTAGCACATCCCTCAATCAATAATTCCTTGTCAGATTTTCTTAACTTCTTTCCTTGATCCAAGCCTTTGTTTTCTCTGAATTCTTTTCATTCTCTCAATTCTCACTTGCTAAACTCTTGTTCCTTTGAGATGGCACACAAGTAGCTTGTGTCAGCTTGGCACAAAGGGATCGATAAATGCTAGAGCTGGAAATGACCTTAGAAAGCATGTAGTTCAGCTTCATCATATTACAGCCAAGGAAGCTACCACTCAAGAACATTCAAGGTCTTTCTCAAGATTGTACGATAAATTCACTGGAGACCGAGGACTAGAACCTAGATCTCCTAACTTTCAGTCCAAGCTGTGTTTTGTTTGTTTGGTTTATTTTTGGTGTACATTGAATTTTATAGATATAGAACCAGTAGTAGAGATGACTAGCAAAATTGGAGGGGGTGGGCCCAGAACAAAAGACTTTCAGACTCACCCATAATCAATCCATTTAGCAATATGAATTTGCTTCTGCTTTTAATCTAACATCCATACTTAATCCACACTTTAATCTAATCTAATATCCACATGGATATTATCCCATAACATTTGCTTCTGCTTTTAATCTAACATCCATACTTAATCCACACTTTAATCTAATCTAATATCCACATGGTATCTAGAAAATTGGGAGCTGCTTTTACATGAGATTCCATTTAAACTCTCCAAGAATTTCAGGGGTTTCATATAACTATAACTATGTGTATAGGATTGAGGTGACTATTTCCAAGTTTCCTATTTATATCTTCTTTGTACATAATTGTATGTGATTCCTCCCTCCCATTAGAATATGAAGGCATGGAGTTATTTTAGCCTTTCTTTTCATCTCCAGTCCTTAGCACAATGCTTGCAGTCTGGTATACACCTGATAAATGCTTACCTATTGTTATTCCTGGGGCAAGAGAATAAAGAAGTTACTGATATAGGCTACATATTGAGGTTTTATTGAGCTAAGTTTGGGAATGCAATAATACTAGAAATCTCTCAATGCATCACAGACAGAAGAACAAAGATAGGATCTTTACTTTTTTGCCTTTCATGGTGATTTGTAAAGGTCTGATGAGCCTTCTGATTTCAGCAAGTTCACTTAATTTATCTGCTATCCCAAAAATTCTCATTAGTTTTTCATTCAAAATATACAAGTGGTATCTCCAAAAATAAAAGATCCCTTCTCAAAGTATTAGGGTATGGTTTTCTTTCAAATTATCCAAATCTCAGGAAATCAATTTTTTTCAGGGAAGCAGAATGGAATGAGAGAATAAAAACATACTGAACAAAAGTGTCAAGATGTTTGTTTGAGTCCCAGACCTGCTTTAATTATAAGACTTTTAGGATTTCAATCAAACTCTTTGAACTTTACTTCTCTCTATAAAACAGGTATGATAATAGTTGCCCTAAGTTCCTCATTGTATGGTTAAAGTCAAATGAGATTTATACATGAAAAAAAAGTATTACTATAAAATGATAAAGAAATTATAATGACTATCATCACAACTTAATTTTGTGGAACACTATATTTTGACAAATATTTCATTGCCCAAGATGCACAAGAAGGCACAGTTTTCGCAGTTTTGTAGAAAGTTGCCCTGTAGTCTGTTATGAAGTTTGACCAGTATCTATTATTTTCTTTATTTTTTAAAGAGGGCTATCTCTTTTGAAGTAACTACTAGAAACTGAAGGTTGAAACAGATTATTCTGGTGTATGAGTTATGTCTTAGGCTGAAGAAAGCTGGATAAACTGTATCAGGTTTCAAGAGCACCATAAAAAGGCTGAAGCAACCAATTACTAAATTATCTCCCAGGGACCTGGATGATTTCCCAAAGTTATTTATTCACTGTCAGGGCTGAGCATCCAGCCCAGGAGAACCTGACTCAGCTAATGTCCTTCAAATAATCAGGAAACCCATAAGTTTCTCAAGAGAGAAAAAAAGTGAAGACTATTTTTAAGAGGAATTACATTGAAGAAAGTTTGAGAGGAAAATATTTGTAAGCGTGAATTGAATTTTCTTACGCTCTCTATTCTCCCTACATTGCCACCAGACTATCGTGACAATACCTTTATCTTCAGACCACTCCCTGTACTTCCTCATTTCGCTGAATTTACTCCAACCCTCTTCCCCCTATAACATATCAGCATCCTAAACAATCTTTCAAGGTCCAGCTTGTATTATTTTCTCTGTGAAGATATCCCTGCGCTCCATGCGATTTCCTTCTTTTCTGAACATTTATAGCAGCCTGACCATCCCTTCCATCTGGCCATTACTGCCTAACCACAATATTGCTATTTATTGAAAATCATCATGGGGCAATGGAAGACACAATGGATTTGGAGTCAGAGGACATGAATTCCTATCATGTTTCTAATACTTACCTGTGTTACCTTGGTCAAATCACAGTTTTTCCAAGGCCTCAGTTCCTCATCCAAAATAAGGGAGTTGGGCCAGATGACTTTTAAGGCTATTTAAAGTTTTACATCTATTATTTCATACTCCAATGATCTCAAGTTCACTCCTACGTCCTCCATTCAATTATTTTTTTAAATATTTATTTAGTCTCTCCTCTGTGTAAGTTATACATAGGTTTAGTGTATTAGTAACACAATTCCTGCCAATGCAAAACTAATGATTTACAAGGGAGGGATGATATGCATAAGAAGAGAGTGCTATAAGGGAGACAGCGATTAAAGAAAGCATAGCCCAAGATAAAGTACTCTAGAGAAGATAGGAGGAAGAAAGAGAATATTTTCAGTTAAGGAGAGGGATGACATAGGTAATGATAGAAAGTTTTGAAGGGGAGACAGTATGTGAACTATGAGGAAAAAAGGATTTTGACTTAAAGAGATTAGAAGAAAGTGCATTCCAGGAAACCTGTAAAGAGTTCAGTATATTTGTGTCCAGGCCAGTATTAATTATCCCTGACATTTGCACAGAGTTAAAGTTGAGTTCTGCCCTTGAAAAGGAAGCAAAAAGGCTAAGGAAATAGATTTTGAATTTCCAGATAATCTGAGAGTACATTGTTTTCCTTTCAAAGAACGAAAAAACTGCTTCAATGGGATAACAAATGAACCAAAAGACTGTAAAGAGATGGAGGCAAATTCTTACTTCTATAAGAACTTTGAAGGGTGTGAGAATATGAATTATAGAAGAAAGGAAAGATGCCCTAAAGAATATTTAGAGCTAGATAAGATGAGCCAGGTTCTTTCTATAAATGGAGAGATCTGGTTCATTTCAGGAAGAGGTAGCTTATTGTTCTCTAAGGGGATTATGCTATAGATTCCTGTATGATATCAGGTGTAAAATAGTCCAATACCCAATCATAGTGGTAAGAGAAAAATAGTAATAGTTGATAACTTCCTGTTTAGGGTGATAGGAAGGTAGTTTTTGACAGGATACAAATAGTATAGCTCTGATATCATTCCAGGTCATGTATCGATATTACTGAATGTCTCTACTTCTGGATTCTTTTGGAGACTATGATAGAAAATAATACAAGGAAAAAACAAGAGGTATCATTGAGATTTAGTGGGATGGGACTTACAGTTGGAATTTGGGCTTGGGCAGGATACATTTTATTCGAGTCACCTACCCAGTAAAACTGAGTGGGGACTTTCTTGATGAAAAGACCAGAGCTGAATAGAAAAAATTGACTTTCAAATACAAAACTCAAGAGAAGCATAAAAAGATAAACAGGAAAGGGGAATCATGACAGAGTCATTAAGGTTAAACTCTTTATATTCCTACATGGGAAGATGATATTTGTAATTCATAAGACCTTTCTCTTTATTAAGGTTGTTAGAAGGAGCATATATAGACAGAGGGCACAGGTGTGAGTTGAATATGAGGCAATGGTAACTAAAAATAAAATTAAGGGGTAAGAGGAATGTAGTGGGAGAAAGAGAAAGGAAGAAGTAGAATGGGGTAAATTATCTCACATAAAAGAGGCAAGGAAAAGCTTTTGCAGTGGAGGGGAAGGGAAGAGAAGGTGAAGGGGAATGAGGGAATGAGTGAACCCTACTCTCATCAGAATTGGCTCAAAGAGGGAATAACATACACACTCAATTGGGTACAGAAATGTATCTTACTTACCCTACAGAAAAGTGGGAGGGGAAGTGGGTGAGAGAAGGGATGGGGGGGGGTGATAGAAGGTAGGGCAGTTTGGGGGAGGGGGTAGTCAAAAGCAAAAACCTTTTGAGAAGGGGGCAGGTGAAAGGAGAGAGAGAATAGAGTGAATGGGGGTGGGGTGGGAACTAGGATGGAGGGAAATACAGTCAGTAATACTAATTGTGAAAAAAAATAAACTAAGTTCCTCTGATAAAGACCTCATTTCTCAAACATATAGAGAACTGAGTCAAGTTTATAAAAAGAAAAGCCAATCCACCATTGATAAACGATCAGAAGATATGATAAGTTTTCAGATGAGGTAATCAGAGTTATCTATAGCCATATGAAAAAATAATGTAACTCATTGTTGATTGGAGAAATGCAAATTAAAATAATTCTGAGGGACTACTCATCCTATTAGATTGGTTAGTAGGACAGAAAAGGTAAATAATGAATGTTGGAGGAAACTTTGGAAAAATGAAACATTAATGCATTGTTGGTGGAGTTGTTAACTGATTCAACAGTTCTGTACAGCAATTTGGAACTATCCCCAAAGGTGTTTAAAACCCTGCAGACCCTTTGACTTAGCAATACCACTACTAGGTCTGTATTCCAAAAGAGATAAAAAAAGGAAAAGAAATTAACTTGCATATTGTTTGTGTTTTAAAAATAATTTATGGAATTATTTTAAACCTTATATTTCCCTTAGATGAAACAGATTGAAATGGCCCTAACTCTCAGATAGCGGGCTTTTTGATTTAGTAGCCAAGTGGTTCATCACCCTAGAGTTAAGCTGGTGATGAACCTTTGCAAACTTAACTAAGCAGGATCTTGGACAACATATGGACTATATTTTATCAAGCTCTTGCTTAATTCCTATGTTGTTGTATCAGTAAGGCAAGATTAATGACCTCGAGGATGACCATGAACATGCCTGAATGGTTCAGAATAGTGAAATACGAAAAACTCTCTAGGTAGAAGGCAGAGGAAGTATAACATTTATTTAGAATCCAGAGGATAAAATCCCAAGACCAATAACATCCCAAGACCAATAACTCCAGTTTGATATAGCAGTAATTATATTCCAAAACCAGTAAGCCTACCTCAATGCAGCAACAAGGAAATTATAACACAGTTTTATAGCAAGGAACCAAGTCATCCTGCAACCTTCCACCCTGCTAGGGCCTTCCTATAAACAGTCACTCACAAATCCTAACTCTCTGCTCAGTACTCTCTTCTGCAGCTCTGCCATCTCTGAGTTCCTGCTCCTTCTCCTTGGGCTGAATTCAAACTTCTGTAGCTCTCTGTAGATTCTGGTTCTCTTACACTCTGGGCTCTCCTTATTTACAGTCCTAACCAGCACCTGATTGGCTAGAACTCTGGTCTCTGATTGGCTGAATTCATGATTGACTAGCATTCAGGGCACATACCATTGGCTCTGATCTTAGCAAGTCCCCTTAGATCCCTGAGGGCTTCACACCCAAATAGGCTTAGTACATACTGAGTAGAGTCTTTAGGCCTACTTAAAAACAAAGGTATAATCAAGCTTTCCCATCTAGTCCCACATGAGGCCTATTAAATGGGTGGGGAAGATCTTGAATCACATTATTGCTACACTTAGCAATTGCCTCAAATAATTTAAATAATTAATTATCATCACATTATAGATTATTTCACCAAAAATTGCAAGACTTATAGGGACTAGTGAAAAATTAAGAAAGCTGATACAAGAGGACAACATATGCAATGGCCATTAAAATATGAATAAAACAACATTAAATTATCAGCATTTAGATTAAGAGCAATTACCCATGAAGAGAAATGTTGAAAGAGAATTTCTTCCTGTTGACAGAAATGTTGGGTACTAAAACTATGGAATGTTATAAATACTACTAGATATGGTCATTGTGTCAGTTAATTTTTTGCTCAATTATTTTTCTTTATTATAAAGGGGAGTTTTCTTTGAGGAGTGGAGAGAAGCCAGGTGGGGAATGACTGATATTCAGTGATTTATTCATTCATTCATTTAGCAATTGCAGAAATCTACTCATATTCAATGATTTAAAAAAATTCTGATTTGATTCTTTAACATGGAAAACCACTTTTTATCATCAGAATTCTGATGTTCAGAACTGCTATACATCTTGCTTCTTACTTTCTGCTACTCCTCTATTCTACAATAATAATAATGAGAGAATCTTACCTGAAGACTAACTACAGGGCCAGCCAATAAGTCTGTCAGCAAACATTGGTATTTATGATATGCCAATCACTGTCCTAAGCGCTGGAAATACAAATAAAGGTGAAGTCAATCATAACACTCGAGGATTGGACATTCTAATGAAAGAGGTAAAATATAAATAGGTAGGCACAAGATATTAACAGAGTAGATTGAAGGTAGTGTGAGAAGGGAGGCAAAAGCAGCAGGGATCACAGGGTGAACAAGGTGGTATTTTAGGTGAGCCTTTAAAGATGAAAGAGATTCCAAAAATTAAAGGTAAAAATAAAATCCTTCCAGGCATGTTTCTTAGCACAACATTGAGAACAGGGCGGCAGATTAGAAACCTATTTTCCAGTGTAGCTCCTCTTCACCCATCTTGTTCCCAGAGGGATGAAATGTTTTGTGTCTAACAAGAGGCATGACAGATGTTTTTTCCTTGACTAGTATAGTCTGACAGGATTTAATGGACATTCTCAAAAGCACAAGATCTGCTCAATATTTGTCATTTTCATGTCAACAAATGCTGGGTCTGCTCTGACATTTCATTCAGCAGATGTCTTCTTCTTCTCTATGTGAGTTTGATCCTCAAGTCCACATTTAAAGACTTGAGCTTTCATCTTCACTGCATGAATCACGTTCCCTCTTGTGTCAAAATTTACTTACATACACAAAGATAACAGATTTAACATTGGAATGGACCATAGAAAGCACCTACTGCCGCAGACTCCTTGGACAAATGAAGAAACTGTAGTCTGAGGTTTTTTAATGCTGTCTACTCATTTTCCCAGCCAATTACTTGACTTTTGAGCTCTTTGTCAAGGTATGACTGCTTCCAGAGCGGAGAGCGCTCTGTCCCAAGCTTCAGTGTTTTGTGCTGCTTTTTTCAGAGGTATTTCTAGGCACCTGTAAATTTTCAGTTCTTCTAAGACGGTTTGATCCAATGAGAGGTGTTTACTCCTCTCCTGGCCTCTACTCTAGTCTGTGAGTGATCTCAAGTACTCTTTTCTGCCTTGGAACTTCTAGGAGGGCCCCCTTTCCACAACCACCAAAAGCTCTGCCACACCAGCACTCCTCCTCACCCCAGGACTGCCAACCAGGACTGCGATCCAGATCCAAACAGGTCAAAGCAAGAGAATACTGCCTCAGTGCCACCAAACAGATCCCTATACTCCCAATCAGATCAGCTGCTTGATTCCCCCCCCCCACTTGTCCCCCAATCTCTGGGCCTGGAGCTCCAAAAGCAGCCACCACCGCTGCTGCTGTGGCCTGTCCTCTTCTGCAGCCACCTTGGCTGCCCCTGGGCTGGGGCCAGACCTCGCCCTTCTCTCACCCAGGTCCAACAGAGTTTTCCCATTGACCTGCTAAGTTGTCTTTAGAGTTTGTGGGTTAAGTCTGGAAACTGCCACAGCTCAGTGATTCAGTGACCTGCGGCCTGCTCCACCCACTCTGCTCAGGCCGGGTCTGCACAGGTGTGGCCCAAGCTGGGCTGTGCTCTGCTCTCAGTCAGGTGCAATAGACCTTTCCCAGTGACCATCCAGGCAGTCTTGGTCTGGAGACTTGTTCCACTCTATCATTTTGTTGGTTCTGTAGCTAAAGAATTTGTTTAGAGATATTTTTTTAAAGGAGGGGAAGGCAGAACAATTGAGATTAAGTGACTTGCCCTAGGTCACACAGCTAGTAAGTGTGTCAGGGGTCTGAGGCTGGATTTGAACTCAGGTCCTCCTGACTCCAGGGCTGGTGCTCTATACACTGCACCACCTAGCTGCTCCTAGAGTTATTTTAGACGTGTTTGGAGGGATTTGGGGGAGAGCTCAAGGAAGTTCCTGCTTTCACTCTGCAATCATGGCTCCACTCTGAAACTGAGGTCCTATAGGGAATCATCTAAGTTTGCATACCTAAGAAGAAAACAAAATCCAACCAAGTCTCCATTTAAAGAGGGTCCAAAAACCCAGATAACTCTGTTTCCTATCAGCTTAACTTTTTGGACTTCATCACCATCATGCCTCTACCTGGATACTTTCCCCCCATCCTTGCTTTTTAGTTTCTTTTTTTCTGTCTTCCAACATTAGATTGTAAGCTTCTTGAGGGTAGATATTGTGTTTTTTTATTTGTATTCCCCACATTTAGCACAATGCCTTGTACATAGTAAGCATCCAATAAGTATTTATTGTATTGTATTAATCAGAGGTAGAATTTGAACACAGATCCACAGAATCCACTTCCAGTAATCTTTCTCCTACAACATACTAACTCTATACTTTGTACCAATTTAATTTTGCAGTGCCAAAATCTCCACTCACAACTATTGCAGTAGTCACAACCCAACTGCATAAGTCCAAAAGGAAACCAGAGAGTAACAGGTAGCCCAAATTTTCAAATTCAGTGATACTTTCCAGGTCAAATTCTTTTTAAATGCTACTATCCACACTCATATGACTAACATGTTTTCCGTAACAAACTGTTGGCCAACATATTTGGAATATTAAGTAATGCAAGGCAAATCTCCCTACAAAGAAAAATAGAGCATATCACAGGTTTCCAAACCTGAGCTTATGGTTCAGTTCTTTCAAGTGATATTCAGTATTGATCAGATTCCCCTTAAATAAATATTAATCCAATAGAGGAAAATATAACAAATAACAGGGAAGGAAATTAGCTTTTCTAAAGAACCTACTCTACACTATGCACTAATATAAGTTCTTTATAAATATTATCTTATTTGAACTTAAAAGCATTCCCATGAGGTAGGTACTATTCTTATTCCCAACTTACAGTTGAAGAGACTGAGGCAAATAGAAGTTAAATGACTTGTCTAGGATCACACACCCAGCAAGTGTCTGAGGTCAGATTTGAACTCAGGTCTTCCTGATTCGAGCCCCAGCATTCTATCCACTTCATTACCTTGTTGTCTAAGAGCTCACTTTTATGTAATATATTGAAATTATATATTATTCTAAGGTTTAATGAGTGTTTTTTTTCCTAACAATAACCTGGAGAGATAGATGGTTCAAGATATTTTCTCTATTTTGTAAGGAAGAAAACCAGTCTTCCCTGCGGGGAAGCAGACTGAAAAGTGAAAAGGACAGAGGCCCTAAGTCTGAGTACTGATCCCATTACCTATGGTGTCATTTGATATATAATGTAAGTTAACCTCACTGAGCCCTAGTGTTCTCACCTTCAACATGGGAATAGTAACATTCCCACCACTAACTTCAAAGGCTATAGAAGGTGTCTTGTAAATGTCAAAGTTGTTATTGTTTTTGTTGTTGCTGTTGTTGTTATACCTGACTTGTCAACATTTATAAAGCTGGTATGTCACAAGGCTTATGGTTGAGCCCAGAACTGTCAAGTTCCTGGTGTTAATTCACTTGTCTCATTAAATAGTCAGCAAAATTTAATTCCAGTACAACAAGGAATTTCAACAGTCTTGATATTCACCAAAACTTTCAAGGGGCAATTTTTGGAGGTAGAAGAAACTACAAAGGTACAATTAGGACATTGTTGTGAAGGCTTTTCCAATGAGTCCAGATGCCATTTTTGTGACTTCTCTGACCAAAGACTCCACACTGGACAATATTTCCCAATATATGTTGACTTTCCCTTCTAAAATGCAAGCCTATGAGGGCAGGGATTATTTGACCTCTTGTGTTCAAATCATGTCAATAATTATTAATTAAATCCATACTATGTGTTAGACATTGTGTTAAATGCTATTCATATTCCCAGGAATTAAAATGATAACTCTCACTTAGCAAGCTTTTAGATATTTTTCATTCATTCATCAATGAGATCACAGATCAATCTATTGGTGCATTGAAATAGTGAGGAAGAGAAAAATTTGAAATAGAATCATTCCCACATAAGTGGCACTAGAAAGGCAAAGGATCACATGAGGTGCTAGAGAGGTTGGAAAAGGGGGAAGAAATGGAGAGAGAAAAAGGAAAGCTAAAGAGAAACTACTCCATAAATTCATCTGTATCCCATTCCATATACAGTCATCAGTTATACCATGTGTGAATGAATAAACAGTATTTACAACACAAAAAGAAAATATGACATAATATATATACACATACATATGTACATATATACACATATACATGTGTCTGTGTTTGTGTGTGTTTTGGAGGAGAAGAGAGAAGCAAAAATAATATATAGGTGAGATAGAGCCTAGAAAGAGGATTCTTAGGGATTTTATGATCAGATACAATGATCTGAAAGGAAATAATACTTTCAATTTTTACAAAGCTAGTGTGGATCAAGAGCTGAATTTAAAGTTTGGATTATCAGGCACTAGATGATAGTTCTGGGTTTCATGAAAAAGCTAACACCTAAAAACATTAAAAAAAAAAAAAGAAAATAAACCAGCTAATCAACCAACCAACAAAAAAAAAAAAAAACAAAACACAATAGAATGGAACACTTTCTTCAAGTTTTCTGGAAATGCCTAGGCTAGATCATTTAATTTTGCTTGTTGGAAAATTCAAATAACACATGCTAACATTCAATTCTTGTTGGCTAATCATTGGATTTTCCAAAAGAGTGTCATTCATTTCCGCTACCAGAATAATGAATAATAATAGTAAATAAATAATAAAAATAATAAATAATAAAACATTTTAATATACTCTTGGAGTTTTACAGAACAAGAGACATCATTTGATCCAATCTTCTGCCTAGCATAGGAATCCTCTCTAAAATAGCCCTGACAAAAGGTCCTATAGTCTGTCCTTTAAGAAGGAAATCTACAAGCCAGAGCAAGTACAAAGGAAAGTTATCTGGATAAGGAAGGGCCTAGAAACCAGTTCTATGGAAAATGTTTTACCTGGACAGAAGAGATGTCTCCAATATCTGAAGGACATTATATTTGCATAGTGCTTTGCTGATAACAAAGCACTTTCACATTATGATGTCATTTTCTCCTTATAAAAACATTGCCATAGGGGAGGAAAACCACCTAACAGATGACAAAAGAGAGCTTCAGAGATGATCATTAAGTTATCCATATTCACAGATTGAGTAAATTGCAGGATCAGAACCTGAACCAAGTTCCTGGACTGCAAGTCAAAAACATTTTTCTTTATACCATGCTGTATCAGTTACCTTCAACTGAAAGCAATTGCATACTGTTAACACCCTTAGCAGAAATGTCATCATCACTAACATTTAAATCAAAACCATTTTTTAAAGTTTACTGTGCTCTGTAAAACATCACATTAGGTAAAAATTTTCAACGAGAATTATATGCCAAATAAAATATTAAGGAAATATACGAAATCAAAACCATGTGTAATGTCTTCAGCCATTTATTTCTATAAAAAGTTTGACTATCATTTGAGCTATATGGAACTCTATAGTTATATCTTTATCTCTTTATCTATTTACTGACAAATGTATATCTGTATCTAAATATTTTTCCTATGTACATACACATGTCTCTATCATGTATCTCTCTCCCATCTCTTTATCTACCTATCCAGTTTGTCATATTTTATATTCATCACAGATTGCCAAAACAATTTTATGAAATTTAAAGTTAGATAAAATACAATGTGAAATAATATGCTTTCAATTGAACTATGATTTACTTTCCTCAAGAAAATAAAAGTTAATGTTTTATTGTTTGGATTTCCCCCCAAGGGTTTCCTTCCCAGAAAAAGAGACTTGTAGAATCTCACAGCTGGGAGAAAAAAACAAACAAACAAATCTACAACAGTCTTCTAGTTCATCTCCCATTTCATTTTGTTCTTTAGATTTTGTTTGACTGATTCTTGATGTCTCATAGAGTCATTACCTTCTATTTGACCAATTCTAATTTTTAATGTTTTGTTTTCTTCCTTTCTCTTCTCTATCTCCTTTTCCATTTGAATGATTTTACTTTTCAGCAAGACATTTTCTCCATTTATATTCTGATTTTCCTTAACCAATTCCCTGATTTTACCTTTTAAAGATTTTTTTTTCCTCATTGAATTTTTTTTCCATTTTTTTTTACCTCCCTAATTTGGTTTTTAAAATCCTCCTCGAGTTCTTCCAGGAATGCTTTTTGGTCTGGAGACCAGTTTACTCTCCCTTTTGAGGTTTCAGATGTGTGTGTAGTGTCCATGCTGTCATCTTCTGAATTGGTATCTTGGTCTTCCCTCTCTCCGTAACATGAATCAATCGTTCAATTGTCTTTGGCTTCTTAGCATGTTTTTTCATGGTGGTTTTTTTTTTTCTCCTCCTGGCTTCTAAAGTGGATTTCTGTTTCTAAGGCTCAGGGGGCTCTGTCCCAAGTTTCTTGTGTTGGGATCTGTGGGTCTACTCACTGGCTTTATGTTCTATGGCCTCTGGTTTCGTGAGGTGTGGGAGAGGGGTGATCTGACTGCTGGGGGGTCTCCTCTTCCCCAGGACTGTTCCACAGAATGGGTGGTCTCAGCTCTTGTATGTGCTGGTGTCTGCCACTTCCCCTGGCTGTGCAAAACCCAGTCTGGGTTCCTGGAGTTGACGTTTGTTAGCTGTACCCCCAGGGGCTCAGTTACTTTCATTGTTCTGCCAAGGTGAGGGCTGCTGGGACACCTCTCTTCCTGCACTAGTCTTCTTCCACCACCACAGGAAGGGTCCTCTCCTCCACTTCTCTCACTACTTGAAGCCCTGCTTCTGGCTCCTCTGTTTCTCCTGAGTTACTATTCTCTCAGTTTATTCAAGGAAGGGATAAAAGCTGTTTTACTGGCACATCATGGTTCCCGGAAGTTCAAGAAGGCAAGTTTCAAACCTTTAGGGTGTGGGTTGGAGGCCTCCGGGCTAGCTGTTCTTGCAGCCACAGGCTCTGCACTGCAACAGACCCTGGTCCTGGGCTGAGAGGCCTAGGGCTCAATTGCAGCTGTAGCCCGTACTTCCACCCTGGGCCTGTTCCTGCTCCAGTGTTTTACTCACCCAGTGACCTGCCAGCCCAGTGTGTTAGCTGAGTTTCTCTGCTGTTCACAGCTGGTTTGGTCTGGTGCCCTTGCATTTGCCTGGGGTTGGAGGCCTCCTGGCTAGTTGCTCCAGCAGCCTCATGCTCTACACTCTGACAGACCCCTGTCCTGGACTGAGAGGCCTGGGGCTCAATTGCGGCCATAGCCACTACTTCTGCCCTGGGCCTGTTCCTGCCCCAGCATTTTGCTGGGCCTGCACTGTCCCAGACCCACATGCTGGCTGGATTCCTCTACTGTACAGAGTTGGTTTGGTCTGGTGCCATTCCGTATACCTGGAGCACCTACCCCTCTAAGTCTATCAGTGGCTTCTAATTTGCTGAAATCTACTCAGATTCACTTTTTTAGACGTATCTGACAGAATTTGTGAGAGAGTTCTAGTAGTTCCTTCCTTTCACAGTGCTGTCGTGGCGCCACCCCCTTTCATTTTATAGATGAGAACACTGAGCCCCATAGTGTTTGCCCAAAGTTATGTAGCTAATTAGCAGCAATTTTGTGTCATCAGTGATTCAATGGAAGGGGCAATGGCATTGACATCACAAAATATGTGTTCAAATCTACTGGCTAAATCTTAACTAAAAAACCTCAGATAACTCACTAAACTGTTAGGATCACAGTTCCCATATTTGTAATATTATGAGATATAGCCAAATATAACATTTCATTTGAAGAAAATTTGTTTTAAAATGACTCATATTTCATATCCTACATGTTATCAGCATCTCTGTTTTCCTAACCATTTATTTAAAAATGTAATGGATCAGGGAGGAGCCAAGATGGCAGCTAGAAAGCAGGGACTCACTTAAGCTCTCCCCGAGGTCCCTCCAAACACCTGTAAAAAATGGCTCTGAACAAATTCTAGAGTTGCAGAACCCATGAAATAGCAGAGGGAAGCAGGGCTCCAGCCCAGGACACCCTAGATAGTCTCTGGGAAGGTTCTGTCACACTGTGCTGGGAGTGGAGTGCAGCCCACCGTGGCCTGAGTCAGGACCAACCAGACGGGGACCCAGGCAGAACAGGCTGTAGTACCCTGAATTACTGAGCTATGGCAGTTACCAGACTTCTCAATCCACAAATGCCAAAGACAACAGAGCAGGTTAGTGGAAAAACTGCTGGATCTGAGTGAGAGGAATGGATGGTCGACTGCAGCCCCCGGGGGCGGCAGAGGGGGGTGCAGCTCTGAGGCTGCTTCTAGAGTTCCAACTGCAGTTGCTTCTGGCCCCAGGCCTGCCTGGTGGGAGGAATTAGGGGGTGAATCAGAGCAGGAGTGCAGATTCTGCTTTGCCCTACTTGGATCAGGGTCAAAATCCTGTTTGGTGGTTATTGAGGGAGGAGGAACACTGGTGTGGCAGAGCTTGCTGTGTAGAAGTAGTTCTGAAAATAGCAGTGCAGCTGCTAAAGCTTGGGACACAGGACTATCTACTCTACAAGCAGTCATGCCATGACAAAAAGCTCCAGGGTCAAGTGGTTGTCTGGGAACATGAAAAGGCGGTGAAAACAGACTCAGACTCAGGCTTTAGAATCTTTTTTTTGGTGACAAAGAAGACCAAAACATATAGCCAGAAGAAGTTAACAAAGTCAAAGAGCCTACATTAAAAGCCTCCAAGAAAAATAAGAATTGGCCTCGGGCCATGGAAGAGCTCAAAAAGGATTTGGTCAAGCAAGTAAGAGAAGTAGAGGAAAAATTGGGAAGAGAAATGAGAGTGATGCAAGAAAATCATGAAAAATAAGTCAATGACTTGCTAAAGGATACCCAAAAAAATACTGAAGAAAATAACATTTTAAAAATAGACTAACTCAAATGGCAAAAGAGCTCCAAAAAGTCTATGAGGAGAAGAATGCCTTGAAAGGCAGAATTAGCCAAATGGAAAAGGAGGTCCAAAAGACCACTGAAGAAAATATTACCTTAAAAATTAGATTGGAGCAAGTGGAAGCTAGTGACTTGATAAGAAATCAAGATATTATAAAACAGAACTAAAGGAATGAAGAAATGGAACACAATGTGAAATATCTCTTTGGAAAAACTGCTGACCTGGAAAATAGATCCAGGAGAGATAATTTAAAAATTATTGGACTACCAGAAAGCAGTGATCAAATAAAGAGCCTAGATATCATCTTTCAAGAAATTATCAGAGAAAACTGCCCTGATATTCTTGAACCAGAGGGTAAAATAGAAATTGAAAGAGTCCACCGATCACCTCCTGAAAAAGATCCCCAAAAGAAAACTCCTGAGAATATTGTAGCCAAATTCCAGAGATCCCAGGTCAAGGAGAAAATACTGCAAGCATCCAGAAAGAAACAATTTGAATATTGTGGAAATACAATCAACATAACACAACATCTAGCAGCTTCTACATTAAGGGATCGAAGGGTTTGGAATATGATATTCCGGAGGTCAATGGAGCTAGGATTAAAACCAAGAATTACCTACCCAGAAAAATTGAGTATAATGCTCCACAGCAAAATATTGATTTTCAATAAAATAGAGGACTTTCAAGCTTTCTCAGTGAAAAGCCCAGAGCTGGATAGAAAATTTGACTTTCAAATACAAGAATCAAGAGAAGCATGAAAAGGTAAACAAGAAAGAGAAATCATAAGGGACTTACTAAAGTTGCACTGTTTTGTTTACATTCCTACATGGAAAGTTGATGTGTGTAATTCATAAGACCCTTCTCAGTATTAGGGTAGTTCAAGCGAATATACATATGCATATATATGAATATATGTATGCGTATATATATATATGTGTGTGTGTATATAGATATAGATATATATACATACATACATACATATAGAGAGAGAGAGACAGAGGGCCCAGGGTAAGTTGAATATGAAGGGATTATATCTAAAAAATAAAATAAAATTAAGGGGTGGGAGAGGAATATATTGAGAGAGAGAGAAAGGGAGAGATAGAATGGGGTAAATTATCTCACATAAAAGTGGCAAGAAAAAGCAGTTCTGTTGGAAGGGAGGAGGGGACAGGTGAGGGGGAATGAGTGAATCTTGCTCTCATCGGATTTAATTTGAGGAGGGAATACCATACACACTCAATTGGGTATCTTACTCCTCAGGAAAGTATGGGGGAGGGGGTAAAAAAGCAGGTATTATAGAAGGGAGGGCAGATGGGGGAGGAGGTAATCAAAAGGAAACAATTTTGAAAACAGATAGGGTCAAAGGAGAAAATTGAATATAGGGGGACAGGATAGGATGGAGGGAAATATAGTTAGTCGATAACAACATGACTGTTATGGAAGTGTTTTGCATAATGATAGCTGTGTAACCTGTGTTGACCTGCATGCCTTCTTAGGGAGGGTGGGTGGGGAGGGAAGATGGGAGAGAATTTGGAACTCAAAGTTTTAAAAGAAGATGCTCAAAAAAAAGTTGTTTTGCATGCAACTGGGAAATAAGATATACAGGCAATGGGGCATAGAAATCTATCTTGCTGTATAAGAAAGTAAGGGTAAGGGGGATGTGGGTGTGGGGAAGTGGGGTCACAGGAGGGATGGCTGACTGGGGAATGGGGCAATCAGAATATATACCATCTTGCAGTAGGAGGGAGGGTAGAAATCGGGAGAAAATTTGTAACTCAAAATCTTGTGGAATTCATTGCTGAAAACTAAAAAAAAATATTAAATAATAAATATGGAATTAAAAAATGTATTGGATCTTAGAGGGCATCTAGTCAAAATCCCTTATTTTGCTGGTGAGGAAACTGAGGTCTGGAAAGGTGAAGCAAATTCCTCAAGTTCACATGGGTAATTAGTGGCAGAACTGGAAATCAAATCAACATCTTCTTTTTCCACATACGGCATTCTCTCCTCTACTCCATGCAAAAGTTTCAGTTATAAATTTCCAGGACCATGTTTGATACCACTATGAAGATATCATGAGTAGGGAGTGGAGGGAACTTTAGAAACCTATATCCATTAATGACAGTTATTTACTTAACTCTGTCGAAAACCTTCTAGCATATTGACTGAGCCTTAGGGGAAAAACAAAAAACACATACATGCATATTACTCTGATTTTCTGACTAGTTGGATTTGGGAACTGTCATCTGGAAAATATTAGTATAACTTTGAACAGAGTAAACCAAATTCCCAGGAGGCAGTTTATTTCCAGTGTTCTCAATCTGTCAGAGGAAAGGAGAGTCATTGCCAAGCATCATACAAATCATGTTTAGCTAGTAGGTCATGACAATGAAGTCTCAGAAACCATTGACCTTCACATAGTTTGGCTTAATTCTTCATTGCTAAAGGCCTAAAGTCCAGAGGTCAATGGGCAGTATCTGTATTATCTCAGTGGTTCAATTTTGCATATTAAATTTGTCTAGAATTCTATACTACATAATTTGATTAAAAAAAGCATTAGATTGTAGCTCCATCTCACATTTAGGCCTCTAGAAAAGCTAATCTAGGTTTAAAGCTATATTTTAGTTTAACATCTTCTCAAAACAATAGTTTGTGATACCCTACTTGTGTATTTAGTTTTGCCCGTTCACCAAAGGACACAATTAGCTCAAAGCATAGCATTAGCAAGAAAATTAGTAACAGAATATTCATCTCAGAAACCTGGGCAGATTCAATCCTGAATATACAAAACACATCACTAGTAAGTAAGTACACATGAAATGGTAACACAAATAGGAAATACATGTGGCCAGGGGTGTGTACTTGACGGGGTATCTCATACCTCTGATATTATTGTATCAATGTCATCAATATCCTCTGGTGATGCCATCATATTATTCCTTTGGGAACTACTCCTTATTTGGTGCCTTACTTTGATTTTGATGATACATCATGCCGTTATGCTAATGCTCTCCTTCCCCTTATTCCCTGCAAAGTATATTAAATTTCTGCTCTTTTCCACCATTCTGTTTCTTTCCTTGGCACCCCACTTGGGCAAACAACTACAGTGGTCTCGTGGTTGCCACTAGGTCTTGATCCCTGCTACATGCTCCTCTGATCCATCTCTTCACAGCACCTCCAGCTGACTACTAGTTGGAACTAGGCAGCTTGTCTCTGATGAGGGTAGTCTGACAGTTCCTCAGCTTTAGCCAGATGTCAAGACGTTAAGCCAAACTAAATCATCTAGAACAAAATCCAGGCAATTTTATCAGAATAAGATTGAGTTTTCTCTTAATTCCTTGTATCTGGGAGTGAAATGCAGTTTTTAGACCCAGGTAACTATTTGACAAAGGACTAGAACATCCGCTCTCTGTGACTGGACCAGCTGTTTCCTGAATTAGCTTCTGTTAAATTTGATACAGGTTTTTTCTCCTCTTTAAATCAACCTGATTGGCCTGAACATCCATGATGTAACTTCCTGGTCGGAGGACATAAAGGTCACAGGCAGCAGTTAGTTGGTATCTCTCAGCCTTGATGAATCTAAAACACCAATCACCATACCCTGATGCCTGACTGACCAGATCTGTTTCCATATCAACATGAGAAGGGCCACACCCAGAGAAGCTAAGTACCATCATATCCTTGGTGTACATCCTTGCTTTGTCAGCTAAAAGTAAGTCTCCTTCTTAATTAAATGTTTAATGACTTATGAGTGCCTTATGTAACATATTATTGAACCTGAAATGAGATGGTGCTGGCTTTCTAGTCACATCTCTAACATTCTTACCTGGAATGCAAATGAATTTAAGGTAGAACCACATAAGTGAATGAGCCAGGAACATTGATTTCTACCCACCTATCATGAATTTCTACCTTTTTTGTCAACAATAAAACACTTTGCCTTTAGGTGCATCCATTGGCCACTAAAAAATATCACCTTTTCCCTTACCTGCCCAACTCAAATTCCGTGTGTCACAAGATAAACTCTTTGTGTTTTCCCCAAGCTTTGTACTTCTTTCTAATTTTCCTGTTACTATTAATGGCACTACCTTTCTGTTTGAAAGTCATACTTGAAATCTCAATCACTTTTTAATCGTTCTTCTCCATCTTCCTCTCTGGCCAAGCAATTTGTCAAGTCTTGCCAATTTTCTCTATGCAGTACATACCTCGCATCCGTACTTCTTTTCCCATTCATGTTACTATCACCCTAGTTCAGACCTTCCTTACCTCTCATGCAGACTAGTATCCCTCTTGTTCTATGTGGGTATAGTCTCTTAATCTCTCTAACTTATCCTTTACAGTGATACCAGAGTTAACTTCATAAAGCATAGATAATGAATCTATCAGTTCTCTATTCAAAAACCTGAAAGATACAGTTGAAAGAGTACTGGCTGTAAAATAAGAGGACTGAGGTTCAAATCTCACCTCTACAGTTCACTACCAGTGTAACATTGTGCAAGGCAATTAACTTCTTTAGACCTCAATTTCCTCATCTGTAAAGGCAAAAGTTTGGACTAGAGGATGTCTGAAATCTTTCTAATTCTGTATCTATTATTCTATTTAAGATTTCTTAATTTTCACATGCAGTAACTTGCCATGAATAATCTCCTTATAAGATAGAAATTCAAGGAACTTCCGCAATTCAGGATTTTCCAGAGTCTGGTTCCTAGTTACATTATTTCTCTTATCTCCTTGTATGTCTCTTTCCACCCCTTAACTCTAGCTTGCAGACTTACTTTTTTTTGAGCCCTACACATTTTTGCATATCACCTTCCCAAACTGGAAAGTATTCTCCCTGATATCCCCATTTGTTGAAAACCATTTCTATGTAGCCCTTTGACAAATCCAGATAGCAGCGATCTTTTTATGTTTGATTTTCTCTTATTACTAATTTCTGTATTCTAACTTAAGATGTCAAGTTAATAAGCATTTATTAAGTCCTTGTTACGTGCTAGGCACCATGCAAAGCTCTGGCAATATAAATACAAACAACCAAAGGAAGATATTCCCTGACATCAAGTAGCTTACATTCTATTGGAGGGAAGGCAACGCATATAAAGAAGCTAGAAAGTGACAGGGGTAGGCTATAGGGGAAGGTAACTATAGAGGGACAGAGTGACAAAGTCCAGAGAGTGAAACATACCTAATCATGATCCTTCATCAAAATGGGGGCTCTGAAAGTCATTAATGTCATAAAGGGTTGTAGGGACAAAGGGGAAAGGCAGTGAATGATTGGTGGCAAATACACCTGTGCTTCATTGGAGCTGATAACTCATTGATGTGGTTTCTTCATCCACAGATGTAGGTCACAATACATACATGCTCTTTCAGTCTATGTGACTCTGGTCCATACCTTGTAAATACTCCACAGGTGATCTATCTAACACACTGAAGCCTTTCTCTAGAGCTCTTGAGGAAGGAAAGGTATCAGCTTCTACATAGCACCTACTATGTGCTGGGCACTGTGCTAAGTGCTTTACAAATCTTATACCATTTGATCCTCACAACAACCCTGAAAGATAGGTGTTATCATTATCCCCTTTTTGTAGTTGAGGAAACCTGGCCAAAGAACAGTTAAATAACTTGTTCAGGGTCACACAGTAGGATATCTGAGGTAAAACTAGGCCCAACCCTTTATGTACTGTGCCTCATAGCTGCCTCTTGACATTGTAAGATACCATGCTACATGACTAAGCTGTGTTCTATGCCAAACCTACTTTACTATGGTGACGTTTTGTAAACTGAATCTCCTTCATAGTTTTTCAGTGACATTGTGTTGCAGAATAATTGAAATGTTGTCAACATAGAGCTTGAGTTTGTCCATCTGCTGTTGTTTATAAATGACACCATGCTGATGGCATCAGCCTTTGGACTACTTCAGAAGGAAATTACACACATAATAACTCAAGGGACTTTGATCCAAGTATCCAGAAAAGAAAGTGGATAAAGAAAGTCTATTATTCAGAAGATATATAGTTGGAAGGATGAATGACTGAACCATTGAGCTGTTCCATTGGTATATGTACCTTGGACAAACATGATGAAGCAACAATTAGGTAGAAAAAGAATTTGACTTGTATTTTAGTTATATGATATACACACACACATATGTACATATACATGTATATGTGTGTATGTATGAATATACATACATATATTGTATATATATGCACACACATGCACATATGTGTATGTATATGTTTATGTGTGTATTACATACCATATACTATATTGTAAGACCCTTGAATGTATGGATTATGCCTTGATTAATTTTTTATCTCTAGCACTACTACTTAAGCATTTAATAAAAATGTCTTGATGAATATGTGATATATATGTATATATATAAATTATATATTTTTTATAAATATTTTACTGCCTTGTCTTTGAGTTTGTTGGCCTTATTTGAAGTAGATGATGGATATCCTAAGCTTTTATGTACTCATTACATTCATCATTTCTTAGAGAAACTTAATATATTATTACATTCATTTACCAAAATTTGTTTAGCTATCTCATCTAGTCAGTGGATTTCTGCTAGATTTCTAATTCTTTGGAATTAAGAAAATTACACTGTAAATATTTTAGGTATATGAAGACTTTCTTCTTATAAATGGCTTTCTTGGGGTATAAGCCTATTAATGAAATCTGCAGGTCAAAGGGTAATGACAATTTGCTCACTTTACTTGCATAATTTTAATTGCTTTCCAAAATTGTCATCATAGTTCACAGCTCTCTCAATAGTAGACTAGTATGACTATCTCCCAGCAATAACAAAAACAATAACAACAAAAATGACAGCTTGGTACAAAGAGGCATAAAACCACTAAAGAATATAACTCTTCAAAAATCAGAATTGGCCAACTAGTAAAAAGTGTAAAATTTTAAATAAAAAGAAAATAACTACCTAAAAATTAACATTGGCCAAGTGGATGCTAATGACTTCCTAAGACATGAAAAAACAATAAAAACAAAGCCAAGATACAGGAAAAATAGAAGAAAATTTGAATTATCTCATACAAAAATTAACTGACCTGGAAATAGATGAAGGAGAGTTAAAGTCATTAGACAATCTGAAAGCCATGAGAAAAAAAAAAAACTAACTACCTAGCTATCTTAAATCAGAATAAAAATCCTCAGGGCTATTATAGCCAAAATACAGAGCTACCAAGTACTGAAAGTAGCCGGAAAGAAAAACTCAAATTCCATGAAGCCACAGTCAGGATCACACAAGGTCTAGCAAATTCCATGTTAAAGAAGTGGAGGGCTTAGGATATAATATTCTGGAAGACAAAGAGGGTAGGATTACAACCAAGAATAAACTGCCCTACAAAACTGGGTATCAATTGATAGGCAAAAATGGGTATCTAGTGCAATAGAGAACTTTCAAAAATTCCAGATGAAAAGACCAGAGCTAAATAGAAAATTTGACATAAGAAAATTAAAAGATAAGATGTAAGAGAAACATACAAAAGTAAACAGAAGTGAGAAACACAGGGGACTAAACAAGGTGAAACTGTTTACACTCCTATATAGGAAGATGATCTGTCATCACCAGAGAAATTAGATGGCATCCGCTTAGAGGGACTGGGTGTTAGTGTATTATGTTAGGATGATTTCAAAAGAAAAATGAAAGGGTTATAATGAGTGATGTACTGAGAGAAGGGGAAAGGCAAAGGAAGAATGGGGTAAATAATCTCATATAAATGAGGTACATGAGGAACAGATTATACAATGGAGTGGAGAACTGGGGAGGTGGATAGCTGAGCCTTGAACCTCAACCTCATCTGTACTGGTTCAAGAAGGTAAGAACATGCATACAGATACAACTGAGTACAGAAATTTATCTTACCCAACAGTGAAATAGTATCAAAAGAAGGTAAGAAAAAAAGGTAAAATAAGAGGGAGAAAAGATTAAGGGAGGTAGTACTCAGAAGCAGAATAGACTCTTGAGGAGGAGATGGTAAAAAATAAAACAGGATAGTTAAATATAAGAGATTAGTATGGAGAAAAATACACACCCATCATAACTTTGTTTTGCTTTTGGAATTTACTGTTTAATAACACAATAAGACACAAATGCTGATATCAGTTATATAAAATATTTCCTGGAATACATCTCAAAGAGGTGCCATATAAAATATTACATAAGATATGAGGGGTTTTTACCATTTGATTTATCTTTTTCTTTTTTTAAAACATTCATTCTTTTAATTTTGAGTTCTAAATTATCTTCTTCACCTATTGTTAAGGAAAGTAATAGAATAATCACTATATAATGCAATAAATTTCCATATTAGCCAGCAATCATGACTTTGAATATAGGCAATTGAGACTAATTTATAATAATAAGATATATTGCTTAACAAATGATCAAGGGATATGAAAAACTTTTAAAAGAATAAATATGAAGGTATCAATAATCATATGAAAGAAATGCTCTAAATAACTGCTAAGAGAAAGGCAAATTAAATAACTCAGGTACCAAATCACACCCACCAGGTTGGCTAACATGACAGAAAAGGAGCGTGAAAGATGCTGGAAGGAATGAGGGAAAATAGGTACACTGATGCACTACTGGTAGAGTTATAAACCTTCCCAACCATTATGAATAACTGAATTATGCCCACAAAGCAACAAAACTGTCCATAGCCATTGATCCAGCAATACCACTACTAGGACTATGCCTCAAAGACATATGAAGAAAAAGGAAAAGGATCCATATGTACACAAATATTTACAGTAGTTTTTTTTTGTGATGACAAAAATTTGGATAATAACGGGATGCCCATCAATTGCCCCAATCAATGATTAAACAAGTTCTGATGTATAAATGCGATGTAATGCTATTGTGCTGAAGGAAATACTAGAGATGGTTTCAGAATGACCTTGGAAGATTTTTATGAATTAATGCAAAGTAAAGTGAGCAATACCAGGAGCACAATTTACACAGTAACAGCAATATTATAAAGAAAATCAACTGTGAAAGACTAACTATGATCAATACAATGATTCAATATAGTTCCAAAGGAAGGCGGCAAGAGTAAGCAGTTCTGGGGGAGGAGGGGAGAAGGCAGGTGAGGGGGGAATGAGTGAATCTTGCTCTCATCAGATTTGGCCTGAGGAGGGAATACCATACATACTCAATTGGGTATCTTACCCCACAGGAAAGAAGAGGGAAGAAGATAAAAAAGGGGGGGAATGATGGAGGGGCGGGCAGATAGGGGTGGAGGTAATCAAAAACAAACACTTTCAAAAGGGGACAGGGTCAAGGGAGAAAATTCAATAAAGGGGGATGGGTTGGGAAGGAGCAAAATATTGTTAGTCTTACACAACATGAGTATTGTGGAAGGGTTATACATAATGATACACATGTGGCCTATGTTGAATTGCTTGACTTCTTAGGGAGGGTGGGGGGGAAGGGAAGAGGGGAGAGAATTTGGAACTCAAAGTTTTAAAAACAGATGTTCAAAAACAACAAAAAAAAAGTTTTTGCATGCAACTAGAAAATAAGATACACAGGCAATGGGGCATAGAAATTTATCTTGCCCTACAAGAAAGGAAGGGAAAAGGGGATGGGAGGGGAGTGGGGTGACAGAAGGGAGGGCTGACTGGGGAACAGGGCAACCAGAATATATGCCATCTTGGAGTGGGGGGAGGGTAGAAATGGGGAGAAAATTTGTAATTAAAACTCTTGTGAAAATCAATGCTGAAAACTAAATATGTTAAATAAATTTTTAAAAAATTTAAAAAAATAAAGAGATTTTTCCTCAATATGGTAAGAAGCATCTATTTAAAACCATTAGTCACCATTATATGTAATCAGGAAATAATAGAAGCTTTTCAGTAAAAAAAAACAAAAAAATAAGGTGTCCATTATCAACAGTACTATTTGATATACTACTAGAAATTCTAGCGATAGTAATAAAACAAGAAAAAGAAATTAATAAACCAAGAGAAAATATACTTCTTCCAAGATATGACATAGTTAACTTAGAGAACCTTCAGGAATCAAAACAAAAACAAATAAATAAATGCAGCAAAAATTTAAGGGTTAACATAAGGCCAAATACAATATTAAATTTTCTATTCATTATCAATATATCCTAGCAAGAAGATTTGAAAAGGAAACTGCATTTAAATAACTACAATGGGCATGGAATATTTGAGAATCTGTGTGCCAAATTCACAAAATGGCCACCTAAATAGAACTTCAAAATTCTTTTAACAAAAATATAAACTTCAGTAGTCGTAGAAATACTCATTGTTACTGAGTAGGGCAAAGCAATTTGATAAAATGACAACACCGTCTATATTAAGTTATTTATTCAGTGCTATACCAATCAACCTATGAAATGACTTTATAGAGTTAGAAAAAAATTTATACTGGAATTGATCTGGATAAAGAGAAGATCAAGAATCTCGATGGAAATAGTGGAACAAAAAGCAGAGAGGAAAGCACCCTAGCAACTCCAAATTTCAAATTGTACTACAAAGCAGTTAATTATCAAAACAACATGGTGTTAGTTAAAAAATAGAGAGGTTGAACAGTATTAAAAGTATAGATCAAAATCCTTTTTATGCTTTCCTTATTGAACAAAAAACAACACTTGAAAGAAACACAACATTAACATTGCTTTTTCTGGTATTATCTTAAAAGTTTTAATTCAATTCTGTACTCATGCAAAAGACAGAGACTCCAAAATGGTCTGAATGTGTACACACACATATGTATATTTATATGTTTGCATATCCAAATTAAGTACAACAGAACTATAGTTCATGTTGAGTCAAACATGAATAAAAAGCTTTTTTGGTTGATACAATGAATAGTAGAACAGTCATGTGAAGGGTCATGAATAATGTTCTTGATTCTCCTCAAAATTACAAAGTAATTGTTCTGTTTAAATTCCATAATTTGTGGTGCAAACACTTTACAGTGTCAACAAGCAATCATGACTTCACAAAACTTACATGAAAACTAGGTTTATTACAAGAAAAATGAAGATGCATGTGGAACCCAAAGCCAGAGCAAAGAGTTCACCATTCACACAAAAGTTTGCATATTTATGACAGTACAACAAGGAAAGAAGATACTAGAAATCTCCTAAAAGAGAGTGTCATGGGAAGGAGGAAAGTGCAGTAAAGGTGGGAAAGGAACAGTAATCCTCCTACAGGGGAGGAGCAAAAGGAACATTCTTTTTCCTTAGAACTGCTAGACCATGAAGATATAATGGTCTGCTTTTCTACAAGGGTCCCAGCTGTGTAAGAAGTTTCTCAGCCCAGTGCAGACTAATTAGCACCTCTCTTGACTCCCAAGGATACAAGTGAGGCTACCTTGAGATGCAAACAACAAATGATGTCACCTCATCAGTGTGGTGGGGGGATGTTTTGTCTTTGATGCATTCAAGGCCTTCTGCACACTCCAGGTCCAGTGTTTCTGGAAAATACAGCAACTCAAAAAGTCAAGTTCAGGGGACCCCTTTACACTCCTTAACAACAGTAGCAAATAAAGCATGAAGAGAACTCTTAGTCAACTTCCTTTTTGATACAAACATGATTTCATCTTTCTTAACAAAAGTCATTCTATATAAATAAAACATTAAAACAACAATAATTCCTTTAAATATTGGCTTATTATGTATTAATGCACTTTATACAAAGAGTTCCTAACAAATTTACCAAAAAAAAACCTTACAAAAATAAATTAGACTGGCTGAGAAAATAAAACAGGTGGGGAAAGAGCCAAACAGTGCCAGCAGTACAATGAGTAGCTTATTATTAATTCAGTCATTATTGAACAAACCACACAAGACACCATTTATATTGTATTTGTTGTTTGCCTCAAAGCCTTTGACTCAATTCTACACTTATGGATTGAAAAAGAAAGTCACAAACAAAAAATAAATCCAAGCATAGTGACAATAGTAGAATATTTGATGCCCAAATGAAAAACAGTTCTCTATTTAAAACACAATTATTATAATAATGTCAAGAATAATAAATATAAAAGATGATAACTTCCAAGGAGCAAATAAAATTTGACTTTGGTTCTGTCTAGACATAAATCAATTACCATTATTCCTGATTGGGACAGAGTATGGTTTTCAACTCAAATAGGAAGTAGTACTAAAATATGTGATTAGTCGCTTAATGTACATCAATGAAATCAAGTTTTATAAATCCACTGAAAAGCATATTAAACAGGTACTTCATCTCAAGGAAATGTTCTCCAACAATAACGAAATGTCAATTGGCCGAGATGACCTTCAAAATTCAATATTACTAAGGAAGAAGAAAAACTGAAGGATTTATTTTTTTATTTGTTCAATTTTTTTTAATTTTCAGCATTGATTTTCACAAGAGTTTGAATTAAAAATTTTCTCCTCATTTCTACCCTCCCACCACTCCAAGATGGCATATATTCTGATTGCCCCTTTCCCCAGTCATCCCTCCCTTCTGTCACCCCACTCTCCCCATCCCCTTTTCCCTTACTTTCTTGCAGGGCAAAATAGATTTCTATTCCCCATTGCCTGTATATCTTATTTCCTAGTTGCATGCAAAAACTTTTTTTAACATCTGCTTTTAAAACTTGGAGTTCCAAATTCTCTCCCCTCTTCCCTTCCCCCCCACCCTCCCTAAAAAGGCAAGCAATTCAACATAGGTCACATGTGTATTATTATGTAAAACCTTTCCACAATGCTCATGTTGTGAAAGACTAACTATATTTTCCTCCTTCCTGTCCTGTCCCCCTTTATTCAGTTTTCTCCCTTGACCCTGTCCCTTTTCAAATGTGTTTGCTTTTGATTACCTCCTCCCCCTATCTGCCCTCCCTTCTATCACCCCCCCTTTTTTTAATCTCCTTCCTCCTTCTTTCCTGTGGGATAAGATGACCAATTGAGTGTGTATGTTATTCCCTCCTCAGGTCAAATCTGATGAAAGCAAGATTCACTCATTCTCCCTCACCTGCCCCCTCTTCCGTTCCAACAGAACTGCTTTTTCTTGCCACCTTTATGTGAGATAATTTACCCCATTCTATCTCTCCCTTTCTCCCTCTCACAATATATTCCTCTGTCATCCCTTAATTTGATTTTATTTTCTAGATATCATCCCTTCATATTCAACTCACCCTGGGCCCTATGTCTATATATACATATACACATATACATATATATATGTATGTATACATACACACGTACACACACACACACATATATGTATATATATATATATGTACGTATGTATGTATATTCCCTTCAGCTACCCTAATAGTGAAGTCTCATGAATTATACACGTCATCTTTCCATGTAGGAATGTAAACAAAACAGTTCAACTTTAATAAGCCCCTTATAATTTCTCTTTCTTGTTTACCTTTTCATGTTTCTCTTGATTCTTGTGTTTGAAAGTCTAATTTTCTATTCAGCTCTGGTCTTTACACTGAGAAAGGTTGAAAGTCCTCTATTTTATTGAAAATCCAAACTTTGCCTTGGAGCATGATACTCAGTTTGGCTAGGTGGGTGTTTCTTGGTTTTAATCCTAGCTCCATTGACTTCCAAGCCCTTTGATCCCTTAAAGAAGAAGCTGCAAGATCTTGTATTATCCTGATTGTTTTTCCACAATACTCAAATTGTTTCTTTCTGGCTACTTGCAGTATTTTCTCCTTGATCTGTGAGCTCTGGAATTTGGCAACAATATTCCTAGGAATTTTCTTTTGGGGATCTTTTTCAAGAGGTGATCGGTGAATTCTTTCAATTTCTATTTTACCATCTGGATCTAGAATATCAGGGCAGTTCTCCTTGATAATTTCTTGAAAGATGATGTCTAGGCTCTTTTTTGATCATGGCTTTCAGGTAGTCCAATAATTTTTAAATTGTCTCTCCTGGATCTATTTTTCAGGTCAGTGGTTTTTCCATTGAGATATTTCACATTGTCTTCCATTTTTTCATTCCTTTGGTTCTGTTTTATAATATCTTGATTTCTCATAAAGTCACTAGCTTCCACTTGCTCCAATCTAATTTTTAAGGTAGTATTTTCTTCAGTGATCTTTTGGACCTCCTTTTCCATTTGGCTAATTCTGCCTTTCAAGGCATTCTTCTCCTCATTGGCTTTTTGGAGCTCTTTTGCCATTTGAGTTAGTATATTTTTTAAGGTTTTATTTTCTTCAGTATTTTTTTTGGTGTCCTTTAGCAAGTCATCGACTTCTTTTTCATGGTTTTCCTGCATCATTCTAATTTCTCTTTCCAATTTTTCCTTTGCTTCCCTAACTTGCCTTTCCAAATCCCTTTTGAGCTCTTCCATGGCCTGAGACCAGCTCATGTTTTTCTTGGAGGCTTTTGTTGTAGGCTCTTAGACTTTGTTAACTTCTTCTGGTTGTGTGTTTTGGTCTTCTTTGTCACCAAAGAAAGATTCCAAAGTCTGAGTCTGAATCTAAGTCTGGTTTTTTGCTGCCTGTTCATGTTCCCAGCCAAAAACTTGACTCTTGAGTTTTTGGTTGGGGTATGACTCCTTGTAGAGTAGAGAGTACTTTGTCTCAAGCTTGAGGGGCTGTGTTGTTGTTTTCAGAGCTATTTCTACACAGCAAGCTCTGCCACACCAGTGCTCCTCCTCCCCCAAGAACCGCCAATTCGCTCTGGACTCAGATCTGAGCAGGCTTTGCACTCCCCTTCCCATCCACCACTTAATTCCTTCCACCAGGTGGCCCTGGGGCCTGGAACAACTGCAGCTGTAGTTCTGTAGCTACACCCCCTCTGCAGCCCCCAGGGGGGTGGCCAAACTGTGAACTCCTTTCATTCTGTCCCCACAGTTTCTCCCCACTAACCTTCTCTCCTGACTTTGGTGTTTGTGGGTTGAGAAGTCTGGTAACTGCCACTGCTCACTGATTCAGGGCTCTAGGGCCTATTCCGCCTGGCTCCCAGTCTGGTTGGTCCGGGCACAGCCCACGTTGGCCACTGGTCTGTTCTGCTCCCAGCTCTGTGGGATAGACCTTACCTAGCGACCATCCAGGCCATCCTGGGCTGGAGTTCTGCTTCCCTCTGCTATTCTGTGGCTTCTGCAGTTCTAGAATTTGTTTAGAGACTTTTTAATGGGTGTTTGGAGGGTCCTGGGGGAGAGCCCTAGGCAAGTTCCTGCTTTCCAGCAGTCATCTTAACTGAAGGATTTAAAACTCAATACATACATACATATATATATATATATATATATATATATATATATATATATATATACACACACACACACACACATATATATGTATGTATATGTATATATACACACACATATATACATATATATACATACACACATATATACATGTATGCAAGGATTTATGTATACACATACATGTATATGTGCATGTATGTGTGTATCTATGTATATGTATGTATATATGTATATGCATACATGTAAAGAACATGCTATAAGTAGCTTTTTTGGGGTGACAAAAAGCTGGAAACTGAGAAAATGACTGAACAAAATCGGTATATGAATGTGCTAAAATAATATTGTGCTCTAAGAAGTGGCAAAGCCATTTCAAAAACACTTGGAAAAACTTATATGAATTAATGTAGAGGAAAGTGAACAGAAATATGGGGACAATTTCTGCATTAACAACACTATTGTAAAGGCAAACACACTTTTAAAGACTTGTGAATAAGAATTCTAACCAGTGAAATGACCAAGAACAATTCCAGAAGTCCTGGGATAAACTATAAAACATATATCCTGACAGAGAGGAGATGTTCTCAGGGTGAAGACTGATATATACACTTTATTGGATGTGGATAATGCAGAAATTTATTTTGCTTGATTCTACATATTTGTTCCTCAAATGTGTTTCTTTTTCTTTTTGGTGAAAGTGAGGGGATGAATAGTAAAAAAAAATATAGATATTTGTTAATTGAATGAAAATAAATTTAAAATTGATGTTGGTGTGGTAGTCAGACAGGAATCCCAATAATCTAACCAATTTTTTTTCCTAGTTGCTTGGAATCCTTGATCTTCTGTAAGAAGGACACTTAAAACTCCTAAGTTTTCATTGGTTTTATTGAAGGCTACATGTGACAGAAGCTAAGTAGTGCTAAGTAGTCATATTTGCTCAGGATATCTCCTCCAGATTCAGCAATTTCCTACCACCACCCCCTCCAGGATATGCATTCCCAAGGAGTTTACTCCACATAGATCAAGGCATCTATTAGAGCTGAGGAATCTGTCTTTCCATGTGAAGTCAGGGTTGTTGTAGAATAGGTACTCTAGACCTGAGGTGATAAATGTTGAAAAATTACACCTGCTTCAATGTTTCCCATAATATCTAGTCTCTTTAGTTTTATACCATTTTTCATTATGTATGTAAAGATATGGTTTTGCCCTATAGAACTTTTTTCATTGTAAGTCCCCTCCTTCCTCACTTTCAATAATATAAATAAATAAATATTGCTAAATAGATAATATAGAAGCCCATTTACATAGAGCAAAGTTAACAAGTAAGACCTTGCTAAGCTGTTTTTGTCTGAGGAGTTTGTGTACCTCCCTTATGATATACAAGTTAGCGTATCACCTATAGAACCCCTAGATGGAGAGTAGAGGTTCTAACTGCTTTTATAAACGTTGTAAGTCCTCTCTGAAGATAATAGTCCAATCAGATTCTCCAGTTACTTGCTAGATAATGGGCATGTATACTTTACAGGTCAATTGTCCTTTTTTTTTGCTTTCCCTCTACAACAAGTCAAGAAGTTCTCCCCTTTTACCCACTATTAATTATATAGATAAGTTTCCACCTGAGACCAGATTGCCTTATCACCAAGCATCATAGATAAGATCCTCCTTCTCCCCTTTGTCATATTATCCTTTGTATACCAGGGAACATTTCTGCTTTTGAACTAGCACATCAACAAATTATTGTAGACAACGATGCCAAAGCATTTCTCTGGAAGGAGAGAAGCAGACATCTTGCTCCTCACCAGTCTCCATCCTGAAACTTCCTAAAAAAGATGGAACATATTTATCACTCATTAGAGATGGAGCTTTTCTTATTTTAAAAGGGAAAGCTGGACAATCATTTTCAGAGCTGCCACCCCATCGCGTTATAGCGAACTATATAACCATTGCCTAAGCCTAGATGTAGATTTCAACCAGCTTCCTTTACCCCTTCCTTTGGTCTGACCATATCATCACCCTGTACAGTAAGCTCTAGTGGCTCACTGTTACCTCCAGGGTCAAATATAAATTCCTCCATTTGGCTTTTAAAGTCCTTCTCTACCCTTGATTTCCCCTGCCTTTCCAATCCCCTTACACCTTACTACCATGTATTCTGTTATCCAGTGGCATTGGCTTCCTCGTTTTCTTTGATTACAATTCTTCATACAAAAAACTGACTCCCATGTCTGGGACACTACTTTTATATCTCTTCCTCCTTGACTCCCTGTAATCCTTTGAGGCTCAGTTGAAGTTCCACCTTCTGCAAGAATCGTTTTCCAGTCCTTAGCTGTAGTGTGTTACCTCTGAGACTAACTCTGATTCATCCTAGAAAAAGATTGTTTGTATGTAGTTGCATGTTATCTCCCTCATTAGTCTGTGAACTCCTAGAGAGCAGTGACTGCTTTTGTTTGTTTGTTTGTATATTTTGTTTATATGGTTTTTTTTTTACCTTTCTTTGTGGTGCCAGCACATAGCACAGTGCCTGACATATAGGCACTTAATAAATTCTAGTTCACTCACAGACTGCTTTCAGAGACAGGGTTAACACATTTGGAAGGGCATTTGCCACCACATGAGGAATTTAAATGAGTGGAGGAAAATAATCATATCCTCTTCATTTAGAAATCTCTCAATTAAATTTATGTAGTAATTAACCCTAATTTCTAAAGGTCATGTGAAAGAATTTGAATTCAGCTCAGTCAAGCACAGGTTCCCTACCACCACCACCACCACCACCACCATCAGGAGACTATTTCCTCCACACTTAGGGGTCAACTAATAGATAAATGGGTGGGCTCAGGTGATAACTTGTAAGGAGGAGGAATCTGCTGGACCCCCTGCCCAGCAACTAACTACTTCCACAAAAGTCATTCAGATTTTAAGAATCTCTAAAAGTAGCAAATGAATTTACCAATCTACTATCCAATCAGTTTTTATCCTTTGTGCTTACAATCTCAGCTGGCATCATGGACAGCAGAGAAAATCACAGAATTCTAATTCTGAAACAACTAAGCATATATTCAAATAAAAGGATGATGTTGTTTAAATTATTTACAATCTTTTTATTCTAGGGAATAAAATACACATGCAAAACAAATCACTAGAAACTCATTAAAAGTTGATTTAACAACCAAGTTTTCCAGACAGATGGAATGAAACAAAATTTCTGAAAGGATCCAGGTACCAATGAAAACTGAAGTGATGTCTGACATCTGGAGAAAAAAAATAAGACGTGCTTTTCACCTTTCTTTTCTATTTGGTGGAGAACAGGATCATTGGATTGTGCTTGAAAAGAAAACTGTGGAGATAAGGCTGCTGGCTGTGTAGTCCATTAAGTATTGAGACTTCTAAAAATAATTAAACTTCATTTATTTTACATTAATAATTTAAAATTTTTAGTTTCCAATTGTCTCTGTCCAGTTACCCATTCACCCATTGAGAAGGCAAGCAATATGATATCAATTATATATGTGAAGTAATACAAAAATACGTTTTCATATTAGCCATATTGCAAAAAAAAATAAGCAAGAAAAATGAAGTGAAAAAAATATGGTTCAATCCATACTTAGAATTCATCGGTTATTTCTTTGGCTATAGGTAGCATTTATTTTAGAGCTTTGGAATTTCCTTGAGCCATTTTATTGATTAGAAGAGCTAAATCTTTCACAGTTGACCATCATTACAATATTGCTGTTATTGTATACAATGTACTCCTGGTTCTGCTCATTCCACTTTGCATCATCTCATATTAGTCTTCCTAGGTTTTTCCAAAAACATGTCCTTCATCATTTCTTATAAGATCATAGAATTCCACCAAATAATACAGCACAATTTGTAGAGTCATTCCACAATGATGGGCATCTCCTCAATGTTCAATTCTTTGCTATCACAAAGAGTCATTATAAAAATTTTGTGTATATAGATCCCTTTTCTGTTTCTTTGATCTCTTCGGGATAAAGACCTAGTAGTTGTATTGCTGGGTCAAAGGGTATGCACAGGTTTATAGCTTTAGGACATAGTTTCAAATTGTCTCCAGAACGGTTGGACCTGTAAGAATTTAGGACTTTTGGTATAACTTATGGTGAATTTTTGGCATGTCATTCAGTTCTAACATTTTTGTAAGGATGGACAAGATTTTCTCTCCTTCTCCACATGCACACATGTATATGCACATACACACAGAGGAAATGTATTCATACATACATACAAACCTATACACATATGAATACAGGGTATTATATCAAGTATGTTAATATGTGTTATATAAACACAAATATACACATAATATGGTTCTGTATATATGCATATACACACATGGATAAATCTAGAAACATTCAGATATTAAGTGAGGCAGCATCGTGTAACTCGATAGTGTCAAATCTTGGCAGATTGCATATTGACTTAAAAAAACCAGAAATTCACATTATCTATGTTGTATTTTATTTTTTTTAATTTGGTTAATTTTTCTGAATTACATTTTATTCTGGCCCCTGGGCACTCTTGCTCTGTAAGCTCTGTTTTTGAGGAGGGAGAGGGAACTCAGGTTTGACCCATCCCATATAAAATATACAGATCTAGTCTTGTAATCAGGAAGTTTTTCCTCTGACACACACTAGTTGTATGACTGTGGGCAAGTCATTTACCTTCTCAGTATCCTAGGTATCTGGCAAAGACTCTAAAGTGAAGCCTCGTTGCAGACGTAGATTCCTTGAAGTTGAACATTTTCTTAGCAGTAGTTCACTATTATGATAAAATCACATGTCCAGATATACGCGCACACACATACTTCATACCCCAGGGTGTGTATGTATATAATATGTATGTATATATTTGTTTGGCTATACCTAATCCTCAGAGGGAAAAAGGAAAATAGTTATAAAATACTATTGCCTTCATTATAGAGTGCAAAAGGACACTTTCATTTCAAAGATTTTTAATATCAGTGTTATTTAGTTCAAACAAGTTCCCTCCTGAAAACATCTGGAAATTAAGAGGAGGAGCGGACAGTGCAAAGGGGGCTTTTTTTAATACAGAATAATCATTTATAATTAACTGCAGCTGTCAGTGTATCCAAAACCCTAAAATCAATAATGCGGAAAGTCAACTTTCTATCCAGTTCAGCTTCAGCAAAGAGAAACGTCTGAATTGAGACATTTTTTCATTTAATATAAAATGAAAATAAATGACATTTTATGCTAATATTTTTCATCTAGAGCCATAGTTACATAACAATCTATTAAAGCGACAAGACAAACATTCATGGGGTAAAGACCTAGAAAGACATTCGTGATCATGTACTTTAATCTTCTCATTTTACAAATGAAGTAACTGAGAATTGGAAAAGTCAAGACTTCTCCAATTCTACACTGGTAGTACACAGTAGAACCTGGATTTGAACCCTGACTCCAAAACCAAGTGCTCTTTTCACTGTACTTTGATGCCTCTTAAAACTGTTTCTCTATTGGAATGTTATTTTATCCACTGAGTTTTCTGTATTAAGGCCTTCTCTTATTCCCATATACTGCTTGTAGAATTTAATTTAATTCAGGAAATAGTTATTTTTCTGTAAGGTAAATAGGAGATTCTGAGTACATTTGCAAGCAGGACCTACAAGGTCAGTTAGGTGGTACAGCGGATAGATTACTGGGCCTAGAGTCAGAAAGATTCACCTTCTTGAGTTCAAATCCAGCCTCAGACACTTACTAACCATATGACCCTGAGTAAGTCACTTAATCCTGTTGGCCTCAGTTTCCTTATCTCTAAAATGAGCTGGAGAAGGAAAGGGTAAACTGCTCCAGTGTCTTTGCCAAGAAAACCTCAAATGGGGTCACAAGTGTCAGATATAACTGAAAAAACAACCAAACAACCACTAACAATATGCTGTTGTGTTGTTTATCCCTCTTGATGCAGAAGAGTGTGTCTCTGGATGAAGGGAAAAATATGGAGCTATTTATGGCAGCTGGTGTGATTTTTAAAGGTAGCATGTGCTTTATCCCCTTGAAGAACCAATGTTAGAAGAAAAGAACCATTTCATCTCTGTTGGAACTGTTTTTTTTTTCTCTCTCCACCTTAGGCCATGCACTTTTTGGAAGCTACACAGTCTATAAAACAGATGGCTTAGATCCTAGGCAGAGTATTACAGGCAATGCTCCACATTCAACTCCTTCCTCTCAATACCAACTCAGCATACACACACACATACATACACACACAGCAGCAGCAGCAGCAGCAGCAGCAAAGATTATAAATGAGTTGTGTTTTTATGCTCTACAGCAGGTAACACTGGGTTACTATTCAGCCTCCCCTGTGATGGTAAATTTCTATGAAAAGTAACACTTCATGCTTCAGCTTGCCTACCTGTATAATATATGTGTGCTACCCATGTAGATTATGTATCTCAACATGTATTATTAAATATGGCTCATGGGAAGCATTGATATGGAACTCTGGGATTGTACCCACCTTTCTCTAGGGGACACTCCATTGCCTGCCTCAATGTAAGTACAGCTTGCTCCCCTGTAACAACAGAACATGAATATTGTTTGTTTTTAAAGGGATAAGTTTTTGTTTCTGGGATAATTCTTATATTCTCTTATTTCAAGTTCTTCTTTATGTGTTACCTTATCCCAATATACTGAGCTTACATTCATAAGGTCTTTGAAGGTTGTAATTTTCTTAGTTGCTTGTTGCTTGTGTCTGTGCGAAATGCTTAGCAAGTGTTTAATACATATTTAATATAATTTTTAAGGAATTATTTTCTTCAGTGACCATTTGGCCAATTCTGTTTTTAAGGCATTCTCCTCATTGGCTTTTTGGATGTCTTTTGCCATTTGGGTTAGTCTATTTTTTAAGGTGCAATTTTCTTCTGTATTTTTTTGGATCTCCTTTAGTAAGCTGTTGATTCATTTTTCATGATTGTCTTGCATTCCTCATTTCTTTTCCCAATTTTTCCTCTATTTCCCCTTACTTGATTTTCAAAATCCTTTTTGAGTTCTTCCATGGCCTGCAACAAATTCATATTTTTCTTGGAGGCTTTTGATGTAGGATCTTTGACTTTGTTGTCTTCTTCTGGCTGTATGTTTTGATCTTCTTTGTCACAAAAGTAAGATTCTATAGTCTGAGTTTTTATGCTATCTGCTCATTTTCCCAGCTAATTAATTGACTTTTGATCTCTTTGTCAATGTATGACTCCGCTTCCAGAATGGAGAGTTTTCTGTCATAAGCTTCAGGGGTTTTGCGCTGCTGTTTTCAGAGCTATATCTAGGCACCTGTAAATTTTCAGTTCTTCTGAGGTGATACAATCCAAAGGGAGGTCTTTACTCCTCTAGTGCCCTGTGTTCTGGTCTGTGAGTGACCTCAAGCACTCTTTTCTGCCTTGGAACTACTAGGAGGGCTCCCTTTCCACAGCCATCACAAGCTTTGCCACACCAGTGCTCCTCCTTACCCCACGACTACCAACCATGACTGCCACCAAGATCCAAGTAGGCCAAAGCAAGAGAATCCTGCCTCAGCACCAGCAGAGAGGTCCCTGCACTCCCACTCTGATCAGCTGCTTGATGCCCCCCACCATCAGTGGGCCTGGAGCTCCAGAAGCAGCCACTGCTGCTGCTGTAAAAACAATTTTTTAACATTCATTTTAAAGCCTTGTTACATATTCTCTCCCTTCCTCCCTCCCCACCTACCCTCATTGAGAAAGCAAGCAATTCGATATAGATTATACATGTGTAGTCATGCAAAACACTTCCATAGCAGTCATGTTGTAAAAGATGTACTATATTACCCTCTATCCTGTCCTGTCCTCCATTTATTCTATTCTCTCTTTTGACCTGTCCCTCCAAAAAAGCATTTTCTTCTGATTGACTCTTCCCCCAATTTGCTGTCCCTTCTATTATCTCTCCTCTCTTATTCCCTTTCCCCCTGCTTTCCTGTAGGATAAGATAGATTTCCATACAGAACTGAGTGTGTATGATATTGGCTCCTTAAGCCTTCACCCTCTTCCCCTCCATTGTAAAAGCTTTTTCTTGCATGTTTCATGTGATATGATTACTACATTCTACCTCTACCTTTCTTTTTCTCCCAGTGCATTGATTTCAACACTTAATTTTATTTTTTAGGTATTGTCCCTTCATGTTTAGCTCACCCTGTGCCCTCTGTCTACATATATGCACATTTATATAAACATATGTGCATATATACATATGTATATACATACATATACACACATACCTATATACATACACATACACACTATATACCTATACATGCATATATACACACAAACATACACGTGCACATAATATACACACACATACATACATACATGTATATGTGTATGTATGTGTGCATATATGTGTGTATGTGTGTATATATGTATGTATACATATGTATACATATATACATATGTATGTGTGTATACATATACATATGTATGTATACATATATACATATGTATGTGTGTATACATATATACATATGTATGTATACATATATACATATGTATGTATGTATGTATGTATGTATGTATACATATATTCCCTCTAACTACCCTAGTACTGGGAAAGGTCTCATGAGTTACAAATATCATCTTTCCATGTAGGAATGTAAACAGTTCAACTTTAGTAAGTCCCTTATGATTTCTCTTTCCTGTTTACCTTTTCATGTTTCACTTGATTCTTGTATTTGAGAGTCAAATTTTCTATTCAGCACTGGTCTTTTCAACAAGAATACTTGAAAATCCTCTATTTCATTGAAATTTCATTTTCCCCTGAAACATTACACTCAATTTTGCCAGATAGGTGATTCTTAGTTTTAATCCTAGATCCTTTGACCTCTGAAATATCACATTCCAAGCCCTTTAATCCCTTAATATAAAAGCTGATAAATCTTGTCTTATCCTCATTGTGTTTCCACAATACTTGAATTGTTTCTTTCTGGCTGCTTGTAATATTTTTTTTTCTCCTTGACCTGGGAGCTCTGTATTTTGGCTACAATATTCCTAGTAGTTTTCCTTTTGGGAATTCTTTCAGGAGGTGATTGGTAGATTCTTTCCATTTCTATTTAACCCTCTGGTTCTAGAATATCAAGGAAATTTTCCTTGATAATTTCTAGAAAAATAATGTCTAGGCTCTTTTTTTGTTCACAGTTTTCAGGCAGTCCAATAATTTTTAAAATTATCTCTCCAGGACCTATTTTCCAGCTCAGTTGTTTTTCCAATGAGATATTTCACATTGTCTTCTATTTTTTTCATTATTTAGTTTTGTCTTGATTTCTCATAAAGTCATTAGCTTCCATTTGCTCCATTGTAATTTTTAAGGAATTACTTCCATCAATGAATTTTTTGACCTCCTTTTCCATTTGGCCAATACTGCATTTAAAGGCATTCTTCTCCCCATTGTCTTTGTGGAGTTCTTTTACCACTTGGGTTAGTCTATTTTTAGAGGTGTTAATTTCTTCAGCATTTTGGCATCTCCTTTAGCAAGTTGTTCATTTGTTTTTCATGATTTTCTTACATCACTCTCATTTCTCTTTTTTATTTTATATTTTAAAATAATTTTTTTTGTTTTTAGTTTACAACACTTTGTTCCACAAATTTTTGGGTTTCAAATTTTCTCTCTCTCCATCTCCTTGCCCCTCCCACCAAGAGAGCATGTAATCCAATGTAGGTTCTACATATACCTTCACGTTGAACTTATTTACATAATAATCCAGTTGTAAAGAAGAATTATAACCAATGGAATGAATCATGGGGAAGAAGAAATGAAAACAAAAAAGAAGGCAAAAAAGAGAGCAAATAGTTTGCCTCAATCTGCATTCAGACTCTATAATTTCTTCTCTGGATAAGGATAGCTTTTTCCATCGCAAGTCTTGCGGAGCTGTCTTTGAACCTTGCATTGAGGAGAGGAGCCGAATTAATCAAAATTAGTCCTTACAGATACCGTGTGTCTGTAATTGTGTATAAAATGATCACCTTGTTCTGCTCCCCTCACTCAACATCAGTTCGTATAAATCTTTCCAGGTTATAATGAAGTGCATGAATTCCTCATTTCTTATAGCATAATAGTAGTCCATTACATTCATATACCATGATTTGTTTAGCCATTCCCCAATTGATGGGCATCCCCTTGATTTCCAGTTCTTTGCCACCACAAAGGAGCTACTGTAAATACTTCGATACATACTGGTCCAGTTTTCACTTGTATGATCTCTTTGTGATACAGCCCTAGAAGTGGTATTGCCGGGTCAAAGGGTATGCACATTTTTATAGCCCTTTGTGTACAGTTCCAAATTGCTCCCCAGAATGGCTAGATCAGTTCACAACTTCACCAACAATATAGCACATCCTCTCCAGCATTTATCATTTTCCTGTTTTGTCATGTTAGCCAATCTCATGGAGAGACGTGGTACCTAAGAGTTGTTTTGATTTGCATTTCTCTAATCAATAGTGATTTGGAGGATTTTTTCATATGACTATAGATATCTTTAATTTCCTCCTCTGAAAACTGCGTATTCATATCCTTTGACCATTTCTCAATTGGGGAATGACATGTATTCCTACAAATTTGGCTCAGTTGCCTGTATATTTTACAGATGAGGCCTTTATCAGTGACCTTATTTGTACAGATTTTCTCCCAGTTTTCTGCTTCTATCCTAATCTTTGTTGCATTGGCTTTATTTATACAAAAACTTTTCAATTTAACATAGTCAAAATTATCCATTTTGCATTTTGTAATGCTCTCTATCTCTTTTTGGGTCATGAATTCTTCCCTTTCCCATAAATCTTACAGCAAAACTATTCCTTGCTCTCCCAAATTGCTATAGTATCAGCCTTTATTCCTAAATCATGAACCCATTTTCACTTTATTTTGGTATAGGGTAGGATTATGGTTTTTAATCCATTATACTATCTGCCTCCACTTTATGGGAGATTTCATCCCATTCACATTCACAGCTATGATTACTATCTGTTTCTTTTTTTTTCCAATCTATTTCCCCCCACTTATGTTTTTGTTTCTCCCTTCTCCCTTTTCCTCAAAAGAGTTTGATTTTGACCACCAGCTCACTCCTTTTCAGTCCCCCCCTTATCTTACCCTTTTCCCCTTACTACTTCTTCCCTCCCTCCTAACCACCCCCCTTTTCTTTTACCTATCCCCTCCTACTGCCTGTAGGACAAGTTTGATTTCTATACTTATCACAGTATGTTATTCCCTCCTTGAACCAAATCCAATGAGGGTAAAGCTCAAACACTGCTCTTCTCCCTTCCTTCTTTCCCTCTGCTATAATGTTTTTGTGCCTCATTTCATGTGATGTAATTTACCCTTTTCTGCCTCCTCCTTAACTCTTCTCCCAGAACAATGCCTTTGCACCCCTTAATTATGTTTTTTATCATCACATCCATTAATTTATACTCTCATCTGTTGATGTATATCCCTTTTGTCATAATTATACCATTCTCAAGATTAACATATATATAACACATATGAAACAGTATAATCCTATGTAAGGATGTACATATTTCGTCCTTATTGAATAACAAGGTTTTTCCCCCTCCCTGTTTTCCTTTTTATGTCTCTCCTGAGTTTTATATTTGAAGATCAATATTTTCATTGAGCCCTGGTCTTTTCATCAGGAAGGTCTGGAATTCCCTTATTTCATTGAATTTCTATCTCTTTGCCTGAAAAATTATGCTCAGTTTTGCTGAGTAGTTGATCCTTGGTTGTAGTCCAAGTTCCTTTGCCTTATGAAATATCATATCCCAATCCTTCCTGTCTTTTAATGAAGCTGGCAGGTCCTGTGTGATCCTGACTGTAGTACCATATTTGAATTGTTTCTTTCTGGCTGCTTGCAGTATTTTCTCCTTGAGCTGATAATTCTGGAATTTGGCTACTAAATTCCTTGGAGTTTTGAATTTGAGATCTCTTTCAGGGGATGATCAGTGGATTCTTTAAATGACTAATTTACCCTCTGATTCTAGGACCTTGGGGCAATTTTCTTCATGATTTCTTGGAAAATACTGTCCAGGCTCTTTTTTTCATCATGGCTTCCTGGTAGAGCAATAATACTTAGATTGTCTATCCTAGATCTATGTTTCAGGTCATTTTTTTTCTGATGAGATGGTTTACATTTTCTTCTATTTTTTTTAAATTCTTTAGGCTTTATTTGACTAATTCTTCATGCCTCATAGAGTCATTAGCTTCTACTTGACCAATTCTAATTTTTATTTTTTTAAATATTTATTTATTTAATATTTTTAGTTTTCAACATTGATTTGCACAAGATTTTGAGTTAGAAATTTTCTCCCCATTTCTACCCTCCCATCAACGTAAGATGGAATTAATTCTGATTGCCCCTTTCCCCAGTCTGCCTTCCTTTCTGTCACCCCACTCCCCTGCCCCTTACCCCATTTCTCCTTCCTTTCTTGTAGTGCAAGATAGATTTCTATATGCCATTATCTGTATATCTTATTTCCCAATTGCACGTAAAAACAACTTTTTTAAACATTCCTTTTTAGAACTTTGAGTTCCAAATTCTCTCCTTTCTTCCCTCCCCACCCACCCTCTTTGAGAAGGCAAGCAATTCCACAAAGGCTACATGTGTTAACACTTCCATAATAGTTATGTTGTGAAAGACTATTTCCTTCCATCCTATCCTGTCCCCCTTTATTCACTTTTCTCCCTTGACCCTGTCCCTTTTCAAAAGTGTTTGCTTTTGACTACCTCCTCCCCCAATCTGCCCTCCCTTCTATCATGCACCCACTCTTATCCCCTTTCCCCCTACAATCCTGTAGGGTATGATACCCAATTGAGTGTGTATGTTATTCCCTCCTTAAGCCAAATCTGATGAGAACAATAGTCACTCATTCCCTTTCACCCACCCCTCTTCCCTTCCATTACAACAGCTTTTTCTTGCCACTTTAATGTGAGATAATTTACCCCATTCTATCTCTCCCTTTCTCCTTCTCCCAATATATGCCTCTCTCACCCCTTAATTTTATTTTTTAGATATTATCCTTTCATATTCAACTCACCCTGTGCCCTCTGTCTATATATATATATATATATATATATATATATATATATATATATATATATATGTGTGTGTGTGTGTGTGTGTGTGTGTGTGTGTGTATGTATGTATGTGTGTGTGTGTGTATTCCCTTCAACTACCCTAATACTGAGAAAGGTCTCATGAATTACAAATATCATCTTTGCATGTGGGAATGTGTCGCAACAATTGGGCTAGCAGCTGCTGTGGGGGTGAAAGAACAACACAAGCCCAACAACAAGAACTCTGCTAGCACAGGATCTTTTTATCTTCTTTACTAAGGAAAGCAATGTTAAGGGGTTAACAATCTTATTTCAATCCAACATACAAGTATCATTTACTTAGTTCAGGGGGAAAAGCCAGCACCCCAAACTTCAGAGCAAATACAAATTACAAAGATACATTATAAACAGACCAAATACAATTCAGTTACCAGGAAGGCATCAACATCTGAGTTCACAAGCTGGAGGGCTCTTAACTACAGCTGCCCAGTGTCTCCACATCAACACTCCTCCAGTGAGTGAGAGCCCCCTGGGAGAACACCAACCTCTGGGTTTATATATCTTGTACAGGGTCAAAAGTGAGTCATACATGTGACTCACCCACGTGACCTAAAAGGGTCACAAAAATGAGACTTAATCCCACCTAGTCTAAAAGCCTCTGATGTTACAAACATGTCACTCAAACCCATGTAAATTTGTTTTCCTTTGGAACAAGGAGGTCATGTAGGACTCCTAATTTAATCAAGGAAACAAAAGCCAAACTCTTCAAGGGCACTTAGTTGGATAAGTGTTAAAAGTCCTCCTTAGTTGCCAATAGAGAATGTAAACAAAATTTTTCAACTTTAGTAAGTCCCTTATGTTTTCTCTTTCCTGTTTACCTTTTCATGCTTCTCTTGACTCTTGTATTTGAAAGTCACATTTTCTATTCAGCTCTGGTCTTTTCATAGGGAATGCTCTATTTTATTTAAAATCCATATTTTGCCCTGGATTATTATACTCAGTTTTGTTGGGTAGGTGATTCTTGGTTTTAATCCTAGCTCCTTTGACCTCCGGAATATCATATTCCAAGCCCTTTGATCCCTTAACGTGGAAGATGCTAGATCTTGTATTACCCTGGTTGTGTTTCCACAATGCTCAAATTGTTTTTATTTTTCTGGCTGCTTGCAATATTTTCTCTTTGACCTGGGAACTCTGGAATTTGGCTACAATATTCCTAGGAGTTCTAGGAGTTGAGATCTTTTTCAAGAGGCAATCAGTATATCCTTTCCATTTCTATTTTACCCTCTTGTTCTAGAATATCAGGGAAGTTTTCCTTGATAATTTCTTGAAAGATGATGTGTAAGTTCTTTTTTTGATCATGGCTTTCAGGTAGTCCAATAACTTTTTTTTTTTTTAATGCAATTTATTTATTTAACATATTTGGTTTTCAGCATTGATTTTCACAACAGTTCGGATTACAAATTCTCTCCCCATCTCCGCCCTCCCCCCCCACTCCAAGATGGCGTATATTCTGGTTGCCCTGTTCCCCAGTCAGCCCTCCCCTCTATCACCCCCCTCCCCTCTCATCCCCTTTTCCCTTCCTTTCTTGTAGGGCAAGATAAATTTCTACGCCCCATTGCCTGTGTATCTTATTTTTTAGTTGCATACAAAAACTTTTTTTGTTTTTGAACATCTGATTTTAAAACTTTGAGTTCCAAATTCCCTTCCCTCTTCCCTTCCCACCCACCCTCCCTAAGAAGTTGAGCAATTCAACCTAGGCCACACATGTATTATTATGTATAACCCTTCCACAATATTCATGTTGTGAAAGGCTAACTACATTTTGCTCCTTCCCAACCCATCCCGCTTTATTGAATTTTCTTCCTTGACCCTGTCCCCTTTCCAAAGTGTTTGTTTTGATTACCTCCACCCCCATCTGCCCTCCACTCCATCATCCCCCTGCCTTTTATTTTTTTTTTTATCTTCCTCCCTCTTCTTTCCTGTGGGGTAAGATACCCAACTGAGTATGTATGGTATTCCCCCTCAGGCCAAATCTGATGAGAGCAAGGTTCACTCATTCCCCCCTCACCTGCCCACTCCCCTCCTCTCCTAGAACTGCTTCCTCTTGCCACCTTTATGGGAGATAATCCACCCCATTCTATCTCTCCCTATCTCCCTCTCTCAGTAAGTTACTCTCTCATCCCTTAATTTCATTTTATTTCTTTTAGCTATCTTCCCTTCATCCTCAACTCACCCTGTGTCTGCTCTCTCTCTTTTACATATATATATACACATACATACACATACATACATATACACATAGATACATGCATACATACACATTCACTTATATATATACATAAACATATATATATGCATATTCCCTTCAACTACCCTAATACTGAGGTCTCATGAATCATACTCATCATCTTTCCATGTAGGAATGTAAACAAAACAGTTCAACTTTAGTAAGTCCCTTGCAATTTCCGTTTCTTGATTACCTTTTCATGCTTCTCTTGATTCTTGTGTTTGAAAGTCAAATTTTCTATTCAGTTCTGGTCTTTTCACTGAGAAAGCTTGAAAGTCCTCCATTTTATTGAAAGTCCATATTTTGCCTTGGAACATGATACTTAGTTTTGCTGGGTAGGTGATTCTAGGTTTTAATCCTAGCTCCATTGACCTCCGGAATATCGCATTCCAAGCCCTTCGATCTCTTAATGTAGAAGCTGCCAGATCTTGGGTTATTCTGATTGGGTTTCCACAATATTCAAATTGTTTCTTTCTGGCTGCTTGCAGTATTTTCTCCTTGATCTGGGAGCTCTGGAATTTGGCAACAATATTCCTAGGAGATTTCTTTTTGGGATCTATTTGCGGAGGCGATCGATGGATTCTTTCAATTTCTATTTTGCCCTGTGGCTCTAGAATATCAGGGCAGTTCTCCTTGATAATTTCCTGAAAGATGGTATCTAGGCTCTTTTTTTGATCATGGCTTTCAGGTAGTCCAATAATTTTTAAATTATCTCTCCTGGATCTATTTTCCAGGTCAGTGGTTTTTCCAAGGAGATATTTCACATTGTCTTCCATTTTTTCATTCCTCTGGTTCTGTTTTATAATATCCTGATTTCTCATAAAGTCACTAGCTTCCACTTGCTCCAATCTAATTTTTAAGTTAGTATTTTCTTCAGTGGTCTTTTGGACCTCCTTTTCCATTTGGCTAATTCTGCTTTTCAAGGAATTCTTCTCCTCATTGGCTTTTTGGAGCTCTTTTGCCATTTGAGTTAGTCTATTTTGTAAGGTGTTGTTTTCTTCAGTGTATTTTTCAGTATTTTTTTGGGTCTCCTTTAGCAAGTCATTGACTTGTTTTTCATGGTTTTCTCGCATCCTTCTTATTTCTCTTCCCAATTTTTCCTCTACTTCTCTAACTTGCTTTTCCAAATCCTTTTTGAGTTCTTCTATGGTCTGGGGCCAGTTCATGTTTTTCTTGGAGGCTTTGGTTGTAGGCTCTATGACTTTGCTGTCTTCTTTAGGCTGTATGTTTTGGTCTTCTTTGTCACCAAAGAAAGAATGCAAAGTCTGAGACTGAATCTGGGCGCGTTTTCGCTGCCTGGCCATATTCCCAACCAACTAACTTGACCCTTGAGTTTTTCAGTGGGGTATGACTGCTTGTAGATTACAGAGTTCTATGTTCTACGTTTGGGGGGGAGGTGCCAGCTCTGTCAGACCCGCACTCCTCCTTCCCCAAGGACCCCCTGTCCAGACTGGGCTCAGATCTTCGGCAGGCTGTGCACCCCTGCTGTGATCCGCCACTTAATTCCCCCCACCAGGTGGGCCTGGAGCCGGAAGTAACAACAGCTGTAGCTGCCCCACCTCCGCTGCCCCCGGGGCTGGAAGCCGAACCGCGAACTCCTTCCACTCCCGCAGCTTTTCCCACTAACCTTCTCCGCAGTCTTTGGTGTTTGTGGGTCGAGGGGTCTGGTAACTGCTCACGTATTCAGGGCGCTAGGGCCCCCTCCGCCCGGCTTCCGGTCTGGATCGTCCACGCCGCTCAGGCTGGGCTCTGATCCACTCCGTTCCCAGCTCCCAGCTCCCAGCTCCCAGCTCCGTGTGGAATAGAGCTCACCCAGAGACCATCCGGGCTGTCCTGGGCTGGAGCCCTGCTTCCCTCTGCTGTTCTGTGGGTTCTGCCGTTCTAGAATTGGTTCAGAGCCATTTTTATAGGTTTTTGGAGGGACTCGGGTACGGAGCTCACTCTAGTCCGTGCTTACCAGCCGCCATCTTGGCTCCGCCCCCCTAGTCCAATAACTTTTAAATTATCTCTCCTGGATCTATTTTCCAGGTCAGTGGATTTTCCAGTGAACACATTGTCTTCCATTTTTTCATTCCTTTGGTTCTGTTTTATAATATCTTGTTTTCTTATAAGGGCACTAGCTTTCACTTGCTCCATTCTAATTCTTAAGGCAGTATTTTCTTCAGTGGTCTTTTGGACCTTCTTTTCCATTTGGCTAATTCTTCCTTTTAAGACATTCTTCTCCTCATTGCCTTTTGGAGCTCTTTTGCCATTTGGGTTAGTCTATTTTTAAGGTGTTTTTTTCAGTACTTTTTTGGGTCTCCTTTAGCAAGTCGTCAACTTGTTTTTCATGATTTTCTTTTATCACTCTTATTTCTCACTTTTGTTAACCACAAGCACTCTTTTCTGCCCTGGAACTGTGAGGAGGGTTCCCTCTCCACAGACACCACCAGCTCTGCCATGCCAGTGCTCCTCCTCACCCCAGGACTGTGACCCAGAGCACCTGCTAAGTTCTCCCACTTTCTCTAGGCTGAAAGCTGCAGAATCAGCCACTGCTGCAGCAATGGTTGCCACTGCCCTGGGGCTGGGACTTGGGCTGTGGCTGGACCTTGTTCCTTTCTCACCCAGGTGAGAGAGCTTTCCCACTGCCCTTTAAAGCTGTCTTTGGTGTTCCTGGGCTAAGAAGTCTTGAAACAGCCACAGCTACCAGTGACTCAGTGCCCTGAGGCCTGATCTACTCCCTTCTGTGCCTGCATGGCCCAGGCTGGGCTGTGCTCTGCTCCAAGGATAGTGCTATAGACCCTTCCTGTTGTCCTTGAAGATTGTCTTGGGCTGGACATCTGCTTCACTCTTTCATTTTGTTACTTCTGCTGCTCTAGAATTTGTTTAGAGTCATTTTTATAGGTATTTCAAGGGGTTTGGGGGGAGAGTTTAATCAGGTCCCTGCTTCTACTCTGGCATCTTGGCTCCACCCCTGAATTTTAATTTTTTTTTATATGAGCTTGGCTGACCCATGAGCAACTGATGTGTTTCGAATTATTTACACCTGACTTCATTTCTGTGAAAAGTGTTTTGTAATTATGTTCCTTGGTTTGTTTTGTCAGGTAGACTCCCAAATATTTTATATTGTCTACAGTTATTTCAAATGGAATTTCTCTTTCTATCTCTTGCTTTTGGGCTTTGATAGTAATATATAAAAATGCTGATGATTTATGTGGGTTTATTTTATATCCTGCAACTCTGCTAAAGTTGTTTATTACATCAAATAAATTTAGACATTATTAATACTGAATGAGACAACCAAGACAATATCAAGCACCTGTTATAATCATTTATATATATCAAAAGCTTCTTCCACAAAAGTATTAATAATAAATAAGCAGATTCAAATACTGATATTCCAAAGTAGATCACATCTTTCATTCTCACAAATTGATACATGAAGAGTATACAAGACACTATTCTTCTCATTTTACATCAGTTATTCTTCAGTGCAATTCAGTGGAACAAAATGCTCTCTTAAAGAATATTTTCCAGTAAAGAATTTCCAATTGATAAACCACAATTGCTCAAGATTCCTTCAAAACTCCAAGAAATTAAAATAACCTTAATTTATCATTTTATACCTATCAGATTGGCTTACAAGATTGAGGGGGGAAGCAACAAATGATGGAGAGGATATGGAAAAATTGGACACTGGTTCATTGTTGGTAGAATTGGCAACTGATCCAATCATTTTGGAGAACAATCTCAAGTTATTCCCCAAGAGTTGTTAAACTGCCTATATCTTTTTACCTAATACAACTAATACATTATACCTAATAGCTCTGTTTCTAAAGATGATTAGGGAAGAAGGAAAAGGACCTGTATTTTCTAAAATATTTATAGCAGTTCTCATTGTGGTGGCAAAGAACTGGAAACTGTGGGGATACCTATCAATTGAGGAAAGGCCAAAATATTGTGGTATTTGATTGTGATGGAATATTACCATGATATAAGAAATGATGAACTTGGTGATCTTAGAAAACATGGATTAATTTACATGACACATGGAGGGTGCAATGAGCAGAAACAAGAGAACATTATATACAGTAACAGTTATAGTGTTTTAAGAACAACTTTGAGCAAATAACTTATTTTGACTATTATAAATACCCAAATTCACTACAAAAGACATATGAAGGAAGACATCATCTGTATCCAGAGAAAGAACTGACAAATAAAAGTATGTATAGAAGGACTGTAGACACACACACACATACACACACACAAAATTTGTGTCTATTGGTAGCAATGTCTAGGGTGGGGAGAGGGGAAAAAAGAAAAAAATAAATTTACAGGATAACTTCATAAAATACTTAAAAGAAATAGCAAGTTAAATTTACAGTTTCATGTGCAATCATCTTTTTTATTATATTGTCTTAAGGAAATTCTTTATTATATTAATTTAAAATAAAATAAATAAAACTAAAATCCCACTCTAACAGAAATTAAATTGTTTGTTAACCCTCTGTACACATACTAGGAGAAACATATCAGACAACACTTGCCAACAGCGTCCAGTGTCCATTACTATTATTGTGGAAATCCAGTAGGATAAAGATTTCCTGTGAAGAGGTATTCTACATGTTGCTGTTTCTTTCTGACAACTTTTTGGTTTCATCAATTCCTAGAACACTGTAATACCTCCTCAACCTAATTCTTTAACTGTCTGCATCTCTGTGTCTGTCAGTCTTTCTCTGTGTCTGTCTAGATAGCTAGAGCTATAGAATCCATAGACGTTATGGCTATAGAAAATAAAAATATATAGGTATTAGTATATGTATGCATGTCATATATTAATATATACATATACACACATACACATATGTATATATGCATATACATACACGTATGTATGTCTGTACACATACATATGTATATACACTCAGCTCAATCTCTTGAGTGATTATTGATGTAATTCTGAAGATTCTATATTGTTTTGGGGTTTGATGAATCCAGCATAATGTCATCTATAACTAACTGATCCTGGAGAATCAAATGCTACACAGAAAAAAAAACCTTCTTCACCTCAGAACTCAGCTCTACCCTGAACACTCTCCGTTATAGTGGTGGACACCATTAGCATGCATATATCTGATGTACTTCTTATATTGTTGAGTTGCCATTTGTCAAATAACATTTTTCTGTTGCAGTTTTCAAGGAATCTAGAATAATTTTGAAGCATGAATAAGAAAATTCTTTTTGGAGGAGACCCTTTAACGTGGCATTTCTCACTACCAAGGCCAATGCTCTTAAAACTAATCTACCCATAATGAAACTAATGAAATCTTACATTCTTTACATCTGTCAGTCAATTAATCATGTGATGATTTGTTCTTTTTTCAGGACTACACTAAAAGTCTTTTCAGCATGGTATAGCCTAAAAGAGCTTACACTCTCTTGGTAAAGCCTTTGTATAACAAATTATTCTATATCTATGGAAGGAATACAAGAGCCTAAACAATATGTGTGATTATAAAACTTTTCCCAAACTAAACGCCTGAAAAGAGAACTTTGGATGACCAAACACATGCTATCAACAAGAGATGTCACATTTACTGGAATAGACATTGAATTATAAAATCCCTCAGGGTAAGAACCAGCACAAATAATCAGGTGCCCAGAAATCATGCTACATACCAGTTGTCTTTTGCCCTTCCTCTAACTCCTACCATTCATTTCAGAGAGATAAGCAGCTATAATTCAAAAGTGAGCAACACTGAAGAAGAGGACTGTTTAAGAGTAACTTCTGAGAGCACAAGGAGAAAATTTTCCTAGGAAATAAGACAGGACTGATCTCCTTTTAGAAGGGACTTGCTGGTTTCTCAAGGCAAGTTCGAGTGGTGGCAAAATCTTTATTGTATAAATGATGGAATTCAATTTAAATAAGAACACAGAGTTCCACAGAACTGATGGATTTCTTATTGCCCCAGTAGTAGGGATGGTGCTACATTTGTAATAAATTCAAACAAATTAATTTTGGGACAGTGTTAAATTATTACTAAAGATGAACGGTTATTGAATCATATTTCATTTTCCTATGAATTTCCTCCACAAATATAGGCATAATTATATTAATTTTTATGGCTTTGTTTTTCGGATGACATATTAATTCATTTTGAAGAATGTTTTCCTAGCATGTCCTAGCAAGGGGGAAAGCCAAAAAAATGCCAGTGGCAACGAAAATTACACATGAATCAAAGCTGGTAGATTCCCTTCAAAATAAGATGGATTGAAATGGAAGATGATATGGTTAAGAGAGGATATAATGCACATTTTTTGTCCTTAAATCTTGACTAAGTAAAACATGAGTGGTGGGGGTAATAATAAGGTAGCAATGAAGCCAATTGCTTTGGTTGAATTTCTGTGGAAAATATTCCTATAGAAAAAAGGCCAGACTTTTTTTTCTTTTCTTCATAGATTTCTTTAGGCTATCCCATCCCTTCCATAGATATCTACATGTAGTAATTTTAAAAAGAAGTAGAGTTAGAAAGGGCTTAGGACTTCATATAGCTCAACATTGTTTCTAGGACAGGCGGAAGGAGGAAGGAACTTTTTAAAAGGGTATTGCCAACAAAAAAAAATGAGTCAGCTGTATATGCCATCTTTATATTTGAAGAAAATAATTTAGTGTATTTCTCAAGTAGAATATCAGCTCCATGAGGAAAAGATTTGTGCCTTTATAGTTTTTCTCCAGTGTACTGCACATTTTCCTTTTTTGTTTTATTATATCCTTATTATTATATCATGAATGATCTCTGATGTCATTTCTGAAGGAAATCCCCAGGGATTCTAGCCAATGGTGCAGTTTGGTAACTTGTTACAACTTTTAGTCTTTGAGAATTTCCTGGCATACTTAGAAATCAATTACCTTGCTCATCATGATACACCTCTCATCTATCAGTAGTACAACTTGTATCCAGATTTTTCTGACTTCTTTGAAGATTACTATACCACACTGCCACTTGCTGTTGTGCATAGCACCTATTAGTATTTTTTTAAATTTAAATTTCAACCATAAGTCAGTCTGATAGACGCAGACTCCAACTCATAATGAAATATCATTCCATAATAGTAATAATAGTATCATTACTAATAGTAATAATAATAGATAACATTTTAATTAGTGCTTTAATATTGGCAAAGGTCTTTACAAATATGATTTCATCTGATCTAAAGGGAAAATAATTTTATCAAAAGGTGAAGTAATTAGCAGATGTCTCTTAGGAAAATCATAAAAGAAATACAGTTATGTATTCATTCCCTCCTTTTAAAAGTATTAAGATCTGCTATATGAAAAATATTACAATATACAAGAACATCATCAAGTTATATTCTCTACTTTCTAAGGGTCTGTGGTATAATGGGGGGATCACAAGTATAGATTTTTTAAAAATCTATGATACAAAACTGAGTGTGCCAAAAACAAGAAGAAAAACAGTAGGAATAAGTTATTTTACAGGAATACAAAAGGAGTTATGAGGGAGATCAGGCAAACCTTTATGGATGAAATTCTATTGGAGTAAGCCTTAAAGGACCAGGAAGTATTTTGACAAGAAAATGGAGAGAACATTTCAGGCAGAAAAGGTAGCCCAATTAAAGGTTCTAGATAAAAGTTTTTAACAATCTTTTATATGCCAGGAAATTTGGCTTAATATGTGCTCTACAAATATTATCTCATTTTATACTTGGAATAATCTTAGATATTATAGATGTTTGGTGGTTATGTAACTGTAAGGTATGAATGAGTGAGTGTGTGTGTGTGTGTGTGTGTGTGTGTGCATGTGTGTGTGGGCAAATAGACTCCCAAATATTTTATACTGTCTACAATAACTTTGAATGGAATTTCTGTTTCTATCTCTTGCTGTTGGGCTTTGTCAGTAATGTATAGGAATGCTGAGGATTTATGTGGGTTTATTTTATATCCTGCAACTTTGCTAAACTTGTTTATTATTTCAAGTAGTTTTTTACTTGATTCTCTAGGATTCTCTAAATAAATCATCATATCATCTGCAAAAAGTGACAATTTAGTTTCTTCTTTTCCTCTTCTAATTCCTTCAATTTCTTTTTCTTCTCTTATTGCTACAGCTAACGTTTCTAGTACCAAATTGAGTAATAGGGGTGATAATGGACATCCTTGTTTCACCCCTGATCTTAGATATACATCCATATCTCTAAGGTTATCAAATTTATGGGCATACAGCCGGGCAAAATAATTTCTAATTATTGTTTTGATTTCCTCTTCATTAGAGGTGACCTCACCCTTTTCATTTTTGATACTGGTAATTTGATTTTCTTCTTTCTTTTTTTAATCAAATTGGCCAAAGGTTTATCAATTTTATTGGCTATAATATTTCTTGGTGTTTTCAGTTTGGGATCTCTTTCAGGGGGTGATCGGTGAATTCTTTCAATGACTATTTTGCCCTCAGGTTCTAGGACCTCTCGGCAGTTGTCTTTGATAATTTCTTCGAAGATACTGTCAAGGCTCCTTTTTTCACCGTGGATTTCCGGTAGACCAATAACTCTTAAATTGTCTCTCCTGGATCTATTTTCCAGGTCAGTTGTTTTCCCAATCAGGTATTTCACATTTTTTTTCTATTTTTTTCATTCTTAATGTTTTTGCTTTACTACTTCTTGGTGCCTCATAGATTCATTAGCTTCCACTTGCTCAACTCTAATTTTTAATGGGTTACTGTTTTCATTTTGCTTTTGAGTCTCCTTTTCCAATTGGTTGATTTTACCTCTCAGGGTGTAATTTTCTCTCTTTAGATTCTGTATCTCCGTAGTCATTTCACCAATCTTATTCTTTAGGGACTTGATTTCGTCTTCTTTTAGCTCCCTAATTTGGTTTTTAAAACCCTCCTTTAGCTCTTCCAGCAATGTTTTCTGGGCTGGAGACCAGTTCACATTACCTTTTGAGGTATCAGACACGTCTATAGTGTCATTACTATCCTCTTCCATATTGGTATTTTGATCCTGCCTGTCTCCATAAAAAGAATCTAGTGTCCTCGGTTTTTTTGTGTTCTTCTTCATGTTTGTTGTTTTGCCTTTTCCTGGCTTTACAACAAATTTCTGCCTATGTGGCTCAGGGCTTTCTTATCCTGGGGATTGTGAATCTAGAATTATAGCCTTCAGTTTCCTGAGGTGTTGGGGAGGGGTCTGGCTCCCTGGCGTCTCACTCCCTATGGGTGCTCTCCAACCCTTGCATTTCAGCAATGGTCTCAGCTGTTTGTTGTTTGAGCTGATCTCTGGCTCTTCCCCTGGGGGAGCAAGATTACGTCTGGGCTCTTGGTGTTGACCCCTGCCGACTCTGCCCCTCTGGGACTAATGAACTTCTACTATTTGTCCACTGAAGCCCCACTTCTTTCTCCTGTGTTCCAGCTTTCTTTTTTTTTTTTTCCCGAGGAATTCTCTGGGTGAGAGGGGCAGGGATTAGAGCCGTTTACCTGGCCATTATGTCTCCCAGAAGTTAAAGAACCCGAGTTTCTGGGTTGCAAGCATCAGGAATTGGTATTTTCCTGGCCGATGGTGCTGCGCTGCCTCTTGTCGCTTCCACAGAGTGCCTTCCTGTGTTGGGTGTCCTGGGGATCTCCACTGGTTTCGGGCGCACGTGGATTTCCTGGCCTGCCGCTTCCGCTTTGGTCTGGAGCAGCTCCCCATGTGCAGCCCTCTCTGAGCCTACAGATTCATGCCTTCGGCCTTTCAGACTCTCCCGGCTCGTAAATTTGCCCCACGCAGACTGCTCGAGGTTTCTGACTCTCTCAAATCTGCTCAAATTCACTTTTTTATGGGAATCTGACAGACCTTGTGAGAGAGCTCCGGTAAGAAGCTGCCTTCATGCGGCCATCTTAGCTCTGCCCCCCGCAGCATTTTTCTAAAATCATAAGAGGGCAATATCTGTAATGAAGGTAAACTACAAGCCTTTCCAGTAGGATCAGGGGTGAAGAAAGAATGCTCATTATCACCACTATTATGCAGTATCATTCTAAATGTGCTAGTGATAGGAATAAGACAAGAAAAATAAATTGATGGAATTAGAATAGTAGAAGAGGAAACAAAAATATCACTCCTTGCAGATGATATGTTGAGAATTTTAGAAAAAAAAATTTTAAATGGCTGAAATAGCTAACAAATTCACTGAAGTTACAAGATATAAACTAAAACCACATTATTCATCAGCATTTTTATGTATTAGTAACAAAGTCCCTCAGAAAGAGATAGAAAAAGAAATTCCATTCAAAATAGCTGCAGACAACATAAAATACTTGGGAGTCTACCTGCCAAGACAAAGCCAGGAACTACACAAGCACAATTACAAAACATTTTCACACAAATAATGTTAAATATAAGAAATTGGAGAAATATTAATTGCTCATACGTAGGCTGAACCAATTTATTAAAAATGAAAATTCTACCTAAATATATTTATTCAGTGGCACAGATACAAAATAATAGAAAATCAATTTTAGAAAGTTGAATTTATAATATTCAATTCCATAGTGTTATTATCACCTATTAAATGCAAGACATTCATTCACATTTTGGGAACATAGAGCCAGAAACGAAATAGTGCCTACTTTCAAGAAGCTTCTATTCCACTGCATCAAATCAATAGCACTACCAGCACCACCACCACCAACATCAATGACAACTTTAATACAGAAGGGAAGTTGCTTGGAGTAGAGGAGAGTGTTGCATTTTAATTTAGGGTACCTGTATTTGAATCCTGCTTCTTGCACTTATTATCTATATGATTCTAGGCAAATCATTTAATATTCTGGGACCAATTCCCTTATCTATGAAATTAGAGACTTGGATTGATAATGTCTAAATTTTCTTTTATTTTTAAATCAATGATCCCAAGACCATATTTCATTTAAACTTTGTATGAGTCCTTAAGCTAAATCTTGCATCTAGCACATAGTAAGCATTAAATCAATTACGAATGAATGAATGAATGAATGAAGTAATGCACTGGCCATCTTCAGAACTGTTTTGCATGATTTGGTTCTTTGTTTAGACTATATTTCCTGGAAATGATATGAGATGAATTTTTAATGCCAAAAAGTTTTCTGTAACGGGACAATTTACAAGGTATCATAAAGGACAAAATGATGATAATCAGGCCATAAGCAATCTGTGATGTATGTCCCTATTGTGATACCTTTGCAGTACCAAGATGCCTGACTAACTCAAAGCCTGAGGGTGAGATATTTAATTACTTTAATAAAACACATATTCACTAAATCCCACAAAGCTGCTCCATGAGGCAGTAAAAGTAGTCCATAAGAAAGGAAGTAGATAATCAGGCACAGAGAGAGCATACGGTCCATAAGGAATCTGCCTGGGATCTCAGAAGTTTCCCCACCTCTTTCTTCCAAGTCCTAGATATGTCTTTGTGTATTCTTTGCCCAAAGGGACTACTCTTGGCACCTGTAGTAGCAATTTAGATTTGAAGATCTTTCCCACCCAGTAATAGGGCATGTGACCTAAGGAAACGTAAGTCACATATAGTGGGAGGAGCTTGCTGAGAGGAAAAGGAAGTTGTATCACAGGAAATGCTGAGAGAGCAGTTACGACAATTAGAGCGTAAGAAGAGCCAATCTGTGATATCTGTGTTGTAAGTTTTGCTTGCTGATGGCAAGACCCCAGCAAGGGGTGGATGTTTTTGGGATGGTGAGTCTCCATGCTGTGATATTGTGTATCAAATTCTTTGCTGCTGTGATGGACTGGGCATATTGGTTTTGGGATCTCATGATTTGGTGTCTGAATACACGGTTTACTTCTTCTCCCTTCTATGTGGAGAGTCTCATATATTTTGTGATACAGAACCACATAGGCATATTAACAATGATCATCTATATTATGATTATTGCCTTGCTGATAGTTTCTGATCAATTCAAGCCATGGAAAGATTAATTCAAACTCTCTTAGGTCTGTTTCATAATGTCTTAGTTAATGAGACTTTTGTTGCTATTGTGGAACTGTTGGAATTAACTCAAGCCACTTCTACTAGTATTCTAGTCCTAAAAAGTGTGGCCAATTTTATTGTCTAATAATTAATTCCTTGATTCTATTTTTTACACACTAGTATTTATTAAATGATAAATTTTGTAACAAAAAGAAAAAAAAAGATAAGATACATTAGAAGAAACCTCACATTACAAGGACCAGATAGCAAAGCTTAGGGAAACACTACAAAGGATTATGGTCAAGATTTTGCAGCAAAAGTTCTTAGCTCTTTTCTTACATTTTCATTTTGAGAACTTGAAGATAGTGTTCTTCCATGCAGAGAAATCAGACACAATTAAAGTCAGATAATGAAGACAGTTAATGCACAGAGAATATGCAGTCACCAAAAGGATTGAGGATCTAAAAAAAGCTACAAAGTAAAGACTTTTTAAAAAATCTTGATATTGCTCATTAGCTTTCTACTATCAACACCCAAATTCCCAACATTTAAATAAATTTTCCAGAGACTTATTAGACATGTTAGTTTTAGTCTAATTCTTGCCATTCCCCTTTTCCACCACTAATGCCAAAGTACATTAGCAGGGGTTGAGTATAATGTCTCCTGGTCAAATATTTACAGATATAATTACAGCTATATTTGTGGTAGCTGACAGCATCTTCAAACTTTAGTCACTAAGCACTGGCCATCAGGTCTCCTAGACTTGATACTGACATTCACTGATCTGTCCAATGCTGCAGACTGATCAGCTACTGCATGATGTATATTTGGAACCAAATGTCTCTGCTGATTTAAGGATAAGTGTGAAAGTGGGCAGATACATCCTCATTATCACTACTGTCTTCTGATTTGGTTTCCTAAATTTAATGACCCTGCCTGAAGATAATGATTCACGTTCTTCCACTCCCTCTCTCCTGTGACTCCTTTCAGCCATGCTGTCTCCACTGATTTGCAAGTGAGCAAAATAATCTTCTAGAGAAGTGCTTGCATCAAATGAACATGTTAATTAGCCAACTTGTGAAGTGAAAGGTCAGACACAAGTAGACACTAGAGGCAGCACAGACCCCTCAGCCTGGGCTGATCTATTGTCTGCTCCAATGGCAGAGCCCTCTCTTGCTTAGTTAACCACATTAGAACCATAGTCCAGCTGAAATCCAGACACTCCCTTCTTTGGTATATCTCTTTCAAAAAAATTTCCTACACCCTCCATGTTTGTTTCTCTTTCATTGAGCCATGGAATTTTTTTTGGTTGTTTTTGTTTTTGCTTTTTTTGATCAGCAAAACACAGAAATCTAGCAACTAACATTTCAATGTTCTTTTTGCCTTTGGAGGAAGTGTCATCCAGCTGCCTGCTGGTACGTATTGCTGCCATCCATTTATTCCTTCCTCACACGAGGCGTATTTTCCATTACCTTTACTTGCTGCTTTAAGTTACTCTGTTGATAACAAGGTTGGCTTGTCAAGAAAGTCTCAAGGAATCTTTTACTGACACAGTGCACATCCCTTTCCAAACCATGTATCTCCCTTTAACACAAATAGCAGAATACATTTTTATAGGAAAGACTGACTGGGTGAATACATATTTGCAGATAGCACATTCAGGGCCAGTAGGAGAAGGTCCAGCATTAGAACATCCATTTGCCTTCCTGATTGTGGGAAGCATGTTTATTGTATGATCAGTTTTACCACTGCTAGCCAACATTTCTATCATAGAATTCCACTTATGTTTATTATGATACAAAAATATCTTTTACATAGGCAGTCATTCAAATTAGAGTATTTTCGCTAACTATTGGTTCATTCTTTGTGTTGCAAAGGGTGACCCTACTTGTATCAATTTCACTGTGAACTAGCTGATTTTTGGGCACTGGTTAACTTAAAAACAACAGTGGTGTTGTTACATCTTCGGATTTTGTCCATGAAGACTATTCCGTCTCACCACCACCTCAAAATCTATTATTTGCCTTTCTCAAGAAGTCTTCAGAGAACAAAATAAGCTTTTTCCTTCCCACTGTGGCCACTTCACAATGTTTTCTCTCAGGCCAACAATCGCACAGCATTGTGGCCAGACGGACAGAGATGACATCCAATGGCAGGGTGAACTGGCGCTTCTGGACCTTGATCCTTCTTAACGCATTAATAACAGAAGTCATGGAGCATGGGCAGAGCTACTCTTCCTGCTTTTGGCACATGGCTCAGCGTGAAAGTTTGCGACAGATTAGGAAAAACAGGAATTCCTTTATTGAACATTGAGTAGGAAGAACTCCTGACTTAGTAGAATGTTAAAAGAGAATAATGTAAACTTTGTCTTTTCTGTTCCTGGTTTTACTTTTGGCAAGATTATTCCATCATTCCCTATGAGAAGTTTAGGAGGGGCCTCACACATCTATTGAACACTAGTTTTAAGCTTAAGGCCTGGCCAAGCCTGGGACTAGATAGATCACCGAGCCCAAGTTTCCTCTTCTTTGTGCTGTTTTCCCCTATCATGTGTGTGACAAAACAGTGATCTTGAGATGAACACTTCCAATGTTGCAGGTATGTTGTGGATTTGATAGGCCCAAAGGACCTGGGTGCTTTAGTCAGAGCTGACTGAGTAGTTGCCTTGGTCCTTTAGTCCGAGTTGCATCAGGTCCCAGGCCCAGTGGTTCTTCCTCCTCGAAGACGACCAACATGACATAATATCAGGTACAAAGTACAATATGTCCAACTATGGATGATCAGACCCGTAATGGGAGATTGTTATCATTAAGAGTAAGGGCTTATCCCTTGACTGGGTTTGCCAGAAGATGGAAGCCTGGAGACAGCTAGACAGGTGAAATGCAGTACCAATTTAACTATAATACAAAATGCTTTAATTTGCAATGGTTTTAACCTGAACCTTTCGACAAAACATAACGGCATTATAAGTTTCTCTATCTTGTTTTAAGTCTTTCTGTTGACATGCTTTTGGATCTTGTGTGCATTAAGTATATCTCTTACATAAAGGTGTGGTGTTAATGTGATTAAAGATCTTCCCCACCCGTTCAATAGGCCTCTGGTGGAAATATTTAAGGGAAGCTTGATTAGGAGAGGCTTGAGTGTAGGCAGACCTAAACCCTTTACTTACTAGGTGTAAGTCCCCAGGACACAAACTTTTGCTAATTAGGTCATGAGAGGCATGAATCCCTTGGGCCCTAAAAAAAGAGTATATATACCCAGAAGATAGCCATTGAGGGGTGAGAATTCAGGAGTCAGAAGAGAAGCCAGAATTCAGAATTCAGCTCAAGGAGAAGGAGCAGGAACTCAGAGTCCACAGAGCTACAGAGAGGGTGCTGAGGGGAGAGTGAAAACCAGGGATCTGTGACCACCAGAGGACTGAGGTGTAAGACAATGAAGGCAAGCAGACAGTTAGGATTGGTGAGTATTTACGGGGAGACCCCAGAAGGGGGGAAGATTACAGGATGCCTTCGGTCCCTTCTCTGATATTGTGCTTTAAGTTCTTTGCTGTTACGATGAAGTGGACTTACTGGTTTTGGGATATAATTGCTATGTTGAATTGGAGTCATTGGTTTGGGGATTTGATCCTCCGGTGTTTGAATAAACATTTTACTTCCTCTGCCTATTACACGGAGAGTCTCATATTCTGTGATACAGAACTATGCAGGCATAATCACAAACATCATAGATGTTGTCTTTATTGCCTTAATGATATATTTGGTGACAAGGGCAGGACCACAGGGTACAAAATCTTTATTTAGAGGCAGAGAGACTTCAGAGGAAGAGACGAATATCCCAGGATGGGAGGATTTATCTTATTCCTCCCTAACTAAGGAATGGGGTAAAGGGCTGGACTCTGAAAGCCGGGAACGGAAGCTACAGAGGGGAATCCCCAAGGATTTGGAAAGATGTTTGTGAAAGATTAACATTAAACCAGGGAAAGAATTGTCAACAAAACTCCCTAGGTTGAGGCTGGATAGTGTCATCAGTTTACCAGGTGATACATGAAAGAAGGAACAGATTGTTGAGCAAGAGAATTTGGAATACTTCTATGCCACAGAAAGATGGGGAATCTCAGGTGGCAGTAGCACAGATTATCTCCCAGGGGCCCTGGGCAGGGAACCTGGGAAACCACTCCTGTCACTGCTACTTGCCTATTTCCCCTCAGGTTGCTGCTGCTCCTGGGGCTCCACAAAACCATAGCCACCAAAACTGGGGAAAATGAGCAAGTATCCCAGGCCCCATGCTTTCCTGTTAGTTTGCAGATCCTGCCCAAATATGCCATTTTGTACCAACAGTGTTGCTTGCAGCTACTGTGGCTGTGTATGGCCAGTAACACCAGCACACAGGAGGGCTGCTTTGATCTGCTTTTCTAAGGAAAGCAATTTTAAGGGGTTTATAATCTCATTTTAATTAAACACAGATATATCATTCACTTAGTTCAGGGGGAAAAGTCAGCACCCTGAACTTCAGAGCAAATACAAACAGAAGTTACAGAGAAAATATATAAACAGAGCAAATAACACAAATCAACAGACAGGCCAAAGTTGTCTGACCAAAGCAATACATACAATGTTACGAGACAGAGAGAAGCACCAATATCTGGGTTTTCAAAGTGGGGGGGTGTTCCTTAATGGCTACCCTGAATCTCCATACCCACACTCTTCTAATGAGTGAGCCCCAAGCAAAATGCTCATCTCACACACACATATACATATATACATATATGCATACACACATATATATACATACATATACACATACATATTATATTTGTGTGTGTATATATACACATATATGTATATATATACACACACACACATACACACACATATACATATATATATATATATGCATACACACATATATATACATACATATACACATACACATTATATATGTGTGTGTATATATATACACATATATGTATATATATACACACACATACATACACACACACACACACACACACACACACACACACACATTTCTTCAGGGTCAGAGGGCGTTACAACCATGGACTCAAACCCAGGTGACCTATTCCTTCCTGTTACTTAAGCAGGTCATCAAAGACTCCTGATTCAATCAAAGACTCTTGACTGAAACAAAAGCAAGACTCAAAGGCACTTGATTGCCTTAGTTCTGAGAAGCACTCCAAAACAAAAAACAGCAAAAAGCCCTATCCTGTTTGCCATTACAAAAGGAGATAAATAGCTGTTCCCTTGCTTGGTTCATGTTATATAATGTATGCAATTTTACACACACACACACACACACACACACACATGCACACACACACACGCACACACAATTTGTGGAGATCCTAGACATTAGCAAACCCTCACCTATAAATAATTATCTATGGGATACTATGGTGTAGGAAAGGGGGCTTAAAGAGTCAAAGAATATAAGAAAATGTCTCTGATCCTACTCATTAAAGACCAGGCTCAGCCAGGCCTTAACCTGGTCACTATACAAATACTTCTGCGACAGAGGGTCATTTTAATCATGAGAGAAAGGGCAGAACACTCAGAGGTTTGGACACTTTTCCCAGCCTTTATTTGTTTTTTTCATGACAGTCGAACTTTGTGTAAGTCCTTCCATTATTTTTTGGTAGGATATACCCAATTCATTAGAAATCTCCTGCTAGGTAATTTAATATCTCAAAGGCTACTATCCAACTCCTTAGTTAAGTCTAGAGAAAATTGTGAGCTCTTGGTTACCGTTTTCGAAGAAAAATTAGGAAAAGGGAAATCTCCATTATTATCAGCAACCTATCCAAGGCTGATTCAGAACTTCTACCCTCTCCATTGTCTCCCATCCCATCTTTGTTACCATATGCCCTACCTAGGTAGATGTCATCCTTTCTAGGCCTCATTTTATAGAGTTATAACAAAGGGAGGCTGGAATAGATGATAGCTAAGATCTTTGTCAGCTACTAAATTAGGTATTTTTAAAAGATTAAGTCCTATTAAATATTTTTCAGGGTGTCTGATTTTTACTTTTACCTACCCCTTGTGAATCAGTCACTATTTCAACTCAAGGTGCCATCTATAAGTTAATCATCCCATACAATGAAAATTGATTCTCAGTCTGGTCACCCCCAGGACCACTTGATATACTGTAATATAAAACTCTGATGAAGATGAATAATAAGTATTCCCAAATATAAATGAAAAATATAACATTTAGTTGAAACTATGTAACTATTTTATGTAGGAAAAATGTAATTACCTAATTGGAATTAAGACAAGTCTATACATTAACTCTCTTTGATTTAGTATGGATGCCTCGGGCTATCTCTTCTCTGCATGCGGTCAGGACCTTGGCCTTACATCATGTCTAGAATATCATCAATGATAACATTAATTTAATCTGAAATTATGTTTGCTTGATGGTTTTAATTTGCCCAAATTGTCCCTAATTATTAATGCAATATTTCAACTAACAATGACTACCTATTACAAGGAGCAGTACAATTGTCAAAAGTCAAACTTACACATTATTAATTACTGTGGAATCATTCCCCACCAGCATGCCTTAGTGTATGTTTCTGTGATTATATAATAAAGTGATTTTGGAAAACAAAAAAAAAATCCAACACTTCTGATATCTTTTGGAGGGTAGTAAGGTTGTTTGATGCTATACCCAGCGCACACTTTAAAAATCCAATTTAAAATATAATGTAATGAGGATAAATGTTGCTTTTTAGGACATTCTAGAATGTGCATTCAGAAATGAAGCATTTCTTAGGCTAAGGTGGGGGAGATTCCTCTGGTTAACTCCCTTTGAACACAAATGAGTTCGTGATCATCTCTCAGCGGGAAAAAGTAATTCCATCAAGACTTGCTGATTTGCAAATAAGGCAACCAGGGCATGAAGACTTTGATTTTAATTAATGTAGCAGTTAGGGGTCCCTCTCACACATGTAGCCCTTGAAAATCTAGCTCACATTTGAGGCACTCTGTGGGTCAACCCCTCTCAAATCGATAGGTCATGATTTCCCACTAACATATTTACTTTGTAGCCAACCAAAGGATACACTAGTTCAAAGCAAAAAAAAAAAAAAAAAAGGAATAAAAAATACCAAAACTAAATCTAAATAAAAATCTAATTAAACAGTATAGCAAATTGAGTGATGAGAAAATTGTCTCCTATTCACCCATACATAATACTCCAACATATTACTCATGGGGACAAGGGTATCATACCTAAGTAAAATTGATCCCGGAGTGCCTTCAGGCAATACTTGGGTAAGGTCTTCAAGGCTTAGTATAAAGTATCATTCAAAACCTTGTTTTCTCAAACAAGCTCTTTCCCAAGCATGCACTTTCTAAAACTGCATCCCCATACCTTGTTACTTAACCTTTTTTTTTTTCCCATTTGCCACCTGATTGCTACGCTGACTACTGAATCCACATATTCTCCCTATTAATCCAAACCCCATGTAAATCCTCTTGTCTAATACTCAATGTTTTTTGGATAAACCCATTATTGGTCCAGCTGCCTTGTGTGGTGTCCATGGGACCCCGAGAATACCAGGAACTCCATGCATAGCAACAAATATGCCAGGGATCTGAGTGATTAAGGTACAAATATGGCAGGCATACAGGTAAGTACATGTTTGGCTAGTGTGCATATCTGGACAGGGAAATGCATACCTGCAGTGGGGGAGAGCTCTGATGTTCTCTAGTGATGTTATTTCCTCAGAATAATATTTATCTTATCAACACTCTTCACTGTATGCCATGTCCTTAGTGTTACTGGCCCTAAAATGTGTCTTTCTATTTGTAGTAACAAGGGCAGCTAAGTGACCCAGTGAATAGAGAGCCAGCCCTGGAGTCAGGAGGACCTAAGCTCAAATATGACCTCAGACACTTACTAGCTGTGTGGCCCTGCACAGGTTCCTTAACCCTGTTTGCCTTAGTTCCTTATCTGTAAAATTAGCTGGAAAAGAAAATGGCAAACCACTCTAGTATCTTTGTCAAGAGAATCCCACATAGGATCACAGAGAGTTGGATTTGACTGAAATGACTCAGCAATAATATTCGGAGCCACATCTCTGACAGTCATGACCACTGAGTTACACTCTGTTTTTTTTTTTTTCAGCTATTAGTCTTGTTTAGGGTCGTCTGCTATTCTAGGCTACCATCTGCTTGGATGCTAATAAATCTCCCTCTAGAAAGAGGAATGGGTTAATGGTCTTTGTTTAGATTGAATCAAGCAAAAATTAGCAGAAGCACATAGATTAAGATAAGCTCTCTTTTTTATTGTTTTTTTTTTTTTTTCTGATGGTGATTCAGTCTTTTAACTTTGAAAATTATCTGGCCTGAAAGTGAAAAAAAAAAAAAACTCTTTTAAATTTCTGACTGTATTCTTAGATCCACAACCTATTTCATCAGTGCGAAAAGGGGGCTCCTTTAAAATTCTATGATATTTTCTGTTTGATATGCATATGAACCTAGAAGAAGTAAGGAGTTGGATGAAGCCTAGAGAACATAGGTTGATGTTCCTATCTTTATTATAATTGTCTACCACTATCAAAGGTGGTGGTTTGGAGATGTAGTATAGCAGTCAGAAATAATTTGATTCTCCTTAGATCATTAAATGTTATAGATAGATAAATAGATAGATAGATAGGTGGATGATAACTAGATATTGAAATTGTGTGTGTGTGTGTTTCCATCCCATATGCAGTGTTGATTATTGATGACATAAAACATCTCTTGCTCTCTAGGAGCTCACAGTCTAGTAAAAGAAAATGTATATTTAAAAATAAGTATTGAATTTTGCCTGTGTCTATATTAACCAAAGATTTTTCATTTTTTACATCATTTTTACTTGATGGTATATGATTTCAATATTATAATTTTCAATGTTTCCTTTGCCCCAGGTAAAATTATAACAAGCAAAAAAAACAGTAAGATAAATAAGCCATTATTTATAATCCAACCATTTCTTGAGGCCAAGTTGTGTAGGCTAGTACCTCTCCTGCCCTAGATCTTCTAGCATCTTTGAATAGCCAAGTTGTAAAATAATTTCAGAAAGCAGTTTGATCATGATATAGTTGATGGGACCTATATTGCCTAAGAATATTTGAAATTTATCATAAAGCATTAGAGTTACTTAATGACCATCATAAGTTCAATTTTCTCAGTTTATAGGCTAGAAAAAAATGAAATTCTTCTTAGTCCAATAAGATAAAAAAAAAAGAGTTAATAATATGGCTGATAGTGGAAAGAACCCAAGGTTGCTTACTTTGAAACCAATGCTTACCTTGCTTTACTCCATGTCTCATTTGCAAAGAGAGTTAAAAAAATGCCTTTTCTTTGGAAAATATTAATGAAAAACAACAAATGCCACCAAAAATGCAGAGCAAAGGCAGAAAGGAGGTTTTGAAAGACACTATTTAGTTTGCCATATTTACTTTTGAAATGTTATATTTTCCAGACTGGCTGTTCTATTGTTCCATGGCTCCCCTAAGTACTACATTTTTTTTTCCTTACTTGATCTGCTGATGGCTGGATTCAAGAACTATCCCAGCCAAGCGCTCAGTTGGATCTCTTCTGATGAATAGCAATTCCTGATAAATGACATGAAGGAAGCAGCACACTGTACAATACTCCTGACAATGCACCCAGTGATTAGAATGAAATGATATGCCATTACGGTACCTACCAAGTCATATGAACTGGACTTCCTTAAACAAAATGGATCAGTTGTTCTCATGCTGGGCTGTTATAAAGTCATGGTAGTCATTCAGAGCTGTGTTAGAGACAGCTGGAAATCGACTGAGACTTACAGTTCTTGCAACAGAACAAGATGCAATTCAAAGGCTTTTCAGTTTCTAATTCTTAAAAACAGAACACTATCTCTGCTTATAAATGTAACAACGTTAGGGAAAAGCAAAAGGGATTTGAAAATACCAGAGTGCAGTATATATGATGTAGGCACAAAAACTGTCTAGTGTCCCACATGGCAGGATATAAGGGTTTTACAGCCAGCTGCTATGTTTCAGAACCGGAGCAAGTATCCTGTATTGATAATGTGAGTACACTGACAGGAGGCTGAAGAAATGGAAGCCTGAAACTCACAGGTGGGCTGCACAACACTCCAGAGTGTGGTTTGAACAAGATTAATTGAGAAGTACTTAACAAAATCAATAAAGGGTATGGATGAAAATAAAATGTGGAGGTGGCTTAGCAGGACCAGATTTCAAACTGTACTATAAAGTGATAATCATGAAAACAATTTGGTACTAGCTAAGAAACAGAGTGACAGATCAGTGAGATGCATTAGGTATACAACAATTAGTAAAATTAGGTTCAAAAACTTATTACTTCAACCAAAATCGTACATCCCATGAATGGTATGGCAGGAATGAAACTCAGGTCTTAAGATACCCAATAGAGAGCTCTTTCCTTCACATTTACCCTTATTTGGATAAATCAGACAAACAAAATCTACTTTTGTCCAAACTAATAGACATACAACTCAATTCTTTATTTTATTTTACACTATAATTGTTGGAGGCTGACATGGATTTCCTGATGCAAATATGGCACATTTCAATTATCTCTGATAGGAAATTATGAAATCGAGACATGGGAAGAAAAAAATACAATTTAAAATTCAAACCAAGATCAAGAGCCATAACTGGGAATTTTTGTGCCTTTGTACTTGTTGGAATTAGTACTACAAACCATTTTGAGAGTAATTAGCAAAAATTACATAATCAGTTGAGTTATGGGTGAGGGAAAAAAATGGAGAAGATATACCCAACCCAGCCATTTATGTAGTAATTTTCCATTTTTATTAATTATTCTTGTTACAGATAATTCCATCTTCTGAAGAACTGCAAATGCTCTCACTGTACTCTAAATCTGAAGAACTGTATCAGAACAACAGGTGATTCACCCCAGTAATGGATCACTTTAGGCCAGTCTCTTACCAGAAATACTACAGGACTTAAAGATCCATTGGGTTCAGATGATTTGCAAGCCAGAGTTCAAGATGAAGGACCTGCAAAAGAAATGACTCTCTGTAATAGCAATTTAGATTCAAAGATCTTTCTCAACCATTAATAGGCCATATGATCTGCTTACATCACAGGAAGTCTAAGTCACATGTGGTGGGAGGAGCTTGCTGAGAGGAAAAGGAAGTTGTGTCACAGGATATGCTGAGAGAGCCATTTTGGCTGTTAATGAGAGTTAGAACTGAGGTAAAGAGAGCCAACGTGTGATAGCCACGCTGTAAGTTTTGAATGTTTTCTGGGCAGGCCCCAGCAGGGGCGGAGAAGTTTTGGATACCCTCCAATTTTTTTCCCCAAAGGTAGGGACAGTGTTGTTATATATTGAATATTCTGTCAGAAGCTATTGAGTTGTTGGTTAATTTTTCTGAATGGCTCTCTCTCTCTTTCACCCCCCCCTCCCGTCTCTCCCCCCCCTCCCCCCCTCTCCCTCTCTCCCTTCCCCTCTCCGTGTCTCTCGCTCCCCCTCTCCGTGTCTCTCGCGCCCCCTCTCCGTGTCCCTCGCGCCCCCTCTCCGTGTCTCTCTCTCTCCCCGTCTCCGTGTCTCTCTCTCTCCCCGTCTCCGTGTCTCTCTCTCTCCCCGTCTCCGTGTCTCTCTCTCTCCCCGTCTCCGTGTCTCTCTCTCTCCCCGTCTCCGTGTCTCTCTCTCTCCCCGTCTCCGTGTCTCTCTCTCTCCCCGTCTCCGTGTCTCTCTCTCTCCCCGTCTCCGTGTCTCTCTCTCGCCCTCTCCGTATCTCTCTCCCTCCCACTCCCTCCCCCTTTCCGTCTCTCTCGCTCCCCCTCTCCGTCTCTCTCTCTTCCTCTCCGTATCTCACTCTCTCCCTCTCCCTCTCTGTATCTCTCTCCCTCCCCCCGCCTCTCTCTCTCTCATTGTTATTCTGCCTTGCAAGGCTGGAGAAGGGGGAGGGAATATATTTGAAAATGAAGATGATGTAAAAACAAAAGATACCATGAACATTGAAACAATAATAATTTCAAAAGCATGGAGTGGGGGAAAGCCCAAAATGCAAAAAAGTTAGCACTTTGTCTGAACTCAGGCCATTTCCAAAAAGCTTAGTTTTTTTTTTTTTTATTTCAGATGTATGTAAGTACCTCACACTGACTGATGTTGATATTCTATTTATTCCCAGGCAGTTCTGCTGCTCCTTTGCTTTCAACCACTTTGATGAGTTGCAGGTGTTTATAAATTAGGATAGAGAAAACCCTATTACTACCTGTGGAGAAATACCCCTTCAAGTCGCCAAATCTTATGTTATATATTGTATTGGTCTAGCTAATGTTCACTGAGTAACTGAAAGAATTATATCATGTCCATGTAGTCAGAGAAACTCTAACTTCCTTTTTCCAAGTGTTTTCCCATTAGGTTTAAATAAACTATAAAACAAAGTAGATTTAAAAATACCTATCAGTATACAATTTCTGTAAATGGTGGAGTGTGTTTCTTGCCCTAATAAATGCTCTGCAGTTATTGTCAAACAAAGATTAAGTAGTTGATGTAACAAAAAGGAAAAAGTATCCATAAAAGCATGTGATCAATGTGTATAAATTGCATATTGGAATCCTTCACTATCTCTTAACAGGTAACAAAAACATTTTTTCCAATTATTCTATTTCTGTCATAACTTTAAGATTTTTATGGGATTCTAAGCAAAGTTGTATTCCTGCTAGCCTGCATATGACATTACATAAATCACCCAAGGAAATAGCTTATAGGAACATGATAGGCTTAATCTATGATAAAACAGCTCCCCATAGGACAAGGCAGTTGTTAATTAGCCAATTATCATTAGTTTCCAATGTTACAATAAAGGTACATTTAGAAATGAATCTATGCAATAAATAGACACAGAGACCTCTAGGCATTAGCAATATACCTACAAATTTATATTTTAAACAAGAAAATGAGAGTTTTCTATAGGGAGAGTCATACCGGCTTCAAAGACATAGATGTAGGGAAAACAAATAATACTACATAAGCTCATGGTTTGTTGGGATTCAATTGTCTTTGGCTTTTACTTCTGTTTCTACTTTGTTTGGGTTCCTCTTATTTTTAGCTATAGCTTCCAGCTGTACTTTGAATACATTTTTCCCCTGCTTGTATAATACATGACCCTTTAAGAAAAGAAATGGTCTAGCTTGGGATACATACTGTAGGGTTTAGTCACATAGTCTTCCAAATCTAAAGGAACCAAATCAAATCCTACTTGCTTCAGTAAGCCCTCATGATCTCCGATTTACCATGGCACTTGTCACTGGTACCTGTATGAGTAAGGCAATAACAATGTAGATGATAATTGTCAAAATGCCTATGTAGTTCTGTATCACAAAGTATGAGAGATTCTCCACATAGAAGGTAGAAGTATAACATTTATTCAGACACGAGAACCATATCACACAAGCCATTTATCCAATCTATTAGAGCAGTAAAACATTCAATACATAATATCACAACATGGGCCTCACCATCCCAAAACCTCTCTGACTACCTGCTGGGCTCTTCCCAAAAACAAATTCACAGTACAGCTAAGTCACAGCCTGTTCTTTCTTTCTTTCTTTCTTTTTTTCTTTCGTTCTCTCTCTTCCCCTCTCTCTCTCTCTCTCTCTCTCTCTCTCTCTCTCTCTCTCTCTCTCTCCATTTCCTGTGACATAACTTCCTTTTCCTGTCAGGAAGCTTTTCCTACCACATGTGACTTAGGCTTCCTGTGACTAGCAAGTCACATGGCCTACTAAGGGGTGGGAAAGATCTAAATTGCTACTCCAGCAGCACACATATTAGTACTTAATTTTACATTGTGCTACCTTATCAGCAGAGAGCTAGTAAGATTATATTGATATAATATATCACAGGATAAAATCCAATCCGATAAGCATGTGTTCAGCCTCTTATATGAGTAAATTATTTTACTAGGTACAAGAACAAAATAGAGAGACAGGCTGGTAGGAAGGTAGTTAGGCAGATAAGTAGATAATAGATGAAACATATTGAACTGAAACATAGAGAAGTACGTGCATGAGCATTTGCAAAAAAAAATTAAAATTCGCAATCAAAGTATTGATTGGAATTACTTCTCATTTTCTCATTATGTCTCATTTCTCATCCATGTCACATGAGTTGAGTCTTAAAAAAGCAAGAGATTCTAAGAGGTAGGAATAAGGAAGGAAAGTATTTGCAGATAGAGGTCAAATTTTGAAAAGGCACAGAAGTAGAAGATAAAGGAAAAACTGAGCAAATAAGTGTCTTTGTTTGGCTATAGGATAAGGGTATGTAAGGTGGAACAATGTTCAATAAACTTACCAAAGTAGGTTGAAGCCAGATTGTGAAGGATTTTAAAGACAAGTTAAAATATTTACAGATTTTATATATATATGTGTGTGTGTGTGTGTGTGTGTGTGTGTGTATACATGTATACACACATGTATATGTATATATACATATATGTGTGTGTATATATATATATGTTATTTCACTAAATATTTCCAAATTACATGTAAAATATTTTGACATTCATTTTACTTGCCTTGTCAAGCAATTAATCCACAAACATTTATTAAGCATTTAGTATGTGCTAGGCACTGTGAAAAGTGTTGGGGATATAGAAGGAGGCAAAAAGTAGCCCCTGCCTTCAAGGAGCTCACATTCTAACAGGAGAGACAATATACAAATACGCACACACAGATATATATATATACGTATACACACACACACACACACACACACACACACACACACACACACACATATAGCTAGATAGATACGGATATATATGTTCATACAGGATAAATAGGGAAAAATTAACAGAGGGGAGGCATTAGAGTCAAGTGGGCTGGGAAAGGCCTCCAACAGAAGATTAGATTTTAGTTGAGACTTAATGGGAGTTAGGAAATTCAGTAGGCATAGTTGAGGAAGAAAAGCATTTCAGACATGGGGGACATCCAGGGAAAATGCCAAGAGCCTAGAGATTGAATGTCTTGTTCATGGAACAGCATAAAGGCCAGTATCACTGCATCAAAGAATACATAGTGGGGGGTGAGGTATGAGAAAACTAGAAAGATAGGACAGGGCTAGTTTATGAAGGGATTTGGATGATAAATTTGGCATTTTGTATTTGTTCCTGGAGGCAATAGGGAGCTACTGGAGTTTATTGAGTAGGAAGGTGATATACTTGGAACTGCTGTTGTAGAATGGGTTTAAAAATTAAACCACCCCTATCACTCTTTTACTCTTTTCTTTTAATGTGTGGACTTATATTTAGTTACATTTATGCATAGCAAACAACTCGTAGTTATGTACTAGGTTTACTTTCCTTACAAGGACAGTGTCAAGATGGAGCATGAAAGTATCCCCAATATTATCCCTATTTTACCATTAAGGAAAAAGCAAAGCAGTGATTTGCCCTGATTTACACATCTATAAAATGCAAAATTTGGACATAGTTTTCTCTTAACTCTGAGTCCAGTATTCTTTCCTCTGAATCAGACAATTTACAATTTTTGGATTTAGGTAATATCTAGTCATTATTAATGCATCTGATTTTCTGAGAACTTTACGTTTTCCTCATTATTCATTGAATTAAAATTAGAAATGTCCCATGTATTAAGTCAAAAGAATGTCCTATAATTTTGTGGAATTCAAACATGCCTTATTGCTCAGCCTAGATCTAATTCAGCACTGTCTTAGCTACCTTACTGTTCTTTGAACAGGATTTGAAAATAAATAGGTTATTGCATGCATAATTCCAAATATCTGTGAGAAATGAGTGGCCTTCAAAGCAGGGGAACTAGGTAAATTTTTCTAAGTTTCTAAGATGAATGGGTGGAAGACTATGAGTGTGGAAAAGCACGTATAATGTCCTAAGACTTTTTATTATATTAGTTCAGCCTACCCATGAGCAATTAATATTCCTCTTGTTCAGATCTGTATTTGTGCGAAGAATGCTTTGTAATTATTGTGTTCTTATAATACCTGTGTTTGTCTAGCAGTAAGATTCCCCATTATTTTATATTTTCTGCAGATATTTAAAATGGAATTTCTCTATATCTTCCTGCTAGTTGTGTTGGTAGTATATAGAAATGCTGATGACTTATGTGAGTTTATTTTATATACTACAACTTTGATAAATTTGTCAATTGTTCCAATTAGTTTGGCTGTTGTTGATTCTCCAGGGTTCTTTACATATATCAACATATCTGCAAACAGTTATAGTTTTGTTTTCTTGTTGCCTGTTTTTGTTCTTTCGATTTCCTTTTCTTGTCATTTCTAGAGCTAGCATTTCTAATACAATATTAAATAATAATGGTGATAAGGGATATCATTGCTTCACCATTAATGTAATTGGGAACGCTTCCAGTTTAGCCCTGTTGTAGATAATGTTTGCTTTGGGTTTTAGAGAGAAAGTACTTATCATTTAAAGAAAGGCCCCATTTAGTCCTATACTTTCTAATTTTTTTTAAGTAGGGATGAGTATTGTATTTTTATCAAAACTTTCTGCGCCTATTGAGATAATCTTGTGATTTTTTTGGCCATTGATATTATCAATTATTCTGATAATTTTATTAATATTGAACCAGTCCTGCATTCCTAATACAAATTCCACCTGGATATAGTGTATGATATTTGTTATATATTTCTGTAATCTCCTTGATAGTGTTTTATTTAATATTTTTCATCAATATTCCTTAAGGAAATTTGTCTATAATTTTCTTTAACTGTTTTTGCTTTCTGTGGTTTATCTATCACCACCATATTTATGTTGTAAAAGGACTTTGTAGGACTCCTTTACTATTTTTTTCAAATAGTTTGTGTAGTTTTTGGATTAATTTTTCCTTAAATGTTTGGTAGAATTCAATTGTGAATCCTGCAAGTTACCCTAAAGACAGTAAGATATCCTGGAAGCTTTTTGAGCTGCAGAGTAACATGGTTAGACATGTTTTAGAAAGATTATTTTGTTCACTGTGTGGATGATAGGTTAAAGAGTGAAGAAATTGAATTAAAAAAGACTAATTAGAAGACAATTACAAAAATCCAAGCAAAAGGCAATGAAGGACTGAAGTAGCCTGAGACTGTCCAAGTGCAGAGAAAAAGGCTAGATGTGACTGATAGAGATTTTTGAGGTAAATATAGGTGTGAGTGAAAGAAAAGAAAGGGTGTTACTCAGAATTTGCAAATCTGGAAGAATGTAAAAATGATGGTGGATGATAATTTCAGGGAAGATTGGAGTACTGTGGATTTAGAGGTAGATAATCACTCTGTTGTGGACATGTGGAGTTTTGAGATATCTATGAAACCTAACATTGAAAGTGTCTAATCAGCAATTAGTGATGTATGATGTGATTTCAGAAGAGGTTAAGACTGGATAGACAGAATGATGAATCATCTGTGTGAAATAGTTGAACCTATAGAAATGAATGTGGCCACAAAGAGAGTAAAGAAGAGGAACAGAAGGATATGCTTGCTTATGGGCTGTAAGGAGACTGATCACCCAGCAAATGTGACTGAAAAGGGATGGACAGGTAAATTTTAAGGGGAGGAAGGCACTGGAAAGATCCAGAATATGGTTATCAGGTGCGATGCCAAAGTGGGGTCCCTTGACGTTCCAGGAATATGATGGTACTGGGCAACTTTAGCATTGTTTGGGGAAAGTGGTACCGGAAGAGGAACAAACTGGTATAGCAAATAAGCTTCACATAATGAGGTTGGGTTACAATTGTTGTAGGGAAAGTAAGGCTCCTATATAAACATGGTAGCCATGTCATCTAATTGTATGAAAATTTCCCTAGATCAAAAAGTGATTCAGAACTTAGCAGAAGCCCTCATTTTAGGTATCACTCCTCCTTACATGTAATCATGAGATATATTCTAAAAGTTATAAATAAAAATTATTTATACAAATAAATTTGACAGTAATGTCAAGAGTATTTGAAAAGTACATGAAACTATAGTAACTGATTTACAAATCAGAACAAGGAGCAATGAGTACAGAATTTAGAGTATCTTCAAGGAGATATAAATTCTAGTCTTTGGGAAAATATTGATCTTGGAAACTTCTACGTGGAAGTTTCTACACTTGAAAGCTGACCACAGCATCATTACAGCTATGTGGCTTTTGAAAAGTTGCATGAAATATATTGTTTAATTGATCTATGTTTGACAGATAATTTCAGTGACAGATTATCTTCATTTCTGAAAGATTTTCTATCTGCAAGGAGCCCTAAATTAGAATCACAGAAGATTACATTATGATCATACATCTCAATTTAGAAGCAGTCAATTCATTCTGCTCATTTCATAGATAACGAAACTGAGGTACAGGGGGCCAACTGACTAGCTGATGATTGCGCAGGTTGTAAGCTGTCAGAGGAAGTTTTGGAATCACAGTCCTGTGATTGGAGAGTCAGTGCTCCTTCTACTGGGCACTGTGCTGAATCCTCTGGTTCCCTCATTTATGATGAGGAAACAGGTCAGAGAAATGAGATGAGCTTTTAAGAAGAGGAAGGTACTGGAAAGATCCGGCATACATCGTGCTATTAATGGTTATATCAGGTGTGTTGCCAAAGTGAGGTCCCTGGATGTTCAGGAATATGATGGAACTGTACAACTTTAGCAGGGTTTAGGGAAGATGGTACCAGAAGAATGAATATGAATCCAATATTTAGCAGTAGAAGCAGTACAGCATAATGAATTGAGTACTAGATACTGAAATACCTCAGTTCAAAACTCTCCTCAGATACTTCTTTGCTTTGTGAATAAAGGTGAGACCTTTAATCTCTCCGAGCATGTTTTCTCATCTGTCTATGAGAATACCATTGTAGTACTTCTGTTAAATGGTTATTGAGGCTCAAATTAGAAAATGTCTTATGTAAACATTGATTATAATAATGATCATTATATGAAACATCTTATCTTTTCAATGAACATTCCTTTTCACATTGTTATTGTTTGTGTTATTTTATTGTTCTTATTTTGGTTCTGGGTATTATTCTGGTCCATGTACTGATCTGTCACCTGCTCTTATTCTTTTACAATTAATGCTTTATGTATTTTTCCATACATCAGTAAAATTGGTAATTTTTGTAGTTGAATAAATGAATTAGATTAAGCTCATGGCCTTTGCCTTCTATCAGACCTTCATTGCTTTTCATCTATAATCTTGGAGTACCCTTTGTTTCCTTGTCTCAGTTCTCATCCATCTTTATACTATACAAAGCCAAAAAATGATTTTTCTACAGTGCATGGATAACTATCTCACTCCTGTACTCAATAAACTATAACAGTTTCCTGTTGATTTTAGGATAAAATATGAACTTCTCTGTCTTTTAAAACCTTTTAAAACCTAAGTTCAACCTTGTAATCCAAACTCATTGTACATTATTTCCCTTTCCTGCATGCTGCATTTGTGCCAAGCAGGCATTCTCAGGGTTCCTCACACGTGACATTTTATTTCCATCCTCCTTTCTTCATAAGCTACTAGTTTTTTAACAACCTTTATATTTTGCTGCTCTCTGTTTGTGTATATAGGTTGCAAAAACTAGCATCTATTGAATGATTAGCAAGACACACCCTGTTGGCTATAATGATAGATGTGGTCTTTGGGTGTGTAGTATGATATGCTTATTTTATAGAAGAGGAAGCTGAGGCACAGAGAAGCTAAATGACTTGCCTAAAGTGACACAGATTATAAATATCCGAGGCAGGATTTGAACATAGTCTTCCTGATTCCAAGACTTCTACCCTCTTTAATCCTGTTATCACTAGTTCATCAAAGCAAGGAGAGGTCTTACATGGTTGTGACAAGACAACCCATGAAGAAGGCATGGGATACTAATCTCTGAGGTAATTATTTGGTGGTTGGGTTCATTGGGAACAATGGCATTATATATGATTGGTAGTAGCAGATATTTAATATATACTTCTTATTTGGCAGCCTTATGATAGTGTCAGAATCTACCAAGATGGAGGAATGAGAAAATCTAATAAGATGAAATTTAATTCTGACACGTGCAAAATCCTTCACCTAGATCCAAAAAGCCAGCTGCATAAGTCCAGAATAAGGGAGGTATGGCTAAAGTACAATTTGTATGAACATGTTCCAAAGGTTTTGTTGCTATTTAGTTGTTTTTCAGTCTTCATTGACTCTCCATGCCCCAATTTGAAGTTTTCTTGGGAATGATACTGGAGTAGCTTGCCATTCCCTTCTTCAGCTCATTTTACAGATGAAGAAACTGAGGCAAACAGGTTTAAGTGATTTGTCCAGGTCACACAGCTAGCAAGTGTCTAAGGCCAGGTGTGAACTCAGGAAGGTGAGTCTTCCTTATTCCAGGCTTGATACTCTATCCATTGTGCCAGGTAGTTGCCTGTTCAAAGGGTTTTAGTGGGCTACAAATTCAATAAAAATGAACAGTGTGTCATTGCATTCTGCAGCAATCTTAGTCTGCATTAGCACCATGACATGTCCATCACAAGAGAGGTCATATTTCCACTACAATATCTTATAAAGACCACATTGGGGCAATGTGTTCACTTGAGTCATAAAGTTTTATAAGAGATATTGACAAGATGGAGCATATGCCAGAGGAAGGAATAGTACAGCTCTGTTTCAATATTTGAGGTTCTGTCTTTTCATGGTAATCAGGGCAGGGCTTTTTTGCTGTTTTTCTCTTTTGGGAAGCTAAGGCTATAAAGTGCCTTTAATGAGTCTCACCTTTGTTTGAATAGGGCAGATAAAGTGGACTCCTTTTTGTTTTGGAGGGTTTCTCAGCACTATGGCGATCTGGGGTCTTTGATTGGAAACAATGTATATGATGTGGTACTAGTGATCCAAGAGCTTTCCCACACCCTGGTGCTAGTAATTGAAGAATTTACTTTCCCAAACCCTAAATGGTAGGCCTCCAGCCCTCAGGGACCTGAACAGCATATATGTATTGGAAGGTTAACCTTTGACTTTTGGGGGTTGAATGATAAATCATTATAGAAGATCTTCCATATTACAGTGTAAGCCTGGCTTTTCTTCCTTCCCCCCACCCCCCAGCTCCTGCAAGATCTTTAGACTTTCTAGCTTGGAATAAAGAATCAGACATTAACCTCTCAGACATCCACTCAATGGAATACACTAGGAGATAGGCCCGAATAAAGAACAGGTAACTCTTAAGACAAAGGACAGGAAATTCTGAAACTGCTGCTTGAAGACCTAGCCAGTTCTCAAAAACAAGATGATTGCCAAGATCTTCCCTTCCAGAGGGGAGAGTAGCTACCCCTTCTGGAGGGGAACATCCGGAACAGTTAGCAGTAGGCCCTCCTTGTTCAGGAAGCTATAAAAGACCCCATTTGTAACAAGCTAGGGGATCTCACTATGGAGAGGAAGCTTCCTGGGATCAGTTTTCCTCTTGGGCCTTGATCGAGCTGGGCTGTGTAGATTGGGACCCCCCTCAGCTTTGAGAGGATTAAGTGCTGGAGTTCCCCCGAGAGGTGATTAATCTATGTTTTCTATGTCTTTGTCTTTGTTGTGTTAACTGTATTTGTTAGAGTATCTCCCCTGTCTTTCAATAAAAACCATGTTCTCCCAGGAGTGTGCTTTATTGCCAGTGGGAATCCGAATCCAAACCTAACTTAGCTTAATCGAACATAATTGGCGTCACAAACAGGATCGGATTTTTCACTCTGCAGAAATGCCATTCCAAAGAACAGGCAAAGCTGCCCCCAAGGTGGGCGAGTTGGGGATGCCCGGGTGGGAGGAGTTCCCTTGCTGCTCTGTGGCCAGGGAGTGTGCGGACCTGACCACCAGGTAGTCAGACCACCGTGGGAAGACTGGGGTGGCTGGCTTGAAACAGCGGAACCCTTACCTGTGCAGGGTAAAGGCTGGGTGTCGCTATGCAGGCCCTATGGCAGGTTGCATAGCCAGAGGGAAGTAGGAGAAAAAAAAAAATTAGCTTTGCCGGCGGGGAGGGCTTTGGTCTGGGTCCACCAGAGAGAAAATGAAAAAAGTTTGGGCATGTAAGAAAGAGAAAGCACGTGTGAGAAGTTTAAGGAATTGTTACTTTTTGGAAGTTGTAAAAAAAAAAAAATGCGTGCTCTCTCTCTCTCTTTATCCCTCTATTCCAATTCTGGCCAAATTTGGAATGTGAAGAGAGATAAGAAAGAAAGCCAGAAGCTTTTCTCATCAGACTTATGTGAAATGTGCCACTCATAATTTGAAAACAAAGTTTTTTAGGGGTAACATTTACCTTAGGGGAAGCATAGCCTTCCTCGTGGAGCTTGGGTGACCACTGTGAATTAGAATTGAATTTTGGTGAAACTAAAAGATGGAAAATTGTGTAAAACTAGGGATGCTATTTTATAATAGGTGAGTCCAAATTGTAAAACTTCCTTAAGAATAATGTGATTGGAACTTAGAAATGTATATCTAAAAAAAAAGACGGAAAGGGGGGGTGCATATTGTCATTTGGCATTGACAAATTTATTAACTATATAGCCCCAAGAAATCCTATGTACTTTATTGTTCAGTAAGGGGATAGTTGTGAAATTCATTCCCATGGATATTATGGGAGTCACATGATTGTGAAAATACTTGGTACAGTGCTTGGCATAAAAAAATGCTATTTGAATGTAAACTGTTTTAAGTTAAATATAATTGCTTCATATTTATTAATTTTATGTGAATTTTCTTCAGTATAAGATTTATGTCAATGGGGATGAGATGAATAATTCTCAGTGAAAGGCAATCTGGGAACACATCTGACTGAGGCAAAGCCAGTGGAATGATAATTAATTCATTTTGATTCTGAAGTTTCAATAGATCATAATTGTGTATGGTTTTGCTGTATTTTTAAAATTCAACTATGGAAGAGGTTTTTTGTGATCACATTTAAGAACTGTTAAATAATATCAGGATAAGTTGTAAGCTGTCTCTGAGAAAGGAAAATGTATTTCATGAAAAACTGTTCTGTAAAATCCTTTATAGGATTTTTACAAGGTCTGCTAAAGTTCTATCTGTAAGCTAATGTGTTGCACTAATTTGATATTGATGACAATTATGTCCAGACCTACTGTAGATTTTTAAATTTCATTTAAGTCTCATTCTTAGGTTTGTTGTAACTTTGGATTGACTTTGAATGAGTGTGCTCAGAGAAACAGCAAGGGATAGCAAACAGGCCCAAAGTTTTTCTGGGATCCTTGCAAACTCTCTTTATTTTGCAGATTGCCAAAGCCCTGGAAACTGTATGGCCTAGTCCATTTCTTTGGCCTCAGTAAAGGAATTCGTTTGGTTTATGTAGGCCCTAAATGAACTTAGCTTGCTGAGAAGTATAGAAAGGGTTCTAATGATTGCCTTCTACACCAGGACAAGTTCAAATTTGATAAGGAAAAGATGTCTAATGAAATCCCTGATGTATGAGAGTCCTAGTAAATTTTTTTTTTAATTTAAATTTATTTATTTAACATATTTGGTTTTCAGCATTGATTTTCACAACAGTTTGAATTACAAATTTTCTCCCCATTTCTACCCTCCCCCCCACTCCAATATGGCTTATATTCTGGTTGCCCTGTTCCCCAGTCAGCCCTCCCCTCTATCACCCCTCTCCCCTCTCATCCCCTTTTCCCTTCCTTTCTTGTAGGGCAAGATAAATTTCTACGCCCCATTGCCTGTGTATCTTATTTTTTAGTTGCATACAAAAACTTTTTTTGTTTTTGAACATCTGATTTTAAAACTTTGAGTTCCAAATTCTCTCCCCTCTTCCCTTCCCACCCACCCTCCTTAAGAAGTCGAGCAATTCAACCTAGGCCACACATGTATCATTATGTATAACCCTTCCACAATACTCATGTTGTAAAAGGCTAACTACATTTTGCTCCTTCCCAACCAATCCCACTTTATTGAATTTTCTCCCTTAACCCTGTCCCTTTTCGGAAGTGTTTGTTTTGATTACATCCACCCCCATCTGCCCTCCCCTACATCCTCCCCCCCCCCTTTTATTTTTTTTATCTTCCTCCCTCTTCTTTCCTGTGGGGTAAGATACCCAACTTGAGTATGTATGGTATTCCCCCTCAGGCCAAAACTGATGAGAGCAAGGTTCACTCATTCACCCCTCACCTGCCCTCTCCCCTCCTCCAACAGAACTGCTTCCTCTTGCCACCTTTATGCGAGATAACCCCATTCTATCTCTCAGTATGTTGCTCTCTCATCCCTTAATTTCATTTTATTTCTTTTAGATATCTTCCCTTCATCTGCAACTCACCCTGTGTCTGCTCTCTCTCTTTTACATATATATATATATATATATATATATATATACATATATATACACACACACACACATACATACATATACACATAGATATATACATACATGCACATTCACTTATATATACATAAACACACACACACATATATATATATATATATGTATATATGCATATTCCCTTCAACTACCCTAATACTGAGGTCTCATGAATCATACACATCATCTTTCCATGTAGGAATGTAAACAAAACAGTTCAACTTTAGTAAGCCCCTTGCAATTTCCGTTTCTTGATTACCTTTTCAAGCTTCTCTTGATTCTTGTGTTTGAAAGTCAAATTTTCTATTCAGTTCTGGTCTTTTCACTGAGAAAGCTTGAAAGTCCTCTATTTTATTTAAAATCCATATTTTGCCTTGGAACATGATACTCAGTTTTGCTGGGTAGGTGATTCTAGGTTTTAATCCTAGCTCCATTGACCTCCGGAATATCGCATTCCAAGCCCTTCGATCTCTTAATGTAGAAGCTGCCAGATCTTGGGTTATTCTGATTGGGTTTCCACAATACTCAAATTGTTTCTTTCTGGCTGCTTGCAGTATTTTCTCCTTGATCTGGGAGCTCTGGAATTTGGCGACAATATTCCTAGGAGATTTCTTTTTGGGATCTATTTGAGGAGGTGATCGATGGATTCTTTCAATTTCTAATTTGCCCTGTGGCTCTAGAATATCAGGGCAGTTCTCCTTGATAATTTCTTGAAAGATGGTATCTAGGCTCTTGTTTTGATCATGGCTTTCAGGTAGTCCAATAATTTTTAAATTATCTCTCCTGGATCTATTTTCCAGGTCAGTGGTTTTTCCAAGGAGATGTTTCACATTGTCTTCCATTTTTTCATTCCTTTGGTTCCGTTTTATAATATCCTGATTTCTCATAAAGTCACTAGCTTCCACTTGCTCCAATCTAATTTTTAAGGTAGTATTTTCTTCAGTGGTCTTTTGGACCTCCTTTTCCATTTGGCTAATTCTGCCTTTCAAGGCATTCTTCTCCTCATTGGCTTTTTGGAGCTCTTTTGCCATTTGAGTTAGTCTGTTTTTTAAGGTGTTGTTTTCTTCAGTGTATTTTTCAGTGTTTTTGTGGTTCTCCTTTAGCAAGTCATTGACTTGTTTTTCATGGTTTTCTCGCATCCTTCTCATTTCTCTTCCCAATTTTTCCTCTACTTCTCTAACTTGCTTTTCCAAATCCTTTTTGAGTTCTTCTATGGCCTGGGGCCAGTTCATGTTTTTCTTGGAGGTTTTTGTTGTAGGCTCTATGACTTTGCTGTCTTCTTTAGGCTGTATGTTTTGGTCTTCTTTGTCACCAAAGAAAGAATGCAAAGTCTGAGACTGAATCTGGGCGCGTTTTCGCGTCCTGGCCATATTCCCAACCAACTAACTTGACCCTTGAGTTTTTCAGCGGGGTATGACTGCTTGTAGATTACAGAGTTCTATGTTCTACGTTTGGGGGGGAGGTGCCAGCTCTGTCAGACCCGCACTACTCCTTCCCCAAGAACCCCCAGTCCAGACTGGGCTTAGATCTTCAGCAGGCTGTGTGCACTCCTGCTCTGATCCGCCACTTAATTCCTCCCACCAGGTGGGCCTGGAGCTGGAAGTAACAACAGCTGTAGCTGCCCCACCTCCGCTGCCCCCAGGGCTGGAAGCCAAACCGGGAACTCCTTCCACTCCCGCAGCTTTTCCCACTAACCTTCTCCGCAGTCTTTGGTGTTTGTGGGTCGAGGGGTCTGGTAACTGCCGCAGCTCACATATTCAGGGCGCTAGGGCCCCCTCCGCCCGGCTTCTGGTCGGGATGGTCCACGCCGCTCAGGCTGGGCTCTGCTCCACTCCGTTCCCAGCTCCCAGCTCCGTGTGGGATAGACCTCACCCAGAGACCATCCAGGCTGTCCTGGGCTGGAGCCCTGCTTCCCTCTGCTGTTCTGTGGGTTCTGCCGTTCTAGAATTGGTTCAGAGCCATTTTTTATAGGTTTTTGGAGGGACTCGGGTACGGAGCTCACTCTAGTCCCTGCTTACCAGCCGCCATCTTCGTCCTAGTAAATTTTAATGCTTATTGAAAAGCTACTGTATCTGGCCTGATTAGCGAAACTTGCTGTTTGAGGTGAAATGCACTTGGGACCATAACTAATTCAGTTTTGAGTTTAAATTTGGGTATAGGTGTCTGCATTAAATCAGTATGAAGTGCCACAAGCTACTTAGAGGGAGGTCTGCATTCAGGAAAAAGCTGAGGGGACAGTCTTAGTCTCAATCTAGGATGGAATCCTCTTTGGCTCATTTTCCCTTTTGTGTTCTTTTGAAAAGAAGTGCCTCCCGCCTGACTATTCCTGAATTTAGCTATGAGATGGAAACATACTGCGTAATTGAATAATTATGATTATATCAAAATTTAAACAAAGCCAAGGATTGGTATTTTGGTATTGGTATTTTGATCATGCCTGTCTCCATGAAAAGAATCAATGGTCCTTGGTTTTTTTGTGTTCTTCTTCATGTTGGTTAGCCTTTTCCTGGCTCTACAATAAATATATGCTTTTGGGGCTCAGGGCTCTCAGTCCCACCTTTCTTATTCTGGGGATTGTGAGTTTAGTTACTGGCTTTGTGAATTATAGCCTTCAGTTTCCTGAGGTATGGGGGAGGGGTCTGGCTGCCTGAAGTCTCTTCCACTAGTGTTGCTCTCCAGCATTGTTGCTCTTCAGCAATGGTCTCAGCTGTTTGTTGTTTGAGCTGGTGTCTGGCACTTCCCCTAGGGGAGCAAGGGTACATGTGGGGTCCTGGTGTTGACCCCTGCTGGCTCTGCCCCTCTGGGACTCAGGAACTCCCACTACTGGGGCACTGAAGCCCCACTTCTGTCTCCTCTATTCCAGCGTTTTTTTCCAAGGAATTCTCTGGGTCGGGGGGAGGGGGGAGGGATTAGAGCCGTTTACCTGGCCATTATGTCTCCCAGAAGTTCAAGAAGAGACGTTTCATACCTTTGGGCTACAAGCCTCAGTAGTTGCGTTGCTCTGCCTGTTGTTGCTTCCGCAGACTGCCATCCTATTTTGGGAGGCCTGGGAATCGCCGCTGGTTTCGGGCGCCCAGCTTTCTCCCAGCCTGTCGCCCACGTCGGTTTTCCTGGTCGCTTCTGCTTTGGTGCTGTCTGGGGTAGCTCCGCATGCCGAGCACTCTCCCAGCCTACAGATTCATCCCATTGACCTTTCAGACTCTCCTGGCTTGGAAATTTGCCTTACTCAGACTGCTCATACTTTCTAACTCTCTCAAATCTGCTCAGATTCACTTTTTTATAGGAATCTCACAGAACTTGTGAGAGACCTCCAGCTAGATGCTGTTTTCACGTGTCTGTCTTAGCTCCGCCCCCCTTTCCCTGAATTTTTCACAAGGGGTAACCCACAATCTCCTATAGTAAACTGATTTTATATAATTATACTGTTACCCATTTTTTCTTGTATCAAACCTAAATTTTCCTCTTTGCAACTTCCTGTCATTGCTCTTACTTCTCACTTTAGAGATGAGTTAATGAGTATGAATTTCCCTCAAGTTTTGTGTCTTCCATTAAGTTATCTTCCTTTCTCTCGGTCAAATAATCCTACTTTCTTCAATTGATTCATATATGGCATAAAACTGAATACCATAATCAAAGGTGTCAACCTCCTTTGAATGGTCTGTAGCTTATTAGCATTCTTCCTAAAATATAGTGCCTACAACTTAATACAAGTCTCCAGTTGTGGTCTGACCAAGGCCAAGTATAGCAAGACTATTGCCAACTTATTGCTGTTTCTTAATGAAGCCCAGAATTGCATAAGCTTTTTGTTTTTGTTGTCGCATCAAATTTATGATATACACTGAAAAATGTCATAGTTCTTTGACATTTAAATAATTCTTTAGGAAAGGGAAAAGCAGTACCTTTCTTTCAGCAGTTTTCACTACAGATGGGGGTCTGGAGAAGTGACTTAAAGAAACAAAACAGTAACAGCAAGAAAAACAACTAACCTTCCAAGAATGGCTAACATTCTGACTTAATTCTGTTGCAGCATGAATCAGACTAGGTAACTTACGGGGTCCCTTCCAAGTTCAAAAATAGATTATAATTCTCCCAAGAATCTATAATTTTTCCTATATGAAAAACTTCTGGGACAGAAATTCCCTCCACCAGTACAGATCAACAACCCACTTTTGAGCTAATAAGGTCAAATTAAGTAATAATGTAGTTTTTATTAGATCATCACAATAACTCTGATGTGTCGTTATCCTCATAGGAAAACTGAGGGATAGAAAAACTTCCCCTTTTTCACAAAGCCAGTAAGTGCTGGAGTCTGGATTTGAACTCAGGTCTTGCTGATTACAAGCTCTGTGCTCTATCCAGTGCACCTAGCAAGCTCTAAGGAGGTGAATAAAGCACAGAAATTAAATGACATGCATATGATCATGCTATAAAGTGTCTGAAATGGGACTTCAACCCTAATTTTCTTGATTAACTCCAAGCTCAGAACACTAACCATTTCACCATATTTTGTTAGAGAATATTGCTAACTTACACTTATAAAGCAATTTAAGGTTTAAAAAGTTTTTTTTTCCTTTACACACTCCTTGGGACAATCTGAAGATGATTTATCCCTGTTTTATGAATTAAAAAATGAGTCATGGAGGTGTTAATTGATTTATTTGAAGTCACAAATATAACAAAAGATATATAGCATTCAAACTCACAACTTTTAAGTCTCAAGTCCAACACTTTTCATTACAACATTCTTCTTCTCACCAGTCTAAGAAGAACCATTTCATAGGATCATATTTTCTCTGTCTTAGTTCTGCAAAAATACCTACTCAATCCTTATTTTCACCTAATAAATGGTAATTAGGCTTTAAGCATTATCATGCAGAGCATTGCAAGCTTGCCAAAGTGACAAGATCAGTATCACATGATCCTGTCTCTATTAAAGGTAGCATTCTTTTTTTCCCCTAATTTGAGTTCAAGTTAGATATATCCTTAATAAGGCTCCATTGCGTGCATTTCAAACATAACTTGTTATTTTTATAGTTCTAATAAAATCATTATCCCCTTGATTTTATACTACCTAAAGGGTCAGGACAGTTGATACAGTGGGTGCACTGTACAGAGTACAATGGGAAGAACACTGGTTCTAAAGCCAGAGGTCCTAAGTTCACAGCACACCTTTGTCAGTTACTACCTAAGTAACCAACCTGAAGTCACTTAACCTTCCTGGGTCTCAGTTTTCACACATGTAAAATGGCGGGGGGGAGGTTTGAGTTGGAATAGATGGCTTCACAATTTCCTGTTCTAAAAGATGTGCAGAAATGGCAAAAAAAAGATGAAGCAGAGAAACTTAAAAATATAATAGAATTAGGTTGCTAAAGGTTTCATATTAAAAAAGTACAACAGTTATTTTAATTCTCTCTCTCTCTCTCTCTCCCCCCCCACCCCCACCATCATTCCTAACCACCATCTCAGGGTAGTTCCCGTTACATGTACTTTATACTTTTTATAAAATTTATGAGTATGCTGCATGATGGAGGGACATTGCCATATATGGCCTTGAGAAAAGTTTGAAAGAGGCCTTGAAGTTAGGGCCTCTGACTCTAGAATCAGAATGTGTGTATATTTACACACAATGTATTAGACATGCATAACCATATATATAGATAGATACACACATACATAATTATATGAAAGGGTAATTTACAAGTACAATTAAATAGCTTTTGTTTGTTTCCATTGAGTCAGAACATGACATAGAACGATGATGCTTGCTATATGTGTGATATTGGGTGAAGCTCAGTGAATATAAAGAAACAGCCCCTGACCTCAAGGAACTTGCCTTCTAACAGGGAGATCCAACACACAGAGGAGAATGGTGGTGTCAGAAGAGAAGCTAGAGTTCAGAATTCAGCACAAGGAAAAGGAGTAAGAACTCTGAGGTAACAATGCTGCAGAGAGTGTGCTGAGTGGAGAGTGGAAACCAGGGAGCTTTGGAGACCAGAGAACTGAAGGGGGAGAGAACACAGGCAAGCAGATAGTTAGGATTGGTGAGTGTCTATGGGGAGGCCCCAGCACGGGGAAAGGTTACAGGATGACTTGGGTCCTTGCTGTGATATTGTGCTTTAAGTTCTTTGCTGTTATGGTGAAGTGGACTTACTGGTTTTTGGGATATAATTGTTATGTTGAAGTGGAGTCATTAGTTTTGGGATTTAATCCTCTGGTATTTGAATAAATGTTTTTCTTCTGCCTTCTGTACAGAGAGCCTCTCTTATCCAGCAATACAGAACTATACAGGCATAATCACAATTATCATAGATGTTGCATTTATTGCCTTAATGATACCAGAAGACCATGTAGAAATGCAATTACTTAGTGTCAAGGCAAATAGTAAAATGTGAGCAGCAGGATGGTATATGAGGTGTGATCTTGTCTGTGGACAGCTGGGTATAGTGAGGTAGATAAATTTGCATTCACTTACTTATCTACACATGAGATTTCAGGACAGGGCTTCCATAGTTGAGTGGATTAACTACCCCAAGGACCATGGGCCTGATCTCTGAAAGTCATGTTGGAAGGATACAGTTCCATTTGGGGAGAAGTTTGCCATGAAGTGGCCAATTATGAAATAATGTATATAAAGCTGTAATGTATATAATGTATATAATTGCTGCCTCATAATACTTATTCTAAGATCATTGAGCTCATCATTTCTTTTAGGACAGTAGTATTCCATAACAATCATATACCACAACTTGTTCAGCCATTCCCCAATTGATGGGCATCTCTGCAATTTCCATTTCTTTGCTATCACAAAGATAGCTCCTATAGACATTTTAAAACATATAAGTTCTTTTCCTTTTTTTCCCCAATCATCTTTGTAAATAGACCAAGTAGTAAAATTGCTGGATAGTTTGATAAGTCTTTGGGCATAATTCCAGATTGCTTTCCAAAAGGGTTAAATCATTTTATAATTCCACCAACAATTAGTATCCCATTTCTTCCACATTCTTGTCAACATTTTGTCATCTGCCCCTTCTGTCATTTTAGACAATTTGATATGTGTAAAAATGATATCTCAAGATTGTTTTAATCTGCTTTTTTCTAATCAATAATGATTTATAGCTTTTTGATATACTTATAAATTGTTTTTATTTCGTCTTTAGAAAACTGCCTATTCGGCCAACTCCTGTCCCTTGGCCCTGCTCCACTGCTCCCTGAGTTGCTCTGCCAAGCCCCTGCCCCTTGGACAAGCGCTGACCCTCAGTCCGCCGGGAGGTGCCAGAGAGGGAGTGTCATAGCCGCCCTGGGCCCTCCACAGCTGGACGTCCCACTGACTGGCCGTGCCCATCCCCCGCAGAAGGGGCCTGGAGGAGGGGGAGGAGATGGCCCCTGTGTTCCTGGTGGCCAGCGCCCACCAGGGCTCCGTGACATTTGGGGATGTGGCTGTGGACTTCTCCTGGGACGAGTGGGGGCACCTGAACCCTGCTCAGAAGGAGCTGTACCGGGAGGTGATGCTGGAGAACTATGGGAACCTGGTGTGCCTGGGACTTGAAGTTTCCAAACCTCGTGTGATCGAGCAGTTGGAGCGAAGGGAAGTGCCTTGGATGCCAGGGGAAGGTGCCCCAAGGAGTTGTGGTCCAGATTGGGAGGCTAAGCCTGAAGTCAAAGGGTCATCTCTGAAATTTGGCCTTTCTGGGGAAAAATTGTCTGAGGAAATGCTCCTGAAAGTTGGCAATTGTGTCTTCAAATCAAGAGAAACCCACAAATTTGGTGCCAGGTCAGAAAGGCAGCAGAGTGATGAGGAAAATCCTTTTCAGTCCACAACATTCATCCAGAAGAAGCCTCTCCATAGAGTAGGAGACACTAAATGCAACAAATGTGGTAGAAGCTCCAATCTAGGGCTGAGCCTTTTCCCACAACCAGGAGGTGTAAGTGTGAAGAGTCTCCATGAATGTGACACAAATCAAACGCCCTTTACTGTGTGTTCAGATCTTCCACAATATAATAGAACTTGCTCAGAGGAGATATTTTCTAATTATCATGAATTTGGAGATTCCTTTAATTATGATTCAGACATAAATGAAAATAGATTGCATTCTAAAAGGAAACCTCATGAATGTAGTGAATGTGGGAAGGCCTTCCACCTGACCTTGCAGCTTACACAACACCAATGCACAATGTATACACAAAGGAACATGTTGAGCTCATCCAGAAACTTTACTGTCCACCAGAGAATTCACATTGGAGAGACACCATATAAATGTAAGGAATGTGGGAAGGCATTCAGTCAGAGCAGAAACCTCACTCTCCATCGGAAAAGTCACACTAGAGAGAAACAATATGAATGTAAGGAATGTGGGAGTTTTTTCCGCCGGAGTGCATACCTTAATCAACATCAGAGAATTCATACTAGAGAGAAACATTATCGATGTAATGAATGTGGGAAGTTCTTCAAACAGAAGGGATCTCTCGTTGTACATGAGAGGAGTCATACTGGAGAGAAACCATATGAATGTAAGGAATGTGGGAAGTTCTTCAAACAGAGGGCACATCTTATTTTACATGAGAGGAGTCATACTGGAGAGAAACCATATGAATGTAAGGAATGTGGGAAGTTCTTCAAACAGAGGACATATCTTATTGTACATGAGAAGAGTCATACTGGAGAGAAACCATATGAATGTAAGGAATGTGGGAAGGCATTCAGTAAGAGTATGAACCTTTCTCGCCATCGAAAAATTCACACTGGAGAGAAACAATATGAATGTAAGGAATGTGGGAAGTTTTTCCGCCGGAGTGCACACCTTAATCAACATCAGAGAATTCATACTAGAGAGAAACCTTATCAATGTAATGAATGTGGGAAGTTCTTCAAACACAAGGGCTATCTTATTGTACATGAGAGGAGTCATACTGGAGAGAAACCATATGAATGTAAGGAATGTGGGAAAGCATTCAGTAAGAGTAAGAACCTTTCTGTCCATCAAAAAATTCACACTGGAGAGAAACAATATGAATGTGAGGAATGTGGGAAGTTTTTCTGCCGGAGTGCACACCTTAATCAACATCAGAGAATTCATACTACGGAGAAACCTTATCAATGTAATGAATGTGGAAAGTTCTTCAAACAGAAGGGATATCTCATGGTACATGAGAGGAGTCATGTTGGAAAAAAACAATATGAATGTGAGGAATGTGGGAAGTTTTTCCGCCAGAGGGCACACCGTGATCAACATCAGAGAATTCATACTAGAGAGAAACCTTATCAATGTAATGAATGTGGGAAGTTCTTCAAACAGAAGGGATATCTTATTGTACATGAGAGGAGTCATACTGGAGAGAAACCATATGAATGTAAGGAATGTGGGAAGTTCTTTCGACAGAAAGCACATATTATTGTACATCAGAGGAGTCATAGTGGAGAGAGGCCTTATGAATGTAATGAATGTGGCAAGTTCTTCCACCGCGGTACACATCTTAGGCTTCATCAGAGAATTCACACTAGAGAGAAGCCATAGAAATGTACTGAATGTGGAAAGGTCTTTAGCTATAGCAATACACTTAGTCTTCTTCAGAGAATTCACACTAGAGAGAAACCATAGAAATATACAGAATGTGGGAAGGACTTCAGTGACTGGTCAAACCTTATTCAGCATCAGAGAATTCATCCTGGAGAAAAACCTTATGAATGTAAGGAATGTGGGAAATTCTTCCGACAGAAGTCAAATATTATTGTACATCAGAGGAATCATACTGGAGAGAAAGCCTTATGAATGTAATGAATGTGGGAAGGACTTCAGTGACTGGTCAAGCCTTATTCAGCATCAGAGATTTCATACTGGAGAGAAACCTTATTACTGTAATGAATGTGAGAAGGCCTTCTGTCACAGTGGAGATCTTACTCTGCACAAGAAATTTCACACTGGAGCAAAATCATATGTTTATAATGAATGTGGGAAGACTTTTCACCAGATCTCATCCCTCATTCAACATCAAAGAATTCACAATGGAGAAAAACGATATGAATGTAACGAATGTGGGAAGTTTTTCGACCAGAGTTCACACCTTATTTGACATCAGAGAATTCATACTGGAGAAAAAAGCCCTATGAGTGTATTGAATGTGGTAAGGCCTTCTGTCAGAGCTCATACCTTACTAGACATCAGGTAACTCATACAAGGGGGAAATCTTATCAATGAAATGAATATGAGAAGAACTTTAGTTGCAGCCAAAACCTTATCCTCCATCAGACAAGCCACACTGAAGAGAAATCATATGAATATGATGAATGTGAGAAGTTTATCAGAGTACACACTTTATTCAACATCACAGATACCATGCTGGAAAGAAAACATATGAATGTATTGAATATGGGAAAACCAGCCAGAGCTCAGGCCTTATTCAACATCAGAGAATGACTACTAGGGAGAAACTCTATAAATGTAATAACTGTGAGGAGACATTCCTGAGTGAGATGAGTACTTATTCATTCAACCATATATCCATTTTAGTGGAAACCTTATCAAGGTAATGAATGAGTTCATATGTTTTGTCAGAATATATACCTTTCCCTCAGAAAGTTCACACTAAAATTTACACTTCACCTTATAAAGGTAATAGATGTAGGAAAGCCTTTTGACTCATCATCAGAGACAGGAATGTAACTGAAAATTTTAGACCATGACACTGACTACTTTGTGTTTAGTTAAATATGAATAAAGTTTAAAATACCCACATTTAGTCAGTTATTGTATGTACACTTTTCAAAAAAGTGAACAAGGGGAGAAGGTTACTATCAGGGTCTTGTCAGTTCACATAGAGTGACAAGCATTAGGGACCTCAGTAGCCATGGATCCCATCCCATTTACAGAAGGAGCCTTGGTCATAACATGCAGGATACATGCTTGTCTGGCCGCTTCATGAAGATCGCCAGTGAGGAGGAAAGCACGTTCAGAGAGGAAAGCTATCATATCCCATCCACTCCAAGCAAAGTCCTGATCCTTTCCTTAAGGCTTTTTTTCCTCTCCAAATGACACTTTTCCTTAGCTTCCTTCACTAGCCTCAACTCCTGAGCTTTGGATTCCTGACACACTTTTCCCAGGTCTTTGCCACTGTTTTATATTTATTCTGTTACCTGGCCTTGTTTGTATCTTACAATTCTTTTTACAATATAAGTTGGTCAGAGAGTTCCCTTAGCATTCACATATCTCATTGCATCATCTCATTGGAATTGTTTCATTTCACACCTTTGGAATTTTTTTTAATTCCATATTTTATTATTTAACTTTTTTTTAGTTTTCAGCATTGATTTCCACAAGATGTTCAGTTACACATATTCTCCCCATTTCTTTCCTCCCCCAACTCCAAGATGGCATATGTTCTGATTGCCCCATTCCCCAGTCAGCCCTCCTTTCTGTCACCCCACTGCCCGCTATCCCTTTTCCCCTTACTTTCATGTAGGGCAAGATAGATTTCTATGCCCCATTGCCTGTATATCTTGTTTCCCAGTTGTATGCAAAAACAACTTTTTTTTGAACATCTGCTTTTAAAACTTTGAGTTCCAAATTCTCTTCCCTCTTCCCTCCCCAACCACCATCCTAAAGAAGGCAAGCAATTCAACACAGGCCATACATGTATCATTATGTAAAACACTTCCACAATACTCATGTTGCGAAAGACTAACTGTATTTCCCTCCATCCTGTTCTGTCCTCCTTTATTCAATTTTCTCCCTTGACCCTGTCCCTTTTCAAAAGTGTTTGCTTTTGATTACTTCTTCCCCCTACATCCCCTCCCTTCTATTGTTCCCCCTTTTTATCCCCTTCCCCCTATTTTCATGTGGGGTAAGATACCCAATTGAGTGTGTATATTATTCACTCCTCAGGTCAATTCCGATGAGAGCAAGATTCACTCGTTCCCCCTTACCTGCCCCCTCTTCCTTTCCAACAGAGCTTTTTCTTGCCACTGTTATGTGAGATAATTTACCCCATTATATCTCTCTCTCCCTCTCTCAGTATATTTCTCTCATCCCTTAATTTTATTTTTTAGATATCATTCCTTCATGTTCAGCTCTCCCTGTGCCCTTTGTCTATATATATGTATATTCCTTTCTTTCCTTTTCTAGTTCAAGAAGGGAGTAACATACCCTGAAAAGCTTAGAAATCTAACTTGTCCTACGGGAAGTAGGAGGGGAAGGGGGGAAAAAGGGAGTGGGGTGGTCAGAAGGGAGAGGAGAAGTAGCAAGTGGGAAACGGTAAGATAAGGGAGGGGAATAAAGAGGGAGGGTAAACTGAGGAAGGCGGCAGTCAAAAGCAAAACTTTGTCGAGGAGGAGAAGGGGAAAGGGAGAAATAAAAGCATAAACGGGGAATTAAGATGGAGAAAAAGACACAGATAGAAATCATGACTCTGAACGTGCAGGGGATGAACATTCTCATAAAACAGAAGCACATAGAATGGATTAAAAACCATAATCCTACAATATGCTGTTTACAAGAAACGCATTTGAAATGGGATACACATAGGGTAAAGGTAAAAGGCTGGAGTAAAATATATTGTGCCTCAGCTAAAGTAAAAAAAGCAGGTGTAGCAATCCTAATCTCAGACAAAGCAAAAGTAAAGATGATTTACTTAAAAGAGATAAGGAAGGACATTATATCCTGCTAAAAGGCACCATAAACAATGAAGCAATATCATTGCTTAACATATATGCACCAAGTGGTAAGGCATACAAATTCTTAGAGGAGAGGTTAAGGGAGTTACAGGAAGAAATAGACAGCAAAACTATAATATTGGGAGACCTCAATCTCCCCCTTTCTGAACTTGATAAATCTAACCTCAAAATAAAAAAGAAAAAAGTGAAGGAGGTAAACAATTTTAGAAAAGGCACATATGATAGACCTCTGGAGAAAACTGAATGGGGATAAAAAGGAATATACTTTCTTCTCAAAAGTACATGGCACATACTCAAAAATTGACCATGTACTAGGGCATAAAAACCTCACAATCCAGTGCAGAAAAGCAGAAGTAGTCAATGCATCCTTTTCAGATCATGATGCAATAAGAATCATTTTTAATAAAGTACCATGGAAAAATAAGCTAAAAACTAATTGGAAACTAAATAATTTAATTCTAAAGAATGAGTGGGCCAAAGAACAAATCAGAGAAACAATAACTTCATTCAAGAGAATGACAATAATGAAACAACATACCAAAACTTATGGGATGCAGCAAAAGCAGTTCTTAGGGGAAGTTTTATATCTCTAAATGCCTACGTGAATAAAATAGGGAAAGAGGAGATCAATGATCTGGGCATACAGCTGAAAAAGCTAGAAAAAGAGCAAATTGAAAACCCCCAATTAAATACCAAATTAGAAATACTGAAAATCAAAGGAGAGATTAATAAAATTCAAACCAAGAAAACTATTAAATTAAATAAAACAGCTGGTTTTATGAAAAAACCAATAAAATTGATAAACCTTTGGCCAATCTGATTAAAAAAAAGAAAGAAGAAAATCAAATTACCAGTATCAAAAATGAAAAGGGTGAGGTCACCTCTAATGAAGAGGAAATCAAAACAATAATTAGGAATTATTTTGCCCAACTGTATGCCCATAAATTGACAACCTTAGAGATATGGATGAATATCTACAAAAACATAAACTGCCCAGGCTAACAGAGAAGGAAGTGAAATTTCTTAATAACCCCATGTCAGAAAAATAAATTGAGCATGCCATCAATGAACTCCCTAGGAAAAAATCTCCAGGGCCAGATGATTTTACATGTGAATTCTATCAAACATTTAAAGAACAACTAATTCCAATACTTTGTAGACTATTTGAGAAAATAGGTGAAGAAGGAGTCCTACCATATTCTTTTTATGACACAAATATGGTACTAATACCCAAACCAGGTAGACTCAAAACAGAGAAAGGAAATTATAGACCAATTTCTCTAATGAATATTAATGCAAAAATTTTAAATAAAATATTAGCAAAAAGATTGCAGCAACTCATCACAAGAATAATACACTATGACCAGGTAGGATTTATTCCAGGAATGCAAGGGTGGTTCAATATTAGGAAAACTATTAGCATAATTGACCATATCAACAACAAAACTAGCAGAAACCATATGATCATCTCAATAGACGCAGAAAAAGCCTTTGACAAAGTACAACACCCATTCCTATTAAAAACACTAGAAAGCATAGGAATAAGTGGGACCTTCCTCAAAATTATAAATAGCATCTACCTAAAACCATCGACAAGCATTATTTGTAATGGGGATAAACTAGATGCATTCCCAATAAGATCAGGGGTGAAACAAGGATGTCCATTATCACCCCTGTTATTCAATTTGGTACTAGAAACATTAGCTGTAGCAATAAGAGAAGAAGAAGAAATTGAAGGAATTAGAATAGGAAAAGAAGAAACTAAATTATCACTTTTTGCAAATGATATGATTTATCTAGAGAATCCTAGAGAATCAAGTAAAGAAGTACTTGAAATAATAAACAACTTTTGCAAAGTTGCAGGATATAAAATAAACCCACATAAATCCTCAGCATTCCTATACGTTACTGACAAAGCCCAACAGCAAGAGATAGAAAGAGAAATTCCATTCAAAGTTACTGAAGGCACTATAAAATATTTGGGAGTCTATTTGCCAAGACAAACCCAGGGCCTATATGAACATAAGTATGAAACACTTTGCACGTGAATAAAATCAGATCTAAATAAATGGAAAAATATCAGTTGCTCATGGTCAGGCTGAGCTAATATAATAAAAATGACAATTTTACCTAAATTAATCTATCTGTTCAGTGCCATACCAATCGAACTACCAAAAAATTATTTTACTGAGCTGGACAAAATAATAACAAAATTCATTTGGAAAAACAAGAGGTCTAGAGTATCAAGGGTATTAATGAAAAGACATTCTAGAGAAGGCGGCTTAGCCACACCAGATATTAAACTGTACTACAGAGCAGCAGTCATCAAAACTGCCTGGTACTGGTTAAGAAACAGGGGTGTGGATCAGTGGAATAGGATAGGTACACAAGTAGGTGAAATCAACAAGTTTAGCAATCTACTCTTTGATAAACCCAAAGAGGCCAGCTTCTGGGCTAATAATTCACTATTTCACAAAAACTGTTGGGAAAATTGGAAAATGGTAGGGCAAAAACTGGGCATAGACCAATATCTTACACCATATACCAAAATAAAGTCAAAATGGGTTCATGATGTAGGAGTAAAAGCTGATACTATAAGTAATTTGGGAAAGCAAGGAATAGTTTACTTATCAGATTTATGGAAAAGTAAAGAATTCATGACCCAACAAGAGATAGAGAGCATTACAAAATGCAAAATGGATAATTTTGATTATGTCAAATTGAAATGTTTTTGTACAAAAAAAGCCAATGCAACAAGAATTAGGAGGGAAGCAGAAAATTGGGAGAAAATCTTTGCAACTAGTATCTCTGATAAAGGCCTCATTTCTAAAATATACAGGGAACTGAACCAAATATATAGGAATACAAGCCATTCCCCAATTGAGAAATGGTCAAAGGATATGAACAGGCAGTTTTCAGAGGAAGAAATTAAAGCTATCTATAGGCATATGAAAAAATGCTCTGGATCACTACTGATTAGAGAAATGCAAATCAAAACAACTCTTAGATACCACATCTCTCCTGTCAGATTGGCTAAAATAACAAAACAGGAAAATGATAAATGCTGGAAAGGATGTGGGGAAATTGGAACATTGTTGCATTGCTGGTGGAGTTGTGAGCTGATCCAGCCATTTTGGAGAGCAGTTTGGAACTATGCCCAAAGGGCTATAGATAGTTCATACCCTTTGACCCAGCAATACAACTTCTAGGGTTGCATCCCAAAGAAATCACACAAGTGGGAAAAGGACCCATATGTACAAGGATATTCATAGCAGCTCTTTTTGTGGTAGCCAAGAATTGGAAATCAAAGGGATGCCCATCAATTGGGGAATGGCTGAACAAGCTGTGGTATATGAAGGTGATGGAATACTATTGTGCCATAAGAAATGGGGATGATGCAGACTTCGTAACAACCTGGAAAAACCTACACGACATAATGCTGAGTGAGTGGAGCAGAGCCAGGAGAATGTTGTGCACAGCCACAGATATATGGATTCCATGAGGGCCAACCCTGACATACTGCGCTCTTCTCAGCAACCTAAAGTGCAAAGACAACTCCAGGGGAGTCACGATGGAGAATGCTATCTTCATCCAGAGAAAGAACTGTGATGTTTGAATACAGATCGAGGTGCACTACATGTTCGCCTTTTTTGCTTCTCTTTTGTTTTTGTTTATGGGTTGTTGTTTTTTTTTTTGGTTCTGTTTCTTCTTTCTCATGATTCATTCCATTGGTTATAATTCTCCACAACTTGACTAGTGCATAAATTAATTCAATGCGAAGTTATACATGATAGTTATATGAGATTCCATGCCGTCTTGGGGAGGGAGGGGGGAGGGAGTGGAGAAAATCTGGAACTCAAAACTATGTAGAACCATGTGTGGTAAACTAAAAAAAATAAATTAAAAAAATAACATCTTTATTTCTCATAAAGTCACTGTCTTCCACTTGCTCCGATCTAATTTTTAAGGTAGTATTTTCTTTAGCGGTCTTTTGGACCTCCTTTTCCATTTAGTCAATTCTGCCTTTCAAGGCATGCTTCTCCTCATTGGCTTTTTGGAGCTCTTTTGCCATTTGAGTTACTGTGTTTTTTAAGATGTTATTTTTTCTGCAGTATTTTTGGAACTCCTTTAGCAAGGTATTGATTTGTCTTTCATGGTTTTCCTGCAGCACTCTCATTTCTCTTCCCATTTTTTTCTCTACTTCTCTTCCTTGCTTTTCCAAATCCTTTCTGAGCTCTTCCATGGCCTGAGACCAATTCATATTTTTCTTGGAGGCTTTTCATGTAGGCTCTTTGACCTTGTTGATTTCTTCTGGCTGTTTTGATCTTCTTTGTCATCAAAAACAAGATTCTAAAGTCTGAGTCTGTTTTCACTGCCCGAACATGTTTCCAGTCAACTACTTCGCCCTTGAGCTTTTTGTCAGGGTATGACTGCTTATAGAGTAGAGATTACTTTGTCCCAAGCATTAGGGGCTGCCCTGCTGTTTTCAGAGCTACTTCTCCACAGCAAGCTTTGCCTCACTAGCGCTGTTCCTCCCCCAAGAACCACCAACCAGGACCGCTACCCAGATCCAAGCAGGGCAAAGCATGCTCTGCACTCCTGTCCTGATCCACCACTTCATTTCACTCGCTGGGTGGGCCTGCGGCCACAAGCAACCGCAGCTGGAGCTCTGCAAGCAGCCTCAGAGCTGTACCACTTCTGCTGTCCACAGGGCTGGGGCTGACTGCATGCTCCTCTCACTCTGATCCAGCTGTTTTTCCACTGACTTGCTCTGATGTCTGGTGTTTTTGGGTTGAGAAGTCTGGTAACTGCCACAGCTCAATGATTCAAGTCCCCATGGCCTGTCCCACCCGGGTCCTGGTGTGGTTGGTCCTGGCACAGCCCATGCTGGCATGTGCTCCACTCTGCTCCTAGCTCTGTGCAGTAGACCCTTCCCAGTGACCATCCATGCTGTCCTGGGCTGAAGCACTGTTTCCCTCTGCTATTTCATGGGTTCTGCAGCTCTAGAATTGTTCAGAGCCTTTTACTAAGATTTTTTATTTTTAGTTTTCAACACTCAGTTCTGCATGATTTTGGGTTCCATATTTTCTTCCTCCCCCTTGCCTGGGCCAAGACAGAATGTAATCTGGTATATCTTCTACATATAACTTCACATTGAACTTATTTACACAATAGTCAAATTGTAAAGAAGAATTATGACCAATGGTATGAATCATGAGAAAGAAGAAATAAAACCAGAAACAAAAACAAAAGAGAAAAAAAAGGAGGGCAAGCAGTTTGCTTCAATTTGCATTCAGACTCCATAGTTCTTTCTTTGCATGTGGATAGCTCTCTTTATCATGAGTCCTTTGGATTTCTCTTTGAACTTTGTATTGCGGAAAAGGAGAAGTGTGAATTCTATCAAAGTTAGTCATCACAGAATGCATATATCTGTGGTTGTGTATAATGTTCTAGTTCTGCTCTGCTCACTCAGCATTATATCTTGTAGTTTTTTCCATGTTATTATGAAGTCCGTATTTTCCCCATTTCTTATAGCACAATGGTATTCCATTACATTCGTATACCACAACTTGTTCAGCCATTCCCCAATTCATGGGCATCCCCCTCATTTCCAGTTCTTTGCTACTATAAAAAGAGCTGCTATAAATATTTTTGTACATAAGGGTCCTTTTCACACTTGTGTGATCTCTTCAGGATACAAGCCTAGAAGCGGTATTGCAGGGTCAAAGGGTATGCACAATTTTATAGCCCTTTAGGCATGGTTCCAAGTTGCTCTCCAGAATGGCTGGATCAGTTCACAATTCCAGCAGCAATGTAATAGTGTTCCAATTTTCCCACATGCTCCCCAGCATTTATCATTTTCCTGATTTGTCATTTTAGCCAATATGACAGGATAGGAGAGATGTGGTACCTAAGAGATGTTTTGATTTGCATTTCTCTAATCAGTAGTGATTTCGAGCATTTTTTTCATATGCGTATAGATATCTTTAATTTCTTCCTCTGAAAACTGCCTGTTTATATCCTTTGACCATTTCTCAATTGGGGAATGACTTGTATTCCTATAAATTTCGCTCAGTTCCCTGTATATTTTAGAGATGAGGCCCTTATCAGAGACACTAGTTGTACAGATTTTCTCCCAGTTTTCTGCTTCCCTCCTAATCTTTGTTGCATTGGCCTTTTTTTTATACAAAAACTTTTCAATTTAACATAATCAAAATTATCTATTTTGCATTTTGTAATGCTATAGGTTATGTCATGAATTCTTTCCTTTCCCATAAATATGATAGGTAAACTATTCCTTGCTCTCCCAAATTGCTTATAATATCAGCCTTTATTCCTAAATCATGAACCCATTTTGACTTTGTTTTGCTATGTGGTATGCGATATTGGTCTATGCCCAGTTTCTTCCCTACCATTTTCCAATTTTCCCAGCAGTTTTTTTTGTGAAATAGTGAATTCTTAGCCCAGAAGCTGGCCTCTTCGGGTTTATCAGAGAGTAGATTGTTACAGTTATTGACTTCTCCATCTTGTGTACCCAACCTATTCCACTGATCCACCAATCTGGTTTTTAGCCAGTACCAGGTAGTTTTGATGACTGCTGCTTTATAGTACAGTTTAATGTCTGGTATGGCTAGGCCACCTTCCCTAGCATTTCTCCTTATTAATTCCATAGATATTCTAGATCTCTTCTTCTTGCAGATGAATTTTGTTAATATTTTATCCAGCTCTGTAAAATAATTATTTGGTAGTTCAATGGGTATGGTGCTGAATAAATAAATTAATTTAGGTAAAATTGTCATTTTTATTATTTTAGCTCAGCTTAACCATGAGCAACTGATATTTTTCCATTCATTCAAATCTGACTTTATTTGTGAAAAGTGTTTTGTAGTTATGTTCATATAGAGCCTGGGTTTGTCTTGGCAGATAGACTCCCAAATATTTTATAGTGTCTACAGTAACTCTGAATGGAATTTCTTTTTATATCTCTTGCTGTTTTACTTTGTTAGTAATGTATAGGAGTGAGGAGGACTTATGTGGGTTTATTTTATATCCTGCAACTTTGCTAAAGTTGTTTATTATTTCCAGTAGTTTTTTACTTGATTCTCTAGGATTCTCTATGTAAATCATCATATCATCTGCAAAAAGTGATGATAATTTAGTTTTATTTTGCCTCTTCTAATTACTTCAATTTCTTTTTCTTCTCTTATTACTACAGCTAACATTTCTAGTACCAAGTTGAGTAATAGGGGTGATTATGAACATACTTATTTCACCCCTGATCTTATTGGGAATGCATCTAGCTTATCCCCATTACAAGTAATGCTTGTCGATGGTTTTAGATAGATGCTATTTATAATTTTAAGGAAGGCTCAATTTATTCATATGTTTTCTAGTGCTTTTAATAGGAATGGGTGTTGTATTTTGTCAAAGGCTTTTTCTGCATCTATTGAGATGATCATATGGTTTCTGCCAGTTTTGTTGTTGACATAATCAATTATGCTAATCGGTTTCGTAATATTGAACCTGCCTTGCATCCCTGGAATAAGTCTTACCTGGTCGTAGTGTGCTATCCTTGTGATAAATTGCTGCAATCTTTTTGCTAATATTTTATTTAACATATTTCCATCAGTATACCTTACGGAAATTGGTCTATAATTTTCTTTCTCTGTTTTGACTCTTCCTGGTTTGGGTATTAGTACCCTATTTGTGTCATAAAAATAATTGGATAGGACTCCTTCACCTATTTTCCCAAATACTCTATAAATTATAGGAATTAATTGTTCTTTAAATATCTGGTAATATTCACATACAAAACCATCTGGCACTGGAGATTTTTTCCTGAGGAGTTCATTGATGGCTTGCTCAAATTCTTTTTTTGAGATGGGGTTATTTAGAAATTTTACTTCCTTCTCTGTTAGCCTGGGCAGTTTATGTTTTTGTAGATATTCATCGATATCCCTAAGGTCGTCAATTTTATGGGCATACAGTTGGGAAAAATAATTCCTGATTATTATTTTAATTTCCTCTTCATTGGAGGTGAATTCACCCTTTTCATTTTTGATACTGGTAATTTGATTTTCTTCTTTTTCATCTAATTGACCAAAGGTTTATCAATTTTATTCATTTTTTATAAAACCAGCTCTTGTTTTTATTTATTAATTTAATAGTTTTCTTCATTTCAATTTTATTAATCTCTCCTTTAGTTTTCAGTATTTCTAATTTGGTATTTAATTGGAGATTTTCAATTTGTTCTTTTTCTAGCTTTTTCAGTTGCATGCTCAATTCATTGATCTTTTTTTTCTATTTTATTCATGTAAGCATTTAGTAATTTAAAACTTCTCCTAAGAACTGATTTTGCTGCATCCCATCAGTTTTGGTATGTTTTCTCATTATTGTCATTCTTTCGAATGAAGTTGTTATTTCTGTGATTTGTTCTTTGGCCCACTCATTCTTTAGAATTAGATTATTTAGTTTCCAATTCGTTTTTAGCTTATTTTTCCATGGTTCTTTATTACAAATAATTTTTATTGCATCATGATCTGAAAAGGATGATTTGACTACTTCTGCCTTTCTGCACTGGATTGTGAGGTATATATGTCCTAGCACATGGTCAGTTTTTGAGTATGTGCCATGTACCACTGAGAAAAAACAATACATTCCTTTTTATCCCCATTCAGTTTTCTCCAGAGGTTTATCACATCTGCCTTTTCTAAAATTCTATTCACCTCCTTCACTTCTTTCTTGTTTATTTTGAGATTAGATTTGTCAAGTTCAGAGAGGGGGAGATTGAGGTCTACATTTATTATAATTTTACTTTCTGTTTCTTCCTGTAACTCCCTTAACCTCTCCTCTAAAAACATGCATGCTATACCACTTGTTGCATATACGTTTAATAATGATATTCCTGAATTGTTTTTGGTGCCTTCTAGCAGGATATAGTGTCCTTCCTTACCTCTTTTAATTAGATCTATCATTGCTTTTGCTTTGTCTGAGATTAGGATAGTGACCCCTGCTTTTTTTTTTTTTTTACTTTAGTGGAAGCATCATATATTCTGCTCCAGCCTTTTACCTTTACCGAGTGTGTATCTCCCTGTTTAAAATGTGTTTCTTGTAAACAACATATTGTAGGATTATGGTTTTTAATCCATTCTGCTATCCAATTCTGTTTTATGGGAGAGTTCATCCCATTCACATTCACAGTTATGATTTCTATCTGTGTCTTTTTCTCCATCCTATTTCCCCCCCCATTTTATGGTTTTATTTCTCCCTTTTCCCTTCCACTCCTCAACAGAGTTTTGCTTTTGACCATTACCTTCCTCAGTTTACCCTCCCTCTTGATTCCCCTCCCTTATCTTACCGTTTTCCCCTTGCTACTTCTTCCCTCCCTTCTGACCACCCTTTCCCCTTTTTCCACCTTTCCTCTCCTACTACCTGTAGGACAAGTTGGGTTTCTATACTTATCAGGGTATGTTATTCCCTTCTTGAACCAAATCCAGTGAGAGTAAAGCTCAAATACATCCCGCCCTTCTTTTCCCCTTCTACGATATGTTTTTGTGCCTCTTCATGTGATGTAATTTACCCTTTTCTACTACATCCTTTCCACTTCTCCCAGAACCATCCCTTTATATCTCTTAATTTTATTTTTATCATTATATTGGTTATTTTATACTGATAGCCGCAGTCTATGTATATCCCTTTCAATTGTCATAATAAGTGTGCTATTCTCAAGATTGGCATGTGTGTGTGTGTGTGTGTGTGTGTGTGTGTGTGTGTGTGTGTGTGTATAACATATATAAAACAAAATAATCCTATATAAGGATGTAACTAATTATCCTTATTGATTAAGGAGGGCTTTTCTCCCCATTTACCTTTTCGTGTCTCTCTTGAGTTTTGTATTTGGAGATTGAATTTTCCCTTGAGCTCTGGCTTTTTCATCTGGAAGGTCTGGAATTCCCTTATTTCACTGAATGTCCATCACCTTGCCTGGAAAATTATGCTCAATTTTGCTAGGTAGTTGATCTTTGGTGGTAGTCCAAGCTCCTTTGCCTTTCAGAATATTGTGTTCCAGTTTCTCCTCTCATTTAATATAGAAGCTGAAAGATCCTACGTGATCCTGACTGTAGTTCCGTGATATTTGAATTGTTACTTTCTGGCTGCTTGCAGTAATTTCTCCTTGACCTGGTAGTTCTGGAATTTAGCTAGAATATTTCTTGGAGTTTTCAATTTGGGCTCTTTTTCAGGGGATGATCGATGAATTCTTTCGATGACAATTTTACCCTCTGGTTCTAGGACCTCTGGGCAATTTTCCGTAAGGATTTCGTGGAAGATACTGTCCAGGTTCTTCTTTTCATCATAGCTTTCAGGTAGACCAATAATTCTTAGATTGTCTCTTCTGGATCTATTTTCCAGGGCAGTTGTTTTTTCCAATCAGGTATTTCGTGTTTTCTTCTACTTTGTCATTCTTTAGATTTTGTTTGACTGATTCTTGATGTCTGATAGAATCATTAGCTTCTACTTGCCCAGTTCTATTTTTTACTGTTTTGTTTTCTTCCTTTATCTTCTCTATCTCCTTTCCCATTTGGTTTGATTTTACTTTTCAGTGAGACATTTTATCCATTTATATTCTGATTTTCCTTAACCATTTCCAGATTTTACCTTTTAAAGATTTGTTTTCCTCATTGAATTTTTCTTCCATTTTTTCTTCCATTTTTTTTCTTTTACCTCTGTAATTTGGTTTTTAAAATCCTCCTTGAGTTCTTCCAGGAATGCTTTTTGGTCTGGAGACCAGTTTACTTTCCCTTTTGAGGTTTTAGATGTGGGTGTAGTATCCATGCTGTCCTCTTTTGAATTGGTATTTTGATCTTCCCTCTCTCCATAATATGAATCAATGGTCTTTGGCTCCTTAGTGAGTTTTTTCATGGTGTTTTTTTTTTCCTCCCAGTTTCTATAGTGGACCTGTGTTTCTGAGGCTCAGGCGGCTCTGTCCAAAGTTTCTTGTATTGGAATCTGTGGATCTGCATCCTGGCTTTATGTTCTATGGTCTCTGGTTTCATAAGGTGTGGGAGATGGGTGGTCCATCTGCTGGGGGGTCTCTTCTTCCCTAGGACTGTTCTACAGAATGGGTGGTCTCATGTCTTGTCTGTGCTGGTGTCTGCCTCTTCCCCAGGCGGTGCAAAGCTACATCTGGGGTCCTGGCATTGACGTTAGTTAACTCCACCCCCTGGGGCTCAGTTACTCTTGTTGTTCTGCAGATGTGAGGGCTGCTGGGGCACCTCTCTTCCTGCACTAGTCTCCTTCCGCCACCACAGGAAGGGCCCCCTCCCCCACTTCTCTTGCTACTGAAGCCCCGCTTCTGGCTCCTCCGTTTCTCCTGAGGTTTTATTCTCTGGGTTTATTCGTGGGAGGGATAAGAGCCATTTTACCTGCACATCATAGCTCCCAGAAATTCAAGAAGGTGAGTTTCAAACCTTTAGACTGTGGGTTGGAGGCCTGTGGGCTAGTTGCTCCTGCAGCAGCAGGCTCTTCACTCAGACAGACTCCTGTCCTGGGCTGAGAGGCCTGGGGCTCGATCGTGGCCTTAGCCAGTACTTGGGCCCTGGCCGTGTTCCTGCTCAGGCGTTTAGATCACCCATTGCTCTCCCAGACTTGCATGATGGCTGAATTCCTCTGCTGTTCCTGGTTGCTTTGGTTGGTGCCATTCCACGTGCCTGGTACTCCTACCCCTGAGCCATTTTTACAAGTGTTTGGAATGACCTGGCGGAGAGCTTAAGCAAGTCCCTGATTTCTAACCACCATCTTGGCTCCACCCCCCCCCCCACTTTGTAATTTTAGCCTTTAGCATTTCCTATCCATTGTAGGCAGATTTCTTTTGAAGCATTTTACTTCTAGGAATACTACCTAGGTTTCCTTTGAAATCTTTAAAACCTGCTTTCTCAAAGTCTAGGACACTTGTCCAAAAAATGCCCATATTTCCTCTACTCTATCACAGACTTTCAGATGAAGTGGTAACTAAGTCTCTCCCACCTATTTGTCACTCTTTGGGAGGAGGAGATTGGAAGTATAATTTACCCTCATGGGTTCCTACATCTTTTGAAGGATAAAATAATCATTAAAGCAAGTCGGGGAGTCATTAGCTTCCCAGCTTTTGGCAGAGAGAGAAAGAGTGCTCTAACAGGTAGCCTAGACCATTATCATAGAGGACTGAGTAGGAAGTACTGACAAAAGTTCCCCCTAAAGCAATTTTTAGACAGAAAAAAATCCAGGAAAAGAGAAAAACGGCAATTTGTTACTAAATACCTTTTTTTAAAAAAATAAAAATATACATTATAAAAGTTAAGAGTTTCAGACTTTTCAGGTAATTCAGAAACTAAGTGAATTGGACTATTATGACAAATTTGTGGTCCTATTGGTGTTATTGGAACAAAAACAATTTTAATCCTCTCCTCAAAAGTTGATACTTCACATCATATACAGTCCTTTTTTGTTTGTATTTTGAAATGTTTTCTGATGATTTAGTTCCTAATAAAAAAAGAAAAGTTGTTTGTGTTTTGAAATTTTTTGATAATTTAGTTCCTAATAAAGTTTCAAAAAACCCACCTATTCATATTATTTAACCATTTATCGTATCCTTATAAATTTGACTGCTCTTTAGATAAGAGACCTTTATCTGATAAGCTCTCTATAAATTTCCCCCAATATCCCACTTTCCTTCTAATCTTGGCTATGTTTGTTTTACTTGTATAAACCCTTTTTTAATATAATATATTTGAAATTATCCATTTTATACCTAACATTGCTCTCTGTCTCTTGTTCACTGATAAATTATTCAGCTTTCCATAAATCTGATAAGTAGTATTTTTCCATGTTCTTCTAATTTTCTTGTAAAACCTCTCTTTATATCTAGGTCATGTATCCATTTTGACTTTATCTTGATAAAAAGTTTGAGATATTGGTCCATCCCCAGTTTCTGCGATACTGCTTTCCACTTTTCCCAACAATTTTTACCAAATAATGAATTCTCATCCCAAAATCTTAAGTGTTAACATTTGTCAAATACAAAGTTATTGTGTTTATTTGCTGCTGAAAATTGTATATCTTCTCTATTCCATTGACCTGCCTTTCTATTTCTCAACCAGTACCAGATCATGTTGATAATTGCTGCCTCATAATACAGTTAAAATTTGTCTATTATAACATGTTGATAGGTATTTGTTCTTGTTCAAAGCCTTATTTGACTTGCAGTAAGTGAGATGTATACTCACAAAGGGTCCATATAATTGTGATGAAGGATATCCTACTTTTGGGGCAAAATAGAGGAATATGGTGAGATCCTGAAGATGTTCCTGCTAATGAAAGATATTATGCTGATTCTTCCAAGTCCCAGAACATTATACTGTCTCTTCAAATTCCTGAGGACCTAAGTTAGATAAGCCTGGTCATCCATATGGGAAAGAAAAAAAATATTAAAAAGTCCAACTCAGATGATGGCATGCAGTTGAATGTGCAGGTCACTGAGTAAGTCAACAGCACTCTTTCATTGAGTGCTAACTTTGTGCCAAGAACTCTGTTGAGTGCTGGAAATACCAAGAAAGGAAATACTAGGTCCCTGTCCTTAAGAAGTTCACATTCTCACGGGAGAGGCAATATACAAAAAGCTATTTATGTGAAAGATAATCAATGTAAATGGGAAGTATGCTCAGAGAGAAGGATCCAGCATGAGGGCAGGAAGGGTAGCCAAAAAAGTCTTCTTGGAAAAAGTAGGAGCCAGCCAAACCAGGAGACACACAAAGAGGAAGAATATTCCAGGCATAGGGCACAGCCATGGAAAATGCACAGTTGGGAAATGGAATAAAATATAAAGAAGAACAAGGCCACTGGTGCTGAATTGTAGAGTATATGGAGGAGAGTAAAATGTAAGAAGACTTGATAGGGAGGAAAGGGCCAGGTTATGAAGGGCTTTGAGAGCCAAACACTGGATTTTACATTTGATGCTGGAAGAAATAGGGAGCCACCTGAGTTTCTTGGGAGAGGGGGGAGGGAACATGGTCAGACCTGTGCTCACTTTGACAGCTAAATGGAGGATGACTTGGAGAAGTTAGAGACTTAAGGCAGCTTTTAAGTAAGAATAGAGAGCTATAGGGAAAGCAGAACATTCAGCAACTTATGTCACCTTTCTGAAGCTGTTACCTCAGAAATGAAATGAGCCAAATAATAGCACTTAACTAAAAGATTGTTGGGAATATATCACATGGTGCAGTGTACATAAATTTCATTGCATTCCTTGAAGTGAAGTGTAATCATGGTATATGATGATGGTGGTGGTGGTGATGATGGTGATGATCGGTGTCCATTTATAAAGGTCTTGAGAATCCATTGCCTTGTTATTTTTCTTTAATTTTTAATTAAACTATCGAAGAGGTAGATAAAAAAAAGAATAGAGAGCTAGATGATACAGTGGGTAAAGTGCATGACCTGGAGTTAGGAAGACTTGAGTTCAAGTATGATTTCAGATACTAGTGATATGAACCTGGGTAAACCACTTAACCTCTGTCTGTCTCAGTTTCCTCATCCATATGAAGATAATAATAGCATTTATTTTCCAGGGTTGTCGTGAGGAAAAAATGAGATTATATTTGTAAAATACCCTGCCAACTTTAACATCCTATATTAATGCTAGCTATTATTAATAATATCAACAAATAAGAGAGGGTTTCAGATCGCAATTGAACAGTTCAGCTGTGGAACATTGCTCTGCCTGCTTTGTGTGACCTGGATGCAGAGTTATTGCTATTTCAATTTCTTTCCATTCGCCCCCCCCCCCTTCACACTTAAACTTTCAAATAATTAAAACAGAGACAGACAGCGATGTGAGATGGAATACTGCTTGTGCCAAATGTGACTCAGATGGAGTGCTTTTTGGTAACGATTCCAGATTCTTCTAAGACTGTTATTAAAATATGAACTAGTTTTGCGGAATTCTAGCTGTAAATTTCAAAATTGCTTTGGTCCCAGGGAAAGTATTAAAAAATTAGAGAGATTGTCTTTCCTTAGCAAAGGTGACCTGCTGTGTGAACCAATATAACGTGATACTGTCCCTGGTTGGAAAGAAAAGAAAGGGCTCTTGGGTAACTCAGCCTTGCAGATCAGATGGAAACTCATCTCTTTTTGCACCTATCATTTTTACCATGTTATAAAGTGGTACCAAGACATTAAGGCAAATTACCTTCTAATGCTGTAGTATCTTATTTGTCATGGCAATGATATTTGGGCCAAGAGAAAAATAGCCAGAGTGGCTAAGAGCTCTTGGAGGTAAAGTAGCAGGTTCTGTGTATGCTATAAGTGCTAAAGCTGATTTGGAAGAAAGCACTCTGGATATTGGTATCCGAGTTCTGTGGTTTGAATTCTGGCTCTCCTTTTTAGAAGCACTGTGACTTTGGGTATTACTTAATCTCTTTAGGCCTCAGCTTCCAAAGCTTTTAAACCAGAAAGTTAGGTTTTCTGAACTTGAACATCCGTTGCACTACTGACATTCTGTGATGCTGCATTTACTTTAACCATCTGGCCGAAATCTTGTGTCAATGACATCCTTTCCTCTTATGATCATGTAAAGAGACAGATGAAAGTACAGGTTAAATTTCTGCAGATGTAACATTACCATCATAGTTTTCTCTCCTGTGGAATAGCTTGATTAAAAAGCCAAGTTCCTTTAATTAGCTAGTATAGATAGAGACATCCCTCGGTCTTGACTATTATTATTATTATTATTATTATTATTATTATTGACTTCTGTTTTGGCAGCCAGTCATCTCAAAAGTGAGGACATTTGGATAATATGTTTTCCACCACTATAACTGTTCCTTCTTGATATGCACATTCTGCTAAGAGGAACATCCATTAACACTTCAGTGAATTCCCTGAAGCAGCCAAAAAATTATCTGGTATACCTGGCTTCTCCCAGACTTTCATGTAGTCCATAGTCTTACACCAGTAATTCTAAGGCAAGAGCACAAAATTCATCTAAGGGGGATATGAGCAGCGAGTAGATGACCTATAAATTTGGCCTCAGAGCCATAAATCTGATACCTCAGATTGAGCTCAATCACCTATCATGGTGTACAGTTGCCTAGCAGTTTGTATCTTTATGAGAGAGAATTTAGATATAAACTTGTAGAGTATAGGACAGATAAGCCTATTTTTCAGTGACGTTACTAGTTTGTGAGTCTCAAATACTCTGACTTTTATGGGCTTTGGACACCCTTCTAATTATATTGTAATGGAAAGAACCCCAGACAAGATAAAAATGACTCCTTGTCTTTATACTTACTTACTAGCTATATGACCTCACCCCGCCTACCTGTCGGCCTCTGTTTTCTCATCTGTAAAATTGGAATGACAAGTTTTTGTGCTATTTCCTCCACGTGGTTTCTGCGAAGGTCTAAAAATAAGAATTATATCTTAGGATTTGCAATGTTAATATCAGGGTTTTTAGTTAGTCACATTCCCAACTAAAAATATGTTAAGGGTTCAAACAGATTAGGATAGGCAGTATTTTCCCCTCATACTTGGCTCTTCCTGAGAGTCTAAAGTAAATGTGCTCTTGAAATCACGCAGGAAAAATGAAAATTTCTAATATCCTTAGTCCCGGGGCGATCCATGCATTAAAATTTATTGATAGAAAAAATTGACATTTAGTAAATTTGTTGTATATAAAAGAATGGAATATACCCACTCCTTAAAAGACTAATGGGTTCCATGGAATTTTCAAGTAGCAAGAACCTGCTCTTTATTAAGGTAATATTTATTGTTCTTTCTCCCCTTGCCTCTAAGGAATACATTATACCCGAATCCTGTTGAAGATTTCTAGAAACTTTCTAAAGATAGAAACTATATCATGGAGATAATTTTATGATCTCTATTTTAAGTCACCATGTATAAATCATAAGATTTGGAGAGCTGAATTATCTGCTTCATAAATTGGTTATGGAAACATAATCTCTACTCCCCTAAAACTTTCAAATTCAGCTACTATGTAAAGTAGGAGGCAGCTTATAGTTAAGTTGACAGAGCATTGGGCCTGGAGTCAGGAAGACTTGAGTTCAAATCTAGCCTCAAACACTTCTTAGTTTGTGACACTGACTAAGTCATGTAACACCTCATTGTCTGAAAAATGGATCCATTGGAGAAGGAAATGGCAAACCACTCCAGTGTCTCTGCCAAGAATACCCCAAATGGCATCACGAAGGGTCTGAGAAGATTGAATAACAATATGTAAAGTGGCCAACTCATAAGACCATTCACTGTCAATTTCTGTATTTTCTCCTCGAAGGAGATGATAATTAGAGCTCCCATTTATATATGACCTTAAAAATTACAAGCCACTTTACATGGCTAACCTTATTTGAAACTCAAGTTAGCTACTCAGCACAGCAGCAACCCTTCCTCCTCCACAGTGGTCCACTATGACCCCCTACTCCCCAGCAACCAAAGGGACCCACAGTTGGCATTGATCTTGAAACCACTTACTCCTGTGTGGGAGTTTTCCAATATGGAAAAGTGGAGAACATTGCTAATGACCAAGGAAACAGGACCACCCAAAGCTATATCACCTTCACCAACACAGAACGTTTAATCGGTGTTGCTATAAAGAATCTACCCACACAGTTTTTGATCCCAAATGTCTGATTGGTCATAGATTTGATGATTCAGTTGTACAGTCAGACATGAAGAATTGACCTTTTAAGGTGGTAAATGATGAAGGCAGGCCGAAGGTCCAAGTGGAGTACAAAAGGGAGACCATAAGTTTCTATCTAGCAGTATCTTCTATGATATTGACCAAAATGAAAGAAATTGCTGAAGCTTACCTTGAGAATACTGTCACAAATGCCATGGTTGCAGTACCAGCCTATTTCAACAATTCCCAGTGTCAGCCCACCAAAGATACTAGAACCATTGCTAGTCTCAATGTGCTGCAAATCATCAATGAGCCAACTGCTGCTGCTATTGCTTATGGCTTGGACAAAAAGTTGGTGCCAAGAGAAATGTACTGATCTTTGACCTTGGAGGTGGTACTTTTGATGTCTCCATTCTTACCATTTAAGATGGCATCTTTGAGGTCAAGTCCACAGCTAGAGACACTCACTTGGGTGGGGAGGACTTTGATAACCAAGGGATCAACCACTTCTTTGCTGAGTTCAAGTGAAAGCACAAGAAGGACATCAGTGAGAACAAGAGGGCTGTTTGCCGCCTTCTTGCTATTTGTGAACATGCAAAGTGTACCTTCTCTTCCCGTATCCAGGCCAATATTGAGATTTACCCCCTCTGTGAAGGTATCAATTTTTATACATCAATCCCCTGAGCCTGTTTAGAAGAGTCAAATGCTGATCTTTTCCGGGGCACACTGTACCCTGTGGAAAAGGCCTTAAGAGATGCCAAGCTAGATAAATCACAAATTCATGACATCATGCTGGTGGTTGTTTTCACTCAAATCCCCCAAGTCCAAAAGCTTCATCAAGATTTCTTCAATGGCAAAGAACTCAACAAGAGTATTAGTCCTGATGAGGCTGTTGCTTACGTTACAGCTGTCCAAGCTGCCATTTTGTCTGGAGATAAATCTGAGAATGTGCAGGACTTGCTGCTGTTGGATGTCACTCCTCTTTCCCTTGGAATTGGTGGAGTTATAACTGTTCTGATTAAATGTAATACCACCATCCCCACCAAATAGACACAAAACTTTAGCACCTATTCAGACAAACAGCCTGGTGTGCTTATTCAGGTTTATGAATGTGAGAGCAATGACAAAACATAACAGCTTGCTTGGCAAATTTGAGCTCACAGGAATCCCCCCAGCACCCAGGGGTGTTCCTCAGATTGAAGTAACATTTGACATTGATGCAAATGGCAACCTTGATGTTTCTGCTGTGGATAAGAGCACAAGCAAACAGAACAAGATCACCATTGCCAATGATAAAGGACATCTGAGCAAATAAAACATTGAGCATATGGTCCAGGAGGCTAATAAATACAAGTCTGAGGATGAGAAGCAGAGAGACAAAGTGTCTTCCAAGAATTCTCTTGAATCTTATGCTTTCAATGTGAAGGCTGCCGTAGAGGATGAAAAACTGCAAGGCAAAATTGGTGATGGAGGCAAACAGAAGATGCTTGACGAACGTAATGAAATAACCGACTGACTGGATAAGAACCAGACTGTTGAGAAGGAAGAATTTGAGCATAAGCAGAAAGAATTGGAGAAGGTCTGTGACTCCATCATTACTAAGCTATACCACAGTGCAGAGGACATGCCAGGAGGCATGCCTGGTGGTTCCCAGGGGGAGCAGCCCTATCTGGAGGTGCTTCTCCTGGACCCTCCATTGAAGAGGTCGACTAAACATACTAGAAGAAAGAGCATTCCACACAGCTTTCCAAAAATTGAAGGACTCAAATTTGTAGCCAAGGCAGTGGCGGTTTAAAAGTAACATTTAAGCCACTGTGTAATCTGGACATTCTAAATACTTGAATATGTGCATAGGGAGAGAAGTGAACAACATTGCACTTTATCAATACTGTAAACAAGTGGAAATGCAATTCTTGTTCAGGAGAATAAAATCTATTTAAAATTGGCAAAAAGAAACTCAAGATAGACCTCTAATGTGGATATTATTATCCCTATTTTATGAGTTTGTGTGTGAACAGAGGCTCAGAAAGGTCAAGTGACTTGCCAATTGACACAGGTGTCAGGCAAGGTCTGACCTCTGTTCTTCCCAATTGTGCATCCCAGTGCTCTACCCATGACACAGCTCTGAATTTCAAGGGAATGTTGTTATCTCCATTTTCCAGATCAGGAACGTGAGAAAAAGTGACTTTCCTAACTTCATGGTCACAGTGACAGAACTGAGATGTGAATCCGATTTTTCTGATTTCAAACCTACGAATTTAAGACATTGCTTCTGCCCTAAGAGAGCACATAGTGAGGCGATCTAACAACATTGCATGAGAGATTTGGAATTTTTTTTTGACAGGATGAAGTAACTTAAAAAATAATCCTTGACTGGAAACTTTCTTTTAGCCAAGCCTCCTATGATTTCTCCTTCCCTCCTGTCCAGAATATATTTTACTTTACTTCAAAAAATACAAAAATTCTCTCTCTCTCTCTCTCTCTCTCTCTCTCTCTCTCTCTCTCTCTCTCTCTGTCTCTCTCTCTCCCCTTCCCTCCCTCCTTTTTTATCAACTTTTGTCAGTCTCCATTTCTGTCTTTGTTCCTCTGTCTCTGCATATCTGACTTTCTGTCTCTCTCTCTTGATTTCTCCCCCCCTCTCTGATTTTATGTCTGTCTTTATTCTTCTTTCTCTTGTCTCCCTCCCACCCCTTCCCATTTTCTCTGTATTTCTATGTCTCTGTCTCTGCTTCTCTTTCTGACTTTCTGTCTGTCTCTCTCTCCACCCTCCCTATCCTTAAATAAGCCAAATGTGCACAGTGTTAAGTAATGAAACAGCATTGCCCTGCAGAGTTCTGTTCAGGCATTGAAAATGTGTTTGTTAATGACAAGAACAGATTCCAACAACTGCAGCTTGTTGGTGGTAATGCTTTGGGTTACAATTCAGAAACTGAAAGCAAATGAAGCTTGATGAACACTCTCTTCAGTGGGCAGAGAGTGGCTTGGCCTCTTGCACTAACAAAAGCCATCATCACCCTCTGATTCCAATTTTATGATTCCCCCTGAGCAAATAATACTGTTGGAAGCCAAATGCTACCCTGAATGTGGACCGCCTCAGTCTTTCAGAGAAACAGCTGCATGGGCTTTAGAAGGTGCTATAACAAATAGAAAGGATATATTTTCCATGACTTATTTTGTGACAAAACTGTTGGCATTTTTAACCATGTGTTGCCATTTTCCATTTAAATACAGATCATTTCTAACAAGGACAGCCCTGGGAAAGAATCAAGTGGCTGCCAGGAGGTGTTCAGTTACATAACATTTTGATTCATGATATCTGCTTCATAGTCTGTGGCAGGACACTCCACAGGATGGAAGGAAGGTCAGATCTGCTTCAAAGACTAGGGCTAGCCCTGGGAAAATGCTGAAATCTAAAAAGGTTGCCTTTGGCAGACTTGTAGCTAGCTGAAGCTACGCCAGATGAATGTTGACAGACATTTTCGAGGATGGTATGACCCACATGAGCATGTTTAGGGAGAGACATGCAAGGGTATAGAGAAAAGCCCCAATAACTCAGGGTGAGAGGTGGGAGGAGGGAGCACAGCAGTGCTGAGCAGTGGGTGGGAGGGGGATTCTTTGTTTACGTCAAAGCCTTATTCACCCTATCTTTACTATAACTCTTATCTGTGGTTCCCATCCATCTCTACTTTCAGCATCCTTCTTGTCATCTTGGTGTGCTTTGGATGCATGATTACATGCTGATGACATTCTAAGTACACTTGACTCAGTCTGGCTATTTTTCCCATCTCTATTCTCTTTTGTACCACTTCTGTCTCCTTTATGAACAAATACAGGACTGTGAGATAAGGGTAGTAGTGTGGTGTCCAACTGCACTTGATGGTGAAAAACAGTTTGTTATAGTAATATTTGTAAACTGTTCCTATTTTTTGCATTTTTCCAAATTAAGTCCAAATATCCAAATTTGACCCATGTCCAAGTTAAGTACATAGTCCAAGCTTCTTATTTGAAGATGATATAGTTCTGATTGTATCAAGTCTCAGAATATGGCAGAAACTCCTAGAAAAGATCTGCAACCTTTCATGGATAGTTTGTACTAAATATCCATGCACAAAGAAGGGGTGGTTACTACTCAGATTATGTCATTCATTTGGATGGAAAATGTATGGAGCTTGCCCATTACTGTTTATATTTGGTAAAGACAGGACAATTGGATAATGAATTAGATTTCAAATTGAATAAGAGAGACAATCAGGTTAAATTGTTTTCAAGGAATTGCTAAATTCCTTTGGTGTCCCCATGATTCCAATGGAAATGAAGACCCATCCGTATGACACTGAGGTGTGGAATTCAAAGGGCTCTAAAAAAGTAAAAAAAAATACCATTTATAAGGCAATAGATAGGTCCATGTTGGGGCTATGTGGGCTGCAACGTATAACTAATTAGAAACATCAAAAGAGAATGGGAATGAAAGATATTAAAGAGTTATATATAACAGTAAGAAAAAATGGGCTGATCACAAAGCCATACTGAAGGATGACAGGTGAATGGCTTTAGTGATACGTTGGCAACCTCAAAACATCAAGAGAAATCAAGGAAGACCTCTAGTAGGCTGGTGAACTTTTGGGAGAACATGAACATGAGTGACAAAGGATTGGAAGATATAGATAGGTTATGATCTCCACCACACAAGGGAACTACCAAATCAATGAGATCACATATCCGTTGGATAATGATTAATGGTATTATTTCTTCTAGGAGTATGTTTATTTTAACTAGGGAAGGGGAGTCTTAAAGATAAACATTTCAAAACTTGTAGGTAAGGGAGTACGTAATTATGTGTATGGATCCTGCCCCACGTTTCTAAAATTTGAACATGCACATAGGGTCGGAAGAGACAGAGTCAGGAGGGACCTGAGAGATCATTTTTTACATCTTCACATTTCTTGGATAAAGAAACTGATGTCCCCCAAGTTAAGCAATTTGCCCAAGGCCATATACCTTGTAATTGCCAGAGTTCTTTTGACTCCAAATGTAGTGTCCTTTCTATTTCATTGTCCTGGCCAAGCTTATCAAAAGTAATATAACTTAATGTGGGAATACGTGGGAAATGTTTTGGCTAATGTATTTTCCCTTTCCTCCTGACCTTTAATGCAACTCTCAGACTACCTGTTATTTTTGCCCTAATATTGTTAAAATGGTAATAAGTTATTAATCTCATTCTCCCGGGATTCCGGTTTTCCTCTCTCACTATTCTCTTACTTCATTACTTTTACATTCCCTTTGGGCTGAAATCCAATTCACTTGCATATCATGGCCTTAGCTCCCTGATGCCATGGTCAGCTTTGAGAATGAAGGACAAACAACAACAACAACTACTCTATCATTTCACCCTTTAATTGAAATCAATAGCTTTCTATTAGGTATCTATTACATGCAACAGATGTTGAAAGACGTTGGGGATATCAGGACAGAGCTGAAAATAGTTTCTGCCCTCAAAGAACTTATATTGGACTTTCATGGGATTTAATAAGTCATCAACCACCCAATGTAGTGTAACAAAGAATCATTTAGACATTATATAGATGAGGAAACTGAGGTACACAAGGTTAAGTAACTTGCCCAGGTCACACAGCTACTAAGTGTCTGAGGCCAGATTTGAATTCAGGTCTTCCTGGCTTGAGGCCTGGCACTCTATCGACTGTGCCACTTAGCTGCCTCTCCACTTGTCAGAGCTACCTGGAATTTGTCCCTGGGTCCCTGGCCACTGGTATATGCGCATCTGTCCCTAGGAAAAAAAATGGGAACACAATCTCATGGAGAACTGAAAGATCTTTGCATGGCAGTCTCTAAATCACCTAAGGGAGGAAGTACACCCCACACAAATAAATTCTCCCTGTTCCCATATTAGCAGCTTGGACAAAGCTGCCAACATACCAAAATGGTTATGAACCTCTTCTTTGACACATGTATGATAATGAGTACATGCACATAGAAAATAAATTCTAGATCATCCATCCATCATCATAAGTGATGAACAAATGACAAGACATTTATTAAGCTGTGCTGTTTAAAAAGCACCATGCTAAGTGTTATGAATACAAATGGTAAACATTAAAAAAATTGAGTAGTGCTATGAAAAAATTGGCTTGAGTATACATGATATTTCTTTTTTATAATAGATTTAATTTCCTAATTTTATTTGTCTTGAGTTAATATTCAATTGAGTTTCTGAAGGTAGATTTTAGTTTCCATCTGCTTGCACGAGGACTAAATTAACTTTGGAAAATTCACCCACCATCACTAAAGAGAAGAAAGAGAGATAATCTGATACCAACAGTAATTTGTTTTGATCTATTATTTATACATGATATGCTTCCTATTATAATTAAGAGAGCAAAAGTATTTCTTCCTACTTTGATTCTGATTGAACCTAAGGACTTGCATAGAAATATTTCTGACCTGCAAAACCAGTAAAATATATTCATATTATCTGAATTTTTGGAAAAGGGAATAGATGTTTCAGGGAATTGTTTTCAAATACTACCATATTCTAATCTAGGTCATTAGTTTATATTTGAATTGATAAACCTCCTCAGTACTACAAGGATCTTGGTGAGCAGAGTGAGAAATGTTTAGTTGTATGAGGGCTATTTATAACCTTTATGTTAACAACATTTATTTTAATTTTGTTGATATTTTGCTTTTATACAATTTTAAATTCCAAAAATGTCCCTCCCACTTTCCTTACTCTGCAAACAATTCTTTGAAATGAAAAAGAAAAAAAAACTGATACATCAATCAAGTGTGACAGTAAATACAATGTTCCATAGCCAGAGACTGCTGCTTCTTTAATGAAGTAAGGGAGGCCAAATTTCTTTTCTCTTCTTTCAGTGCAGACTTCAAGATTATAATTAGATCATGTTTAATTTAATTCCCTTTGTTTTTCTGTTTCCATTGTTGTAGTAATTCTTTATATTGGTTTCATGGTATTGCTTGCTTCACATTGTTATCAGTTCATATAATTATTCTCATGCCTCTCTGTATTCTTCATATTCCTTACTTCTTATGGTTCAGTAATATTCCATTACATTCAGGAACCACAGTTTCTTTAGTCAGTCCCCAAACAATGAACATCTGTATGAAATATTGTAACATAGGTTACAATAAAGACATAGATGATAGCATAGTCTCCTTGCCATCAATAGAATTTATGTGGAAGTTGCTTATGGACATTGATGATTTCTGTCCTCTGTTTGGTGAATGAAGTCATCATTATTACATTTCTATCTTAAACTTACACCTAAATGTATTTCCTTCTTAATGAAAAGGAAGCATTAATTAATTTAGGATCTCAATAGGGAATTATATCTATAACCTGTGTTGCCTCTTTATTATGAACTTGATTCCAGTACTTTTTAAAAAAGATACTGGATTAAAAAGGGATAAGAGTCCTTTCAAAAAGATTCATTTCTTCCCAAGTTCGTAGAACATTGCTTTTGAATTCTACCGTTTTACCCAAGAATCAAAATTACATTAGAAAATTTTTTCTGACCTATCTAATTAATAAATCAACACCAAGCTTCTGCCTAGGAATATAAAATGGACAAATGCCACTGCCACTGCATGTTAGGAACCTATGATCCATCATGTAAAATATATTGAGTATATGACAAAAACATACAATATCAGAAGAATAAACAAAATGCTATATGAGGCACTTCAACAGAAAAAGCCCCAGGTTAAGAGGCAAAGAAAACCCAAGTTCATAACCCACCTCCTATAATTGCAGTATATAAAGAGAGTTTACCAGATGGCCTCTGTGGCACCCTTCCAGCTTCAAATCTATGATCCTGATCCTATTTTTATAACCTTCTGAAAGCCACAAAGCTTCTTTTAACCTCCATTTCCTTATAAATAAAAGGAGCTAATAATATATGAGAGAAGTACTTTGTTAACCTTAAATACTTATATAAATATGTCCATTTTTATCTGTGAAGAGATTATTTCTCTGCTGGACAATTAACCTGGCCAATGTGGTGCAAGTTATCTTAGAAGGAAAATAGTTTTATTGTATTTTATTATTATTTTTAAGCTGTAGGTGCCTACTTTAGTTACTCTCATTGTGTTTCCTTGAATTTGAGTGTTACTGTTAGCCGGTTGGCTTTTCAGTTTTTATTGTCACAATTAGGGAAGCTATTTTTTCAAGCATATGCTTTACTTCAGTGCTCTTCTGGAAGAATCCTCTTGTTTTCATGAGTGCTAAGAAAGCTTCATTGAGAGGAGTCAGAATGAGGCTACACCAGACAAAGCTCACAACTTTAGTCACAGTTTAGTTTTTTGACAAGAGCAACTGGGCTGTGACAAAAGCTAAACATTTATTTGCTTATGAAGATGAGCTTTTTGTTGCTGAAGGACAGCTCACCAATAAAAAAAGTCATTTTCCTGTATCAGGAACCACAGAACTCAGCAGGATAATAAAGCCAGAGCTGTGAGCAAACTGCTGAGCACATAGCTAAGCTCTGACCAAGGAGCATTTCAGAAATACGAAGTGCATCTTGCTTTATTTGATCTAAATCAAAGCTACCTAGTTCAGGGCTAATTCAAAATGAGCATTCTTGATAATGAAAGTCCTAGTAACCTAGGCTAAGGAATCATTTTATTTGTTTTAGGATGAGGCCACTCTAGCATTGCTACTTCTTCTATGAATAAACAAGGAATTTTGGTCTCTTTTCAGAATCAAGTAAAGTTTGAGTAGGAAAGAACCTTCGAAGTTGATTGCCTAATTCAGTCCTTTCATTTCATAGTTGAGAGAGCTAGGACCCAGAGATATGAAGTGACTTGCTTAGAACTAGTAACAGTGGCAGACTTTTTCAAAGTGTTAAGAGATACATAGCACCACTGATATGAAGAATTTAGATCTCTTTCATGGACTCAAAGATAACGGAAAATGTGAGAACGGGAAAATGGAGTAAACATCCAGAGTGGAAGTAGCGTCATAATATCACTCATTCTGTTCCTATAGCAGAATTGTCCCTGGCATTGACTATCCAAGAAAAATGATTTTGAACATATGGTCCACCGAATAGGAATGTGTTCTTCAAAATGATTAAGAGAATACTTATGAAGGCTTTCAGGGAGTAGAAATCCATATCTTCCCTCCATAACCTGTATCAATGATTAAAAATCCTATTTACCCCCATCAGAATATAAGTTCCTTTAAGGCAATAGCTATTTCACTTTTGTCTCTGTATTCCATGTGCTTAGAACTTTGCCTCACACATTGTAAATGCTTCATTAATGCTTGCTGAGTAACTGATTGTGTCAAGTACTCCAATTTAGAGGTGAGGGTACAGCTTGTGTCTAGTAAAGTGATGTTAGCTGACTTTTATATAACATTTTAAAGTTTGATAATTACATTTTTTTATTTGAGTCTACAAATATCTTATGAGGAAGGTACTATAGATGCATTATAAAGAAACTGAGGGTGAACACTGTGTACTCATAAGCACACAGATATAAAAATGTCAGAAGCAGGATTTGAAATCAATGCATTTCTTATCCAGCACTCTATCTACTACACATAGAAGTTAGCTTGAAGATTCAATGTGTATGGTCCTTCACTGTTATGCCAAAAGATGTTTTCTTATTTTTAATACAAAAAAGGGAAGCCTATGAAGAATTTTGACTAGGGATTTGAAAACAAAACATCAAATAAACATTTCATTTCTAAAGAAAACCCTGTCAGAGAAGACTTCTTAAAATATTTTTTAAAATGCAAATCCCCTATCAATCGATTGGGGAATAGCTGAACCAGTTGTCATATATGATTGTGATGCAACACTACTCTGCTAAAAGAAATGATGAGCAAATGCTCTAAGAAAGCCTGGAAAGACATACATGAACTGATGCAAAGTGAAATCATCAGAACCAGAGGAATATTGAACACAGTAACAACAATATCACGTGATGATTTACTTAGTAACTTAGCCATTCTCAGCAATAAAATGATTCAAGATAATTCTGAAGGACTTATGATGAAAGGTACTGTCCATCTCCAGAAAAAGAACTGATGGAGCTTGAACGAAGATTAGAGATACTTTTTCTTTATTATTTTCTTGGTTTTTTTCTATATGTTTTCTTTCACAGTGTGACTTACATGGAAATGGGTTTTGTATGACTATACTTGTATGACCTATGTCAAAGTATTTGCATTCTCAAGGAGGGGAGGAGTGGGAAAAAGGGGAAAATTTGGACCTCAAAACTTGAAAAAAAAGTTAAAATCATTTTAGATGTAATTTGCTGAAAATAAAATATTAAATTAAAATAACTATTCAATATTAAAAAGTTAAATCCCTTTTTCTTTTCTTTATTCTTACAAAAGTTATAAGGATATTGCTGTTGTTGTGCATGTCCTTTATCCACAATTTTAAAGCATTTCATTTTTTAAGTGTTTTGCAAGATTGCTTATGTCATCCCTGCTTAGATATCTAATTAGCACTACTTAAATCCCACATATAAAGAAATAGGATGATGTCATTTTATTATAGTTTTCTAGTCATTTAAGGGGAAAAGTAAGATTTAATATACCTTGCCATGTTATGGAGATTATTGATATACTGAAGTTTAACTTCTTTTGATATAGTACTCTTTGCAAATTACTTTTTGTGTATATCTCATTAAGGGTGAAGAAATCTGTTAAAAGAAAGATTTCCATCTTCACTAAAATCTCAAATAGACATTTCCACTCCTACCTTCCCCCACACACACATTTGCACTCACACCATTTTCATAACGAATAATCTCCATAGCCTCTTTCCAGAGTCTGATTCTTCAACCTAGGGGATCGATCAGTGAAGAAATCAAGGGAAAAGAAGCAATTGCAAGGTGTTTCATGAAATCTCTTTGAAGAATGCAAATAGAAAGAAAGTAAAAAGATCACAAGAAACTCTACATTGGGCCTTCAAGAAATTCATATGAAAGTAAGCTTCATGGATAATCCATATGCCTATTTGAAGTAGAGCTAAGTCTACAATCTTGTTAATTTCTCTTCTATCATGAAATGCTTATGATAATTAATGTCTTCTGTATATGACATATATGTATATCTGTACATGAATACATAAATGCATAATACATGTGTGCATGTGTATATGTATTGTATGTACATGTGTATATATACACACATGCATATACACATATATGCACTGGAACCACTTTGATCATATTTCTACTCATGCTTGCTGTCTTTTGTTACCTAGAGAGGCTGTGATCATGGCTGCTAAGGGAGCGACAGAGAGAACCACGAGAGAGAATCAGATTGTACTTTGAGTTAAGTAAATAAAATATAAAGATGTGAAAGACTGAGCAAAACTACATAAAGTGTTTGATAGTATCTAATCTGTATATAAAAACTACTCTGGAATTTCTAAAACCTTCAAAGCTTGCAATACATCTGTTAAGATAGCTATAATAATGTTGGATTGGATCATAATTATTATTCACATGAAAGAGGAAATATTGGATATATAATCGTTTATAGTTCAATTCAATTAAAATGTTATTAATTTCCTTATTAGGTACAAGATATTGTGCTAGGCACTCAGGATACAAAGATGAAAAACAATACTTCCTGACCTCAAGTAGCTAATGATTTTCTAGGGAAAATATGACTATACAAATGAATTTAATACAGAGTAATACAAAAAGTGAGACATGTAAAGGAGATATCCAAATGCTCTGTGACAATTGGAAGAGGGAGAGAGAAGATTTCGTTGTAGAAATCACAGACATTGGTGAGTGAAGTAGTTTGTACCCAACTCCACCACATACCCCTCTTCTGTCTCCCATTCCACCATCGTTAAAAGAAGAATTATTACAGGTGTAGGTGATGAAAATGTAGAACATTCCATGCATGGGGGAAGTTCAAGATAAGGTAGCCAAAGGCACCACAAGATGAAAGAAGAGCTAGTAGTTCAATTTGTCTGGAACATAGCTTAAAGTAGGGCCCTAAGATGAATTAATATGAAAAGATGTGGTAGCCAGAACATGAATGGAGCTTGAATGCCAGATAACATTTTGTCTTTAAGGCAATAGGGATCTATGAAAGGGTTTTTATATGTTTATTTATTTGTTTTAGTAGGGGTGTATCAGGCAGAAATTAAAACTAGATTGAGAAGAATAAATTGGAAATCCTTGCCTCTGTTCTATGTGACTCCCACAAATCCCAATTTGAAAATCTAGGTCCTAGTCTAGATTTATACAGGATTTTGTGATGAATTTGCACTATCCAATGTTTTGTCATCAGTTTGATCTTCCCAGTGTTTCAGTTGTTATTTGATAATAAGTTTAGTGAGTGAACTTGTTCAGCCAGCTAAGGTACCATTTAGACAATTGCAATAATAATGTCCTAATGACACCTTAGTGTCTTCTTAGGGTAAATGTGGATTTTTTGCATGGTCCCGAGAAACATTTAGATGATTTTATGGGACACACTAAAAAACACTCGTACCTATTAAAATTATAGGTATATGAATGAGCATTTATTAAGTTTGACTCAATGGTTCTCTTTTATTTGCTTAGCTTTTCATGTTAGCAGCATAAAGGAGGAGCTCAATGGAGCAACATAAGGGTTCAATAGAACCTAGGACACATTGTCCAGTAAAACAGCATGTATAGATGAGTCACTAGCCAGCCATAAGCAAGATCCATATATTTGTTAGGTTTCATATAAATGGCTCAGCAGCAATCTTGACCATAACGGCAGGCACCAGTTTTATAGGAAATCTAAATACTAACCTGTTAGACAAAGAATGGTAAGGAAAGGGGGATCTTTATACAGTCAAATTAAAAAAAACATTATTCTGTATTAATTTCAGCTCTTAGCATTTTGATGATTCAGCTAGCTTCCCTGCTGACCTTGCCCTTTTCATTTCGGCATAGGCTAAAATTTATATTTTACCCTAAGGAGGCCAATAAAGCTCCATGTTTCTTATTTCATTCTGGTCTGTTTATTTAACTACATATGCTAAATCTTACACCATGAACAATATTATTCCTTCCATCTTTTTTATAATATTTTATTTTCCCCAATTCGGCAAATACAATTTTACCATTTTAAAAAAAATTGAGTTGCAAATTTTTCCCTCACTTTCTCCCTCCCTGAGATGGTAAGCAATTTGATATGTTATATATGTGCAATCATGTAAAACATATTCATTCCTCCCATCTTATCATCATGTTTTCTTGTCGACAGGACCTCACAAAGAATTGGCATTCCCATTAGGATAAGATTAGCAGTCAGGCAGCTGGATGGTTAAATTATCAAATATTAAATAAGGTTTTTGAGTCCAGATCTCTTGCTATCTTATTGAAGTAGAAAGTTACAGAAAGAGGGAAAATAAAATGTTCTTTGGAAGTAAGGTCATGACAATATTCCCATGGGGCTGGTGATGTAATTTATAAATTGTTTGATGCTGTGAGATACAGCAAAGCACAAAACAAGGCAGGTGCTTACTTCAACCATGATCTTTGAAGATTTCTCTCTGATGATGTGGGATGCTTTTTTAGGAACAGAATTAGAACAAGATGTACTTCTTCCCACGAGTAAACTGCGAAATGAGGCTTTTAAGTGGTTTTTTATTCCAATTTCTGAGCCCATTGCTTTGAGGTGCCAGTCGAGTTGAGAAGTGATGTTGTTTGTATCATTGTCAAGGTGTGAATATGATAGGAAAAAAATGGTTTCCAAAGTGCTTTGGAACCAACTTAACATTCTGAAGAAAAAACTTTACTACTTAACATTAAAAAAACACATTTTAGGAGCCTGTCACCTTGTAAATGACTTGCAAAGATTAGGAAATGTTATTTTAGTATTTTTCCTAACGCTCCATTGTCATTAGGGCAGCCAGTCCCTTCTTAAAATACAAATGACTACCTCTGACAGTTGGTAGAATAATAACAGTAAACATAATTTGAAACAATTTCAAAATACATTAGGCCAATGTATGTTTCCAGTATTAAAAGGTACTTCCTTTCCTAGGACTTTTCATATTCGAAGAACTTTTTTTATCCCCTGCCCTATGGGAGTTGGACTAAGAATCAGAAAGGACAAGGCTCAATTCTTGCCTCAGACACTAGGTGTGTGATTTTGGATAAGCACAACACTTCATAAAATTAGTGTTTCTTCATCTGTAAAATGTAAATACTAATAACTGCAGTATTTACTTTAGAATGTTGTTGTGATGATCCAATTAGATTGTATATGTAAATTTCTTTGCAAACTTTGAAGTGCAGTATTATTAGCTATTATGATCTCATTATTATTTTATTTGGATTTCATAGAGTTCCTCAGACAAGTTTCTTTCATGCTATTTTTAGGGGAAAGAGCATAATGAACTGTGATTTTATTCAGTCATTTTTTAAACTTTACTTGTTTTTTGTATATTTTTCAATGAACAATAATTCATTTTGGCCCCCTCCCTTTCCACTTCCATAGAAAAGAAACAAATATAGATAATCAATCAAAACAAATCCCCATACTTGCCATGTCCAAAAATACGTGTCTCTTTCTGAATCTTAGGTCTACTACCCCTTTGACAGGAAATGTTTCATCACTGATCTCTTGGAATTGTGTTCAATTATTGCATGTACCTATCATTTAATCCTTGTAGAGGCATCCTGCCAAGCAATTTGTTCTACCAAATCAAATTAGAACCTTCTCAGCAATGTTTAACACTACTGCTATTATATTTTTATTTAATATTATATGGACTATTTCAAAGGAGGATAGCTTTTGTAAAAATGATATTTGAAAAAAAATATTATAATGTAAATGCATATTCTGTAGATTTGCTAAAATTATTTTCAATTTTTCACATTCTAGAAGCCAAAAAAAAGACTCTAGGGATAATATGTACCTCAACCAGTTCCCAAATTATTTTTTAAAATATTCTATTTTTTAAAAAACTTTTCATTTGATGTATCTTGAGGATATCATAAGTATTTTAATGGTGGTAATTTTAAATGCTCTTTAACTTGTTATGAATAAGTGCTATTTCCATATGATAGTCAGCAACATTTCAGTCACCTCAGCCTTCAATGGTCTTTTTCCAATAAAGTTATTTTGGTTGAATTCTACCAGATATTTTATTTTCAGTATTTGTAGTATAGAGATTTTTCCTCTCTCAGGTGATGAAAGATTGTGAACTTCTCATGTAAAATTCTAGCCACCAGGTGGTGCCTCACTAAGCATTTGGCACATGATAAATATTTACAGTGTGCAAGAATGTTTTCATACAAGGTCACGGACAACTTGCAGTCTATCCTCAGACTCCAGGTTAAGAATCTGGGCTTATTATTTGTATCCTGGGGCAAGCTTGGTAAAAACTCTGTCTCAGAGTTCTAAGACAGTATTGCTGAGTTTTGAATATGATAGGCCATAGTAGACTGGGAAAATGATTATTTCAAATTTGTCTTTTTTACCCATAATAGTTGAGCTCCTTGAGAATAGGTATCATTTTTTCTCTTCCTTAATAAATTCCTGGATTTCTTCTAGTCCCACATAAAATTTCACCTTCTATAAACAACAACAACTTTTCTGGAATCCTCCTTATTTGTAGTGATTTTCCATTGTTCTTATTTGCAATTTCGTAGATATTTATCTTATTTGTACATAATTGATTGCATGTTGTCTTTTCCATCAGATTAAAACCTCCTTGAGATCAGAGACTCTCTTCTGTTTCTTTGTGTCCCTCATATTTAACACAATACTTGGTTTTTTATTTGACTTACTGAAGCTGGAAGAGATAGATAATGCAGATGTTGTTGAAAAATAATTTCAATTGAACAAAGGAACAGATTGGGAGGAAAGAATCAGATAAATCACACAGCAGATTGATTAGATTCCTTGTAAGTTTGTGTCTTAGTGAGTTAAGTAGAGTGTCACTCTACTCATCTCATCAGTGAAAGCATGGATTCAACTTAAAAGCCAGGAACTTTAATGAAGAATTCCTGAACAGGAAGAGGATACCCTTACTCCCAAATTTCAATCCATAATAAAGGGAAACTGAAGCAGACTCAGAGATGTTTTAATTTATTAGGGAGATCAATGTTCCCTAAGAAATTGGATCCAAGAGTCATCTCTGCAGTCATTGAACTCTTTTGCAAATACTTATAGGGAATGAGAGAGCACTAAAAATAAAATGAGATGGTAGAATTCTTTGGTTGGTCAATTCCAAAAAGAGGAAGTCCACATGATTGATCAAAGGGAAATGTCCATCAATCACCAAAGTTTAGTCATCAGGCTTTCCACTTCTTATCAACCACACATACTTAGTAAATGACCAAGCAACAGGATTCTGGGACTTTCCATTAGCATATTATGAATGGTATGCACAAAATGGGAAACTTGATTTCTGGAACAAAGCAACTCTCAGAGTACATCAAATCTCTATTAACATAGGTTAATACAGGCTTATAAATCCACATAATATAATTCTATTTTATAAATCATTTAAAAGCAACATAATCAGCAAAAAAGCATACTATGATTAATACATTGTAGGCATTTAATCCCAAACTACAGAATTCTTATTCTAACAGCTAAACCTAATTCTATCCTATTGATCTTACTTGTAGATAGTCACTGATACCCATAAATCATAGGTAACTGAGTCGATAATGATCAACTTGAGTAGGGCTATCAAAATTATTTTCACAATACAGAAGTTTATAATTACGGATATATAGATTACACACACACACACACACACACACACACACACACATACATATAGATATATTGTTTTCACTGATGCACCTCCTTGGCAGGTTGCTGTGTATATCTAGATGTACTATACATACATACATACATATATATATATATATATATATATATATATATATATAGATGCTGAGTGATTAATGGAACAGTATGACCTAAGTTTATCTGTGGATTATTATGTTTTATTTATACATATGCTTTAATCTGTATGAATTTTTTATATGATTTTATTACTAATTTCCCCCATTGTTAAGCAAATTGTTATACGTAAGATCAATGAGTATCATTGTTGTAAGAAACTGGCTTTCTAAATGAAATCATTTAATTCAGCCTTGCTGAAGAAGTTGAAGTACTAGAAGGGTAAGTAACAGAAATACATTCCCTTGCATCAAGATTACTCCAAAAATGCTGAGATGTGTGGGTAATAATATCATAATAGTTCTCCTCTGACAACTTAAAATGAATGCTAAAATTTGCCTTAATATGCAATTGAGGAAAAAATAAATACTATTTAAATTTAAAAAAATAATAAGAATGTTTTTAAAAGGTTCCCAAAAGGTTCAGCGCCCAAGGAAATTTTGTAAAGCTATAAATTGCAAAACAGTTGCTAATCTACATTTGTGGAAGAAATTTCCTCACCAGGGAACTCCCTACACTAGAAAAATGGGAGATAACTTCCCCTCCATTGCTTTATCCCACCTGCCCCACACTCACATAGATACTCAATGTATTAATATAGTAAGTAGCTTTGATTTTACCAGTGTGGCAAAATGGGTTGCAGATGCAACTGATTTCTAACTTAATAGCTGTCTATTAAGGAGTTGCCCAACACTTAGAAAAATTCAATGACTTCCTTGGGGTCACAGTTACTAAATATTGGAGGCAGGATGTAAACCCAGGTATTCATTATTCCAATTTCAGGATTATAGATACTTTGCCCTGCTGCCTCTTGCCAACCTACGTCAAAGGACTATGGATTTTCCCAGAACAAGATCATCAGAGATCCTTCATAGTGATACCAGCAGAAATTAAGTACGTTCCTGATTTTGCCTGCTTGAATGTGATGAAACTGAGAGGTGATTAAAATTTTATTTCCTAATTATATAGACAGTCAGTCACCAAGTAGATATTAAGAACCTATTATGTGCCAGACCTTTGATAAGTTCCTTGGATATAAAGAAAGGCAAAAAAAATCATGTTCTCAAGGAGCTTGCAGTCTGAGGGAGATGACATGCGAAAAAATAAAAAAGCAAACAACTATCTCCAAAAAATATGTGTGTATACATATGTGAGTATACATAAATATACTTATGTGTATATATGTATGTGTGTATATGCATGTGTGCATGCCAAATTAGAGAAATAAATGGAATGTTCAAAGTTATATTTTTTGTAAATTAAAAAATTACAATGACTGCCTTGAAATTGAAAAAATGTAAAATGACATAAATTCATTCAAGTAAAGGTAGAAAAAATATTCTCTTTCCTACAGAGGAATAAAGGAAGAAAAAGAGGGAATAATAAAAAGCTGATTCAAGAAGTCTTAGTACTTTCAGGTCATAAGACTATAGAAGCTATTATACATACATATATATGGATAGATAGATGTAGATATGGATAAATATACTTATATTAGCATGTGAAATAGTGCTAAAAATAATGATTATTAAAAAGAAACCTATTAATGCATAATAATCATTCACCTTGTCTATTTCATTGAAAATATGATTAAAATTCTCCATTTTAACAGCTGAATTACAAAGTTGTGCATTTAGATCCAAAACGTGTCAGTTTGATTAAAGAATTCAAATACATATTTCCTATTTTGTTGTTATTAACAAATGCATTTTCCATTGGGAAAGCAATCTGAGACTTGTAAATTTTTCCTGATGATCTTTATTTTAGTATTCTCTGAATGTCTTTGGTGAACTTGAATAAATGGATAGAAAGACCTATGTTTTTTTTCATGTGGCCAGTAGAAAACATGTGGCCAGTTATGTCAAGTTGATAAAGATGTTTAGTCTCTTGAATAAACTCTAGTAAATAATGTATAGCTACATAGTAAAGTCCAAATACTTGATGTAAGTAATTCGGTTTGCAATAGGATATGATTTGTACAGGAGCATGGGAGCCTCTGAGTAGAGCTCATCAGAACCCTAAGTAGGATTATTTTCACCTGAGGCACAGTTGAAGGGTGGAGGTAGATAGTAGATGCAATACAGAGGAAAGTAATATTGAGTATAGGTACGATATGACTCTTGCTTCTTGAGAAAGAGAAAAGAGAGGATCATTGAGGGGCTCTCCATAATAATAATATAGTGAGTGGATGCTGATGGGATACAATGCAAAATGGTGTAGTCTAGAGAAAGAGTATGGGGTGCGGCAGAAACTTAGTAATTGAGATAGGAGTGGAAGTGCGTTCTCAAACCTGAATATGCCAAGTAATTTAATGTTTCAATGAATCCATGCTCTCATTTACAAGGAGTACTCCTTCCAATGACTGATTATAACCCACGCACATCTCCTCGTCCTGTTTTATTCTTGTTTATGACTTCTCATATACTCTCCTCAGATTAACTACTAAGCCTGTTCTTTTAATATTGCGTGGTAACCAATGTAGAATTCAGTTCGTTCAACTTATATTTGCTAGGGACCTAGCACAAGAAGCCCACCTCTTTCCCAGGCATACAATTTACAAATACTTATCTACTTCTACACTAAAAGTAAACTATCTACACTAAAGTAAAGAGAGAATTTGGTGAGTGACTTTTGTTCACAAATGATTGCACACTCAATGCAGCCTCTGAGGCTGAGATGCAACAGAGTATGGATCATTTATCTGTCCTAATTTTAGCCTAAAAATTAACACCAAGACTACAGTGGCTCTCCACCAGCCAGCATGACAGAATACATACGTGGAATGATCAGTTGTAGCAAATGGAGAAATTTGTAATGCTTTGGATAAGTTAACTTGACAGCAGAGATGATGAGGTTGATGCACGCATTGCCAGAGCTAGCTCAGTGTTTGGGAGACTCTGAATAAAAGGGTGAGAGAGAAGAGTTATTAGGATGCCCCACCAACCTGAAGGTCTACAGTGCCATTGTTGTACGCCTGTGAAACCTGAGCAGAACGCCAGCTTCATGACAGGAAATTGATTCACTTCCATTTGAATTATCCTAGGAAGATTCTGAAGATCATCTGGCAAGTTAAGAATAGCAGACACTGAGGTTCTTTCTCCAACTGAACTACCAAGCATTAAAATTCTACTGCAGAAAGCATGACTCTGATGGGCTAGCCATGTTGTTCAAATGCTCAATGTACATTTTCCTAAAAAGACTATTTTACTTGCACAAAGTAAAATACTCAGAAGTCATACAAGGACACTCTCAAGGTCTCTCTGATGAACTTTGGAATCAATTGTGAGACACAGGAATCACTGGCAGAGGACTGCCTTGCATGCAGGCTCACATCAAACAAAGCACTGTGCTCTATGAGCAAAGCAGAATTGCAAAAGAAACATGAGAGGCACAAATTTAGAGACATCTCCAGTCCAAAAGTTTATATGGATTATTTGTGCCTAATCTGTGGTAGAACATTCTGAGCTCATATTAATCTGATCAGCCATAGTCAGGAACACTTTGTCTCATCCCCAAGATAGTGACATCATTTTGGTCCTTGAAGCATGGAAGACAACCACCACTTCTTTGAAAGTAATTATTAATAATTTGTTACAACCCAATTAGGACCACACTATGTGTCTCTTTTGCTCAAGTGAATTTTTAAAAAATTCTATATAGATTGCAATGTTCCATGAATTCCAGACATATAACATCTCCAGAAGAATATCTCAGAAGTACTATGAAGTTCCTGAAATCTGATTCAACCAACCCTCTTCTGCCTATTCAGTACAGGGAATATTGTTGAAATCCATAGCTTCTATAAGTACTGGTGGACTAATTCAGTGTACTACCCATCCAACCACATGTTATTGTATGGTCAAAAGATTGCTAAACTATCAGCCAAAGGATTTGCCTCCTGTATTTGTATTGGTGTGAAGAATATATTTTGTCTTTCTAAAATTCAACAAAACTTTATTTAAAAAATATAAAAAACACATGTGGGTGTGTTGTTAATGTATATTTTGCTTAATTTGAAGATCTTCCCATCCATTAATAGCTCCATGTGATGTACTTAAGTCACATGGAAGCCTAAATCACATGTGGTGGGAGGAGCTTGCTGAACAGGTAGAACAGGAAAGGGTGGAACAAGAAGGAAGTTGGTCAGAGAAGTTAGAGCAATGGGGGAGAGAGGATGCAGGCAAGCTGCTAGGATCGTGAATGTTTGTTAGTGTGAAGGCTTTGGAATGGAGTTGCTCCCTGTAGTGATAATGTGTATTAACTTCTTTGTTGCTATGGTGGATTTGATCTGCTGGTGTTGGGATTTGGCTTTCTGGTGTCTGAATAAATGTTTTGCTTCTGTCTTCTCTATGGAGAATCCATTATATTTTGTGATTCAGAACCATTCCTGCATAATCATAGCGATAGCAACCACTGCGAATATTACTTTGGTAATACAATGGGCTATACAAATACAGACAGTGGGTTGAATCTGACCCCCAGATTATAGTTTGCCAGCTCTTGGTATGCACCATAGTCATTCTTCATTTGCTTTCTCATGAGTGGATTATAAAGATAACTTCTTGAGTAAACATGGAGCTTTTTGAGGCATATTTATGGTGGTTTTATATATTTGGAATTGGAAGAACTTTCAAGGTAATCCCTTTACTTTGCAGATGAAGAAACTGATACTCAGACCCAAAATCACCCAGTTGGTGAGAGCTGAGCATTGAACACTGAGTTTATTCTGCACTACTTTAGCCTATAGTTGGATATGGTCAACACAATGTCAAGTGGTAGGAGGTACCTCTGAGAAGACCGTTACATTTATTCAGGTATTGCCTTTATCTATTGGTCCAATTAACCTCAGAAATTTACCTATCAATTATTTATGGTGGTAATGACCTGATTTTTTGATTGTCTTTCAAAACCTTTCCATTGCCACAAACAAATCCATGTGATTCAGCCTTTGGTTAGATAGTTCATTGTCAACCCATAGTTCTACCTTTCCATATTCTCTTTTGTCCATGTAACATTGTGTTGAATATATCAAACACTGAAATATATCTCGTGTATAGAATTTGGAACCCATATATGTTCATACATGCACAAACACATGCATATTGTATAAACATATGTTTTCGGGAAAGTTTGTGTACAAATACAAATACTCTTATTAATGTGGAAGGAAATATAAATCTCAAACAGTTTAATTATATCACTCGGTTCCTATAAATGTTGATTTTTATAGTTATGTCTCTGAAATTGTATTTTGAAATTCCCCACTAGAAAAACTACCTCTTGGCTATTTCATTCCCCTCTTTGTGGAGGCATGATTTAATCCCAATATCCTTTCCCTCTTCAAATTTTCCTAAAGATCTTCATCTTGGTCTCTTCTTCAGCCCATTCTACCTTCTCATGCTTTGTTTCACTCATGTCATGTCCATCCTTGCCCATCACTAGATTCTAAGCTCCTAGAAAGCAGGGGTTGTGCCTATTTGGGAGGTCAGAGCTAGGCACAATACTTTGCATCTAGCAAGAAATTAATAAATAATTGTTGACTTGAATTAAATTGAATTTAATTTAGTAGGTGTAGCTAGCCTTCATAAAAGTTAAAGTACCATGCACTTGGTCATCTAATCTTTTTAAATGTTTCACTTGATAGAGTTTAACGTGTTGTTTTCTTCCATTCTGAGAAAGACAGAGAGAGAGAGAGAAAGAGAGAGAGAGAGAGAGAGAGAGAGAGAGAGAGAGAGAGAGAGAGATCAGAAGAATTTGAACTCCTAGATTTTAAAGCTCTCTGAGGTGTGAGAATGATGGAAAAAATAATTCTAAAGAAACTATTTCTGTTAAGTCTATAAGGATATTCAAAGTAAGACTCCACCAAGCTGATAATACTACCATAAATTTCAGAATCTGAAGCAATTTTCTTTAGCTTAATACTGTTTCTGGGCATAAATCAAATTCTACCTCAATCCACTAAGGTGAGATTAGAAACCAGAAAGAAAAAAAGTCAAGGATTTTCTAGGAGTGAACCTTTGAAATACTACATCCTGGAGGAATCTTGTAGTGATAGATGAAGCATGGAATTGGAGTTAGGGAGTGTAAGTTCAAATCCCACCTGAGACACTAGCAATATGATATTTAGAAAGTTTGTTAACCAACCAGTGCCTCAGTTTCCTGAGGCAAATTATCAAAAATAACACACTCTACATCCAGGGGGTCATCATGAACATCTAATGGGATAATGTATGTTAAGCATTTTGCTAACTGTTAAACTCTGTCAATAATAGCTGTCTTTTGGTGTCATTTAATGGCATAAAGCAATCGTTGGTTGAGTCCTACCCTAACAGTCTAAAAGAGATTTTCATTTGCAAGAGAGCATGGCTCATTTCCATAAAATAGCTCATATATTGAGCAACTCTTACTCAGTTGGCAGGTAGACGGTGGAATGGATAGAGCTCTAGGACTGGGTTTAGGAAGACATGAGGTCAAATCTCACTTTGAATATGTACTAATGGTGTGTCCCTGGGCAAATCACTTAACCTCTGTTTGTCTCAGTTTCATCGACTATGAAATGGGTAATGATAGCATCTCCTTCCTGGAGTTGTTTTGAGGATAAAATAAAAAATAATAGTTATAAAAAATTAAATAAATGCTAGCTATTAATCAATGTCTATTAGGTAGTTATAGGGCATTGGAGTAGGAGTCCAACTTTATTCATGGAACCTAGATGGAAAAGAAAAAGAATACTGTATAACTTTAAAGAAAGAGGAGGTTAATAAAGATGAAGAAGAAAAAGGAGGAAGAGGAGAAGCAATGGCATCATCACCCAAAGCCCAAGGACTCCTTTGTATTAAGTGGGTCTTATTTAAGTGAGAATTTTATTTCCCAGGGAGAAGGGAGCTGAGAAGAAAGTTCAGCCCTTTCGTGATAAAGGATTATTTAGCTATACTTATTTTCTCCTCAAAAGACTTTCACTGTATTCAAGCAGGGAAGGCTTATGTCACAGAAAAACCATAAAATGTGTCACAAAAACAACACAAATACTATTCCCCTCTGGGAGGAGACACAAAGTGTGTGGGAGGAAATGCTGGCAGGATGGTCACCATCTAAATTCAGCCTTAAGCCTGAAGATTTAAAAAGAGAGTGTGAGGTATATTTTCTTTATTTTCCTTCCCTCAGAATAGAACTGTTGAAAGCTGGCTTTGGCTATTTATAAACAACTTATTGACCTTCCTGATTTTCTAAAGTCAAGTATATCCTATCAGATTCACCTTAGAAAATGTACTTGATGGGGAATGTTACTATTTTATATTATATTCTCAAGTGGAAATGATATTTTATATATGTGTTGTGAGGCCCACATGTATCAAGAGGTTATCTCTTCCTCCCACCCTGTAGTATGGGGATGTCTGTCATTCGTGTGCCTTGAAGAAAGGCAGAATAGACATAGGCTACATTTTTCTCTACCACTGCTTTCTACGAGGGAGACTTTACTTCCTACCAGGTGGGGAAACAAACAGGCAGGGGTCACAGGATGCCATTCTGTTATAAAAGAAAGGAGGTAGCAGGCTAGAATTCTAACTCTCTGTTCCCCTCAATATTATTAATTTAGCAGGTGTAAGCTTCATATTCAGTCTAGCTTCCAATCACTGTTCATTATTGTGGAAAAGGAGAGCCCCAAGCCTTCTAACAAAGGCTTGACCCCTTTCCCTCCAAATACCAGCTTCACAATGAATGCACATAATCATTACCAAGAAAATCCCATTTATTTAAATCAGAAGCAAAGTAGAAATTATAAGAAAGTATATAGAGCAGAATACATGCCAGACAATACAGAGTGAAGGAACTCTTCCATTAGGAGTGAAGTAACTCATCTCAAAGGAGAGAAAGAGTCCTAGATCTCACCAAAGGTGAAATTCTCTAAAGTCTCTAGTGTAGCAGGTTGGGGAATGGGAACACAGTGGAGGCTGCCAGCTCCTCTCATGTTGTCCCAGAGTCTTTTCCTTCAGCAATCTGAAATGAGGTTGGCCTCCTCCATCTTCCCTGTTGAAGATGGAAGCCAGAAGTGCCTTCTGTTACTACAGGCCTTGAAGCAATTTGAAACTTGAGGAATCTTTGAAGCAATTCAATGAAAACTCCAAGAAGACTCAAGGAAGACTCTCTTGTGCTTGCCAACATTGCCCTGCTGCTCATGCAGGGGAGAGGGTGTGATCTCCACCCATGATGAAAAAGTCCCATGCCAACCAGCCTTGGGACTGGGGTTACATGTGAGTCACCTGAACTGGAATGTATGATCCTGCCACTATGATAAAATATTCTTTCTCCATTCTCTCCATAAAACAATTTCAGTCTTTCTCCAGAAATAAGGTTTCATCAATTGGAAGCCTGCTGTAAATCTAAGTTATCAACTAAAGGCAAAAAAAGAGAACATTTTGTAGGCCCATCAGGTTCTATCTGTAAACTACATCAATCTCCTCACTACTTCATATCCCTAGTAATTTCTTTATACATTCAGAAACATTCTCCTGGTTTCTAATACCCAGAAACTGTTACATCTCATAAAGTAGTAGCCTCTCACATATTAAAAGAAATCCTCCTGAAGAAATTAGTGAAAGAAAAGCAGGAAGCTCCGGGGCTTAATAAACCACCTTTATGTATTTACATATATATGCTCTTGTATTTGACTCAAATGTAAGCTCATTGAGGGCATGAAAAGTGTCATTTTTATCTTAGTACCTTCAGAACCAAGCACATAGTAGGTTGCTTATTGATTGACTGATTGGTCATTTCCCTGGCCTTGCTCAACAGAGTTAAGGAACTACAATATAGGAAGGAGAGACAATAGGAGCTTATAGAGCAGGGCTTCTTAAAGAATTTCACTCATGACCCCTTTTTGCGTGACTCTGGGTACATAGGTATATTAAATAGGTATATAAATCAAATGTTTATATGATAATAAATCATAAAGAAATTTACTGTAAAACAATTCTTTTGTATACATATAATTTCACCATTTATTAAAGATGAAAGCAAATTTGCATACTAATGAGATGAATGTGCTTATTTATTTTTACATAAACAATTAAATCTTGGTGGAATATTTGATACTGCATGTCGTAGAGCATCTTCAATGTTTTTCAGAGTTGATCGATATTTTGATCTTATAATCATCAATGACGAGAATACTGCTTCACATAAATATGTAGTACAAAACGGTTAAAGTGTGTTTAGGGCCATCTCAGAAATTGTTGGAAATTCTGTCCTAATCCCAAACCAAATTGTATTTAACAATTTTTGAGGAAACTCAAGTTTTAAACCTGCATTGTTTGGTGACTCAACAAATGTTTTCATGAACATTAAATCACAGATGACTGACTTTTTAAAAATTTCAATTGATTATGGTTTATGAACCCAACTTAATTTTTTAGAAACAAAATTTTAAGGGAAGTGTTTCTGAAACTGTGTCTCCAGGCACTTCAGATGATCAATTATAGCTATTTGTAATTAAATCTTTGGGAAGGTATTCTTCAATTATAAAATCATCTGTAACTGTAACATTTCTAAAAAATCATTTTCTACCCTATTTTTCCACTTTTTTAAGTAAAACTTCCAATTTTATCTTTTAACATAAATATGTTACTTTTTCCCTCAAAGTGACATGTTTAAATCATTGATTTTTCAAAAATATCTGACTAAATAACAGTTTTGAAAGCCATAAGTCATTATGAAAAAAATAACAAAATTGGATTTCTGCTCATTCAAAAATATAACAATTTCATCCTTCAATTTCATTAATCTTTTAAACTCTACCCTCTTGAGAACCACCTTACTTCTGCATGTAGCAATAAGGTTTTGTAATCAGAGTCCATGTCTTTCTAAAGGTTAGAAAACAAAGAACTGTTAAGGCCATGGATTTTAATGAAATTAATGATTTCAATAGTATCATGAAGTACAGCATCTAACTCCTGTGATTTTTTTTTGCCTATGAGCCTCTCAATGGATTGTGCACTGATTAAATATGATAAATTCACTGCTCCTAGCTATAACTTTTGCTACAAATGCAATGTTCTCACTCATCATTTATCCAAAACCATCTGTACAGACTCCAATCCAATTTGTCCACTGTTAACCTTCATTTTTTTAAAAAAATCATTAACTTCAAGACATATATCTTCCCTTCCTGTGTGCCATTTCAGAGGATGACAAAACAATAATTCCTCATGTATTACTCCTTCATAAACATATCTTATATAAAATAACAACTGTGTCATGTTAGAAATATCAATTGTTTCATCTAACTGAATTGCAAACTTTGGGCTGCCCTTAAGCCTGGTAATAACCTGCTGGAATCATTCATTACTAATTTAAGAAATTCTTCTGGAAACTGGATCATTCTATAAGGGAATTTTATGAATTTCATCCCCATACTTTCTTCCCATGAACTATTCCTGGCATTTTAATAGCAGCAGGAAACACTGGATCTTGTGTCATGCAGGTCTTTTTAGTTTCTGCAATTAAATAAGAAGTTTCATTAGATGCAAGTAAATACTTTTCAATGGCACTAATACATTTCTCAGAACATTGTTTTTCTTTATTTGAAGATTTTAAAAGTTGTTCAAGATATTTCTTTGGCTTATTGCAGTACTCTGCATGCTTGGTATTAAAGTGTCATTTTACTTTGGCTGGTTTCATGCTCTCTGCACCCAAAACTTCATTACAAATTAAGCAAAGAGGTTTTTCCACACCATCATCATTATTAGAAGTAAATACATATTGGAAGGGGCAGCTAGGTGGCGCAGTGAGTAGAGCACTGGCCCTGGAGTCAGGAGGACCTGAGTTCAAATCCAGCCTCAGACACTTGACACATGTACTAGCTGTGTGACCTTGGGCAAGTCACTTAACCCCAACTGCCCTGCCAAAAAGCAAAAAAAAAAAAAAAAGAAAAAAAAGAAAAAAAATACATATTGGAAAAATGATTTGGCATATTTTCCTTTTCTTGTCAATTTAGGTGTACTGCAATGTGGTAGCGACGACTGTGTCACATTGTCAGCAGTAGTTTTACTTCTAATTTTAACCACTTATCAAAAACCAAAAAAAATTGTCCTAAAATATAAAGATTGTTAATAATTTCTCAAATGAATACTAGCTTTAGTGTATTAAATTACGTTTGTTTGTGCTTAATTTACAAAATTGGTTTTCATACTTATCTACACATACAGCAGTGATGAAATATTATTAAAGGGCTTTTGTCTTTACTTGATGCAATTAAACACATTTCTGCAAAAGAAGAATATAATAGCAACTTTTAAAATCAAATATTCTAACACAATACAATCAAAGATATATTAGTTTGATACTTACATGCTGAGGAATGATGGTAGGAAAATATTAAAATGTTTTAGTTTCCATAATTAAACTATTATTTTTCTGTAAGAGTGGAAAACTTTGTATATATAGTAAAAAACACTGCAATTCATGACTTACAATAGTCTTGCATCTAAGTTAAGGTGTTTCTGGTAGTGTTCTTTGGCCTTGCATGGCATGATGCCATGCGCAACACAAAGTATGAGTGTTGTGGGTTCAGAACCAAGGCTGCAGTGAAGTTGCATGATGCAACACAGGCAAGTACTTCCAGAAATACTTTTGATTTTGAATTTAGTTTTGGTCACTGCACATCCAGAAAACTTTTACTGTTGCCAAATCTTTTGAGACCCCCCCCCACATTCAGTTATGCAACCCCATATGCAGTCACAAAGCAGTTTAAAAAGGGCTGGTTTTTGCTATTCTTGTCCTCCTCTCCCAGTTACTTTTGACCCACAAACCCTTATTACTTTTGACCTTCGAATCTCTAATTGCTGCTTTGTACCTATTTTATATTCACTGAACTATTTTCGTGATATTTTTCCCAAAATAGAATGTATGTTACTTGAAAAGAGAAACACCTTTTCTTTATCTTATATCCTTAGTAGTTAGGACACTGTCAAGTAATAAGTACTAAATGAATGCTTTCAAAATTGAATTAAATTCCCCACAGAGGCTAAACTTTGGAAACAAATGAATATGCCTAGTATTGGAATAAACTCCAACTAGTAGAGGTTTAATGAGAATCAGAATTTAGAATCTGTAAGCAACATGGCATAAACTCTATGCTGTAGAGGCAAGAGACAAACCTGGAACATAATAGATCCATATCCCAGACCGTATTCTGTTACTACTGTCAAATTTGGATTCAAACACTTATAAGCTTTGTGACCCCTGGAAAGTAGCTTAACCATAGTCTGCCTCAGTTTTCTCCTTTATAAAATGGGGGTAATAATAGCACCTACCACTTAAGGTTGTAGGTGCTTATAAATGTTTGTTCCCCTCCCTTCCTTTTATGGGACCATGGAGGTATGACACACTAATTCTCCAGACCTCTATTTGTTCATTCATTACATTAATAAAAGGTCTGAAATTGAATCTAATTCTTAAACTATGGTCTGTTGACTTAAAGTTGTTTATTATTATTATTATTATTATTATCATTATCATATCGTTAAAATGAGTTTTATTTGGGTAATCCTCTTTTATTTTATACATTTAAAAAATTCTGAGAAGGCATTCATAGGTTTGACCAGACTGTCTCCAAAGGAACCCATGACACAAAAAATAGTCAAGAGTCTCTGAACCAGATTACCTGTAATTCTCTTTACCACACTAATAGTCTAAGATTTTTTTTGGATGTATTTCAAAAACTCAAAACATTATTCTTTTTTTATTTTATTCTCATAGTTAAATCTCTTATTTACTCTAACAAACTTTTCCTTAGGCTGAAATAATTTCTTTCTTTATTTCTTTTTTTTCTAAGAAAGCTTCATAGCCAGAAGCTTTTTCCAGTACTTTCAAATATATGACTACAAACAGTTTACTGATGTAGCCATGTGATTGTGAAATGGAAAAGCAATTATCTAGCAGATTAAGATGAAGTTCTAAGATTATTTTGAAGTAATGATTTTTTCTGATTCAGTGGTCAAATTTATAGTCTGTGCATTCCCTAGGAAGCCATGACCTGTGTCTACAAAAACACATTTGAAATTAATATAATCCAAGAGTTGCAAGAGACTGTTGGGATCATAAACTTCAACCTAAATCCATACAAGAATTCCCCTGTGATATCACTGAAGAGTGGTCACTGCATCTGTACTTGAGTGTACATGTAGCCCTTCAGCAAAATATAAATTCCCTGAGGCATAAATGGCTTAATTTTTGGATCTTATCTTTATCTCTGTAGCATCTACTATAGAACCTTGTATATATAATTGCTTAATAAATTTCTTGGGGGATCAAATTGAACTAAGTCAAATTAAATTGGGAGCTTTTCCCCCTAGATTTTGAAAATTCATTCTACTTTGGGCAACTTTAATTGGTAACAAGATGTTTTGTTTATTTGTTTATTTTTTTTCCTTATACTGAGCTAAAATATGTTTCTATAATTTCCATCCTTTGCTCCTAGCTCTACTCCAGAGTCAAACAAATCAAGCGTAAGTCCCATTATGTGATGGGGAAAATTATTAAATTCCTACTCCCATGGCACAGTTTCAGCTCCCCTCCTCATCTTGCTCACCTTTCTCTGAACAAAGTCTGATGATCAATAAATTTCAGTTTGAGGTTATGGTCCATGCCAAAGGAGAAAACCTTCTTTTGGCAAAACAGACTGTCAAGGATTTCTTTGCAGGCCTTGAAATTCAATGTGTCTTGAGATTTGGTCTTTACAATCCATTATTTTTTTTTCCTGAATTCATGCAAAAACTAAAAGAAGTGCGTTATCTTTGATAATTATGAATGGGGTTTCATTTCATTGCTTCACCTGCTTTCATCATTTCTCTTATAATTAGCTTTTCTGAGCATGCACATGCTCACATTTACCATTTTGATGAGTAATTTAGCCTTGCTCCAGGATAAGTAAGCTCTTTTTTACTTTCTCAGATGATATATTCTATATGCCTAGAAATGTAAATTGACTGAAACTATAATACATCTAATGATATTCTCTTTCATTACAAAATGTGCATAGAGTTATTACTTTCTTTTTAATTACCATTTTCAGAATGCATCATTTTCCCACATTACTTTTTATATAATAAGCAAGGAAATTTCTGAACTCATTTAGGTAATCTGGTAAATTACAGTGGAAGTGAATTAAGTTATATATGTTGTGCACACTATGTAATGGGTCTTTACTTGGGTTATACCAAAGACTGAAGTGCTATAAAATTTGATGGCATAACATGTCACTTGAAAAAAACAAATTAGACTAGTTGCTCCTAAATTAGGAAAAGAAATCCACTCAAAGACATGAACCTAACAGTGTTTCTTCTATGAAGCCTTCCTTGATTCCCCTAATTCACCTCCTATCAAAAATTGTCATTTCCTTTCTATGGATTTTATGGTACCTTATCTCTCTTCTATGTGGTGATAAAGACATAGTTGTTGTGATGATGTAACTTGGTCCCTATTAATACAGATAATGAATTCCATGAAGTGATCACATTATTCAAATTTACACAGTGTTTTTCCATCGAACGAAAAACCAATGATCATAATTTGCATAATTTTAACTTTGAATAGTGCGAATTCCAATTGTCTTCAGTAGATTTACTATTCTTACTAAGTGGGATGTAACTCTACTATTTAGCAGGGGATATAACAATGTTCTGTGAAAGCAAAGACTCTATGTTATTGATTTTTTCCTCCCTGATGCCCAGCATAATGCTTTGCACAAATGGAAGCACTTAGAAAAGTAGCTAAAAATTAATCAGGTCTCTTGTTAAGTATGCATGATATTCATTACAATTTGATGAGCATTTAATAATTTCTGACTATGCACAAGATATACTGCGAACCACAGGGTATACATAGACAAAAGACAACAAAAATTATTTTCTGCCCTCAAGAAATGTACTTTTCTCCTGGAATCCTACTCTTACCTCCACTATGCTGGAGAGTTTGTCTGGGACTGCCATTCTGATTCATGATCAACCAAACAGAGCTTTAGTCAGCTTCCAAAATACTACCATAGCCTCAATTACCTTTATGAATTTGAACAAAGTCCATAGAAACTACTCTATTGACTACAAGTAATACTCTCAGGCCTTGACCCAGATACTCCCAGACAAAATGGAACCATCTTACTAAATAAATGTATTCAAAGGAGAAGTAAAATAAGTGCATAGTCATACATACATTAGGAGACACAATGCTAAAAGACTAAATAGTGGGCCTCACGGTTACATTCCATTTGAGAGAAGACTGAATTTATGGCAGCCACAATTTTCACCCCATACATGAAAGTATCTCTGATAAGTGCAATACTTACTGAATGCCTTGTCAGGATTAATGACGGCCATTCAGAGTTTCTATTATTTTGCCTAAGTCAGTTCAAGCACATCTCCGTTCCTAGAGTAATCAACACAGAGGAATGGGAAAGCAAGTGGAGTCATAATAATGAAAGAAAAAGTATTCTACACCTTTCCCTAGGCTCTATCCACCCACATCAATACTGGGGATGGGCCATCAGCTGTCCTTTAGTATGTGCTCAGGAAATAGAGTGTGAAGTGAAGGGATTGACAGCTGCCTTCAAGGACTTCAATTATAAACAGGAACCTTGGGTCAGAATTTTGTTTGTTTTTCTTTTATAAACACCCTCTCCAATCTCACAACCTTATCAGAGAAGGAGGAAAGCAAAATGAAGGCCAAGTGTGAATAGAACTAAAAGCTCAAACAATCTAAGAATTTAAGAGAAAGCTCTTCTCCAATGAGGATAGAAAAGAGTTTTTTTAGTTTATTTTCTGTGCCAGTATATTTTGCTTCTCTAATTGAGTCCCACATTCATGTGCCATATTTGGTGAGGACTTTTCCCCACAAGCAGAAAAATGGTTATTTGTTTGCTCTCAACTTCCCAACTGATTTTGAATTAAAGACAAGAATTGTTTTTTTTTTTTTTTATTTAATGTATAGGTTAAATGTTAACATGAATTTTATTAACTAACTTGAGTTGACCATGTGGAAAGAAATGGGTCATCTGGAAATTTATTTTAAAGTTATTATTGGTTTTATTGCAAAATATAAGAGAGCAGAAAGTGAAATATATATATATATACATATATTCTTCTAAAATTATAACCCTCCTGTTTTTCATTGTACTACATTTTACATACACACACACAAACACATGTACACAAACATACACAAACACACACACATACACAGAGGACTCTAAAGAAAGCACTTCCAGTTCCTAGGTACTTTGTGGGTCAAAATTCTCTCTATATGAACCTCACTAACCCCTATTAATGACAAATTTCACTAGTTGGCCATAGGATACAGTTCAAAGCAGAGGCATTAAATGTAATAATGTAGTAAATATAAAAGTAAATGCTTTATCATACTTCCCCCATAAACTTCAAGACTTTTAAGTGGCAGAGTAAATAATGCTTGTAAATAGCTTAACTTGGAGTCAGGAAGACTAGTCCAAACCTGGCCTCAGACACTTAAAAAATGCCCTGGGCAAGCCATTTAAGCGCCTTCTGCCTCAGTTTCCCCAGTTGTAAAATGAAGATAACAAAGCAGCTACCTCTCAAGTTTGTTGTGAGGCTCAATAGGATATTGATAAAATGTTTAGCATAGTGCCTGACACATACTAGGTGCTTCATAAATATGTGTTCCCTTTTGCTTTTCTCTCATTCTCCCACAAATATACACATCCTCACTGGCAGTGATATTCACAGTGATATTTCTTGGATAATACACACATCTGGAACACCTGATAGAGGAAATTTGGGGAGATGTGCACATACAGGAAACACATGAATAAAATTTATACATGGTGATGTAATTCATACCTTTGGCATTGAAGATCTATCAATGACTTTTTCTGATGTGACAATGGTCAGCTATGTTTTCTTCCTCCTGGCCATTGATCTATTCTGTGCCCCTCTACACACTGCGTCTCAGTTTCTTCCAGTTGAGTCTTAGAACTCTATTTCAGCAGCTGTTCAGCTATCTAGCTCTTTCAAGGCCATATAAGACCCTGCCCAACTTCTAGTATGGATGTGGTGGTTAGTGAGCTCCTCCCTGCTTTGGAAGATAAAGTTCTGTCAACCATGTCTTTCAGCTACATCCACCATTTATTGGATGGAGGGTAAGGGTTGCTGTGCTTAGTATAGAAGGCAAATGCTCTTTCAACCAACTCTTTTAATATTCTGTGCCTTAGCTATAATCAGGAGTTTAGGTGCTATTATCAGCACTATCTACTTATTCATCTGTAAGTATCTGCATACTCATCATTCCACTGGGAGAGTTGAAGTTAGGAAGCCTCTCCTCCCACCAAAGGAAAAACAAATAAAGTTCTCCTCATTTGATGCTCTCAGCCAATGGCTATGAAGTTCTTTAACTTATCCTGGCTACTCACAGAGGGGAGGAGATTCCTAGTGTAGGATAACATTTGTTTGTTTTTAACTCCTGATCCTCTAATACATTATCTGATTCTCTCAGTTTAACTCTGCTTAATTGATCATGAATCCATTTTAGTTCTTAATGCATATCATATGCTCTGGATTTAGCACATATCCCCAGGGTTCCATTTACTCAAATGGAAAAGAAGCTGTGTGAAAACTTTTAACCTTCCATGTAATTTTCCTCTGCTTTATTCAAATAATAAAGGCCAGACCTCCTAAAGAAAAATGGAGACACAGGTGACTTTGACTCATTTCCACCCAGCAACAAATCACCCAAGAGTCTCTCTTTTGTCTGACCACATTAGTAAATATTGGTGGTGGATGTTGAACTTGTATTTTAATGTCCAATTTCCAGGCATGTCTAAGCATATATTCTTTAACTTTTCCCCTAGAAAAACTGGGTTTGAAAACAAGTTTGAGAATTACCAGGATAGAAGTAAATTAATTTAGAAATTATTAGCTGCTGAAAATAGTACTTAAAACTAATGTTCCATCTCAGGCAAAAAAAGAGTCCAGCAAGTGTAGTCTTGAAATGAGAAAGAAAAGGCCCAAAGCCCAATCTGGATTTTAAATACATAGTCTTCTCCAGCTGTATTACAACCAAGTGAAGGCTCAGCCATACTTTTGTGGGATAATTTCCAGTTAATAGCTGAACTCAGGAATTCTCTATAGCAAAACAACTATTGGGCAGCATAATGAAAACATTTGATATTTCTGTGATTAGTAGTACTGAAATCTCCATACCAGAAGAAACAAATTTATCCCAACATTCTTCTCCTTAAAAAAAGAAAGAAAGAGATAAACCTAAACCCTTTTATCATGTGAAATTGGGACTTTTTATTCTCTGTTCTGTTGTTCAGCAGGCAATGAACATTTTTCAGTCATTTATTCTAAACCAGAAACTTTTCGAAGTGCTGGAGATACAAAGAAGCACACAAATAGTCCTTCCTGTGAGAGAATTGTTTGTTCTTCTGGAACAAACAAATATACATAAGTGGGGATATATAAGCTATATTGCAGAGTAGATGAAAGGCAATCTAAGACAGAAAGCCATTGGGACTGTCACGACTATTATTCTCTGTTGAAGCAGAGATCCTAAATCTTTCTTTGGCCCTCCCAGAATTACTAGGTCATGGATCAGATACTGAAAAAGTTCCCTGGGCTTTATTTTTGGAGGGGGAAGAGATTTTAGAATTTGTGTCTCTACTTCACAATATTCTTGTTCAATTTAGAGTTCTTTACATAGGCTTCTAAGAATGATAAAATTTATGACCAAAGTGTGACAAGAACATGAATACTTTTCATATTGTAAACAATATCGACTATGATCTTATCTATTACAAATCAAAGGTTAACAAATCTTACTTTTTTCTATTTTATAATATAAATAAGGAAAGAACTGTACCTGTGATTTCATTAGTATTGGGAATTTCAGGATGAGGAAACCATTTCTATTAATGCAAAGCACATTTTCTATCTAATTTTTAGTCATATAGAGCCACCTAAAGCACTGAGAAATTAACTTATTTGTACAGTTTCATATATCCAGCATGTGTCAAAGGCAAGATTTGAATATAAGTGTTCTTGGTTCCAATGACCTAAGCCCACCAGACCATTCTGCCTCTCAGGTGGTAAAAATGCTGGATATAAAATGCTGTGTTCAGAAATACTTTGTCCATCATAGTGACATTCCATCCCTCTGTCAGGTCAACTGCCTATAATTCTATTTGCCCATCATAACTGCTTGTTATTCATTAATAAGAAAGTGACTTTCTCCAATTCTAACCAAATCTATAGTAAAACCTTTTTTCTCACCAATATCTTACACCATATACCAAAATAAAGTCAAAATGGGTTCATGATTTAGGAGTAAAAGTTGATACTCTAAGTAATTTGGGAAAGCAAGGAATAGTTTACTTATCAGATTTGTGGAAAAGTAAAGAATTCATGACCCAACAAGAGATAGAGAGCATTACAAAATGCAAAATGGATAATTTTGATTATGTCAAATTGAAATGTTTTTGTACAAAAAAAGCCAATGCAACAAGAATTAGGAGGGAAGCAGAAAATTGGGAGAAAATCTTTGCAACTAGTATCTCTGATAAAGGCCTCATCTCTAAAATATACAGGGAGCTGAGCCAAATATATAGGAATACAAGCCATTCCCCAATTGAGAAATGGTCAAAGGATATGAACAGGCAGTTTTCAGAGGAAGAAATTAAAGCTATCTACAGGCATATGGAAAAATGCTCTGGATCGCTGCTGATTAGAGAAATGCAAATCAAAACAACTCTTAGATACCACATCTCTCCTGTCAGATTGGCTAAAATAACAAATCAGGAGAATGATAAATGCTGGAAAGGATGTGGAGAAATTGGAACATTGTTACATTGCTGGTGGAGTTGTGAGCTGATCCAGCCATTTTGGAGGGCGGTTTGGAACTATGCCCAAAGGGCTATAGAAATGTTCATACCCTTTGACCCAGCAATACCACTTCTAGGATTGTATCCCAAAGAAATCACGCAAGCGGGAAAAGGACCCATATGTACAAGAATATTTATAGCAGCTCTCTTTGTGGTAGCCAAGAATTGGAAATCAAAGGGATGCCCATCAATTGGGGAATGGCTGAACAAGCTGTGGTATATGAAGGTGATGGAATACTATTGTGCCATAAGAAATGGGGATGATGCAGACTTCGTAACAACCTGGAAAAACCTACACGACATAATGCTGAGTGAGCGGAGCAGAGCCAGGAGAACGTTGTGCACAGCCACAGATATATGGATTCCGTGAGGACCAACCCTGACATACTGCGCTTTTCTCAGCAACCTAAGGGACAAGGACAACTCCAGGGGACTCACGATGGAGAATGCTATCTTCATCGAGACAAAGAACTGCGAAGTTTGAATACAGACTGAGGCACACTACATGCTCGCCTTTTCTGCTTCTCTTTTGTTTTTGTTTTTGGTTTTTTTTTTTTGGTTCTGTTTCTTCTTTCTCATGATTCATTCCATTGGTCAAGGTTCTTCTCCACGACTTGACTAGTGCATAAATTAATTCAATGCGAAGTTATACATGACAGTTATATGAGACTTCATGCCGTCTTGGGGAGGGAGGGGGGAGGGAGGGGAGAAAAACTGGAACTCAAGACTATGTAGAACTGTGTGTGGTAAACTAAAAATAAATAAAGAAATTTATAAAAAAAAAACTTTTTTCTCCACAATTTATTAATAGACTGCATTGGAATGGAACAGCTACTTCTGTACTTACAGGTTATCTATCTTATTTGACTGCATATTGGTGAATCTATCACCTTTCATATATCTTACAGTAGAGTAGATTTCAAGAATTTTATAGATGCAACAACATACAAAGAGCTGATGATAAAAAATCACACCTAAATTTCACTATGGTTCTGAGTCAGTGTCGTGGGATCATAGCATTTTAGAAGGGAATTTATTGATTGATGAACTAACTCTGCTCACTAGTTTTACAAATGGGAAAACTGAGACTTAAGGTGGTGAAATAACTCCTTATGAGGAAAACTACCCTCTCACCTCTCAAACATGGCAATTTCAGTAGATATTTTGTCATATTGTTAAGATTCTTTCTGGTTAATAAACTTTTTGTAGTTAAACTGTTTTCAGTGAAGAAACAACAAGTCACAAAATAGTTTTGGCCAGTCATAATTTTTTATCTAGCCTGACACATTTTTAAGTTAATATCAAAATAAGAAATTTGGAATAACTTAAAGCACAGAAAAAAGGTCTTGGAGTAAAGCTCTATCTCTGCAGGTGAAGGGAAAAAAAATTAAATATTAAACTCTCCTCCTCTAGATCTGTTTCTTTCTCTCTCTCTTCATCTATCTTACTTCCCCTCTGCCATCTGCCATCACTCTGCTGCAAAATCTATTTGTTGACTCTCTCTTCCCCTAACTTTTCTTGTTCATCAGGACTGTAATTCCTAGAAGTTCATATGGCTAGTCTCTGGGCACTTCCCCTACCACACTTTTGGTGATTCTTGGTCTTCCCCAAATACTAAAGGAATAAGGATTTTAATGCCTCACTACAAAGCCCATGAAGTTCATTATTGTTGAATATCCTGAGTCAAAATTTGATCCTAAGGTTTCTCTAATTGTATTTGTTTTTTTAGAAAAAAAATGTGAAACTGTACTATTTGAGACTGTCAGTGCTTATAAACTACTTTCTCCTTTCATTTATTCATTCATTCATTCCATTCTCCCACTTAACAATCAGTGCCAGCTAATATGGTTTGTTCTGTGAAAGATCCAAAGTTGAATGAGATTACTAAGAAGACTGGTTGAAGGTTACCTGGGCCCTCTACTAGCCTCCTGTCTAAGGTATCTTGCCAAACTAGTCTCATAAATTTAGGAATTGTTGACATTAGCATTCATGTGCTCTGATGAACTGCATACCAATAAATCACATATTTACAGTGATTTGACCTTGAAAAGCATTCTTTTTGAGCTGGCTGTGACATGTCACAGAGCAGTGACAGAGGCAGATGAATATGTCAGAACACTAACCTCAAGCCTTAGCTATATTTGTCCATCTTACTCTTTATTGCCACCTTGAGGGAGAAGAGAAAGTTGCCCCCTGATTAATCAAGACTTTTTAGTTGGTTTTATTATGTAACTATTTAATCATGAAGGTGTCATTCAATCCCTTGAGGTCCAATGATTTTACAAAGTCTATGCAGCTCAGCAGAACAGAGCTGGCTGTAAGTTGTCTTCTCATTCTCAGGGGGTGCCTCCTTTACTGTTCCTCCCTGCAAAACACAGAGCTCAGCAATTTTAGTATAATGGAAGAGTCAATCAGCATTGCAAAGGTTAAGCTTCAACTTGTCTTTTCACGTTACCTGCAGGCATCTTGACAGAGGGAGAAAAGTGTTCCCTCCCTAAGGGTAAATATATCACATATGAATCATAGAGTCTCAGAGTTAGAAGGGAATTCAGAGGTAAACTTGCCCAATTTGTACCAATGATCAGTATCACTTCTAAAAATATGGGACAAATGGTCATACAACCTTTGCTTGAGGACATTCTGAGATAGTCAAATTTACTTTATTTTAATATATTATTGATTTATTTTATATTTACATTACCTAAATTTCCTACTGCTTCTATATTTTGTTTGGTTAAGAATTCATCCCCTACTATTAGTTATATGTAATCTGATTTTCTTCTATTTTTATGGTATTATTTTTGTAATGAATATTCTCTGACCCCATTCTCTGAGGGCCCAGCAGATTACATTTCCCTCCCTCAGTGTTTTCAGACAATTGGAAACAACGGGAGGAGAATCTGAGTGACATTTTTCTGACTTGGTCTCAAGGGCCCACCATTTTTATTCTAATTTTAGTGGCCCAGTGACTAGCAGCCCAGTTCCATCCAACCAGTTCACAATGACTGGGGTTTACAAAGAAATGTTTGGTTCGTTGTTATGGCACAATCAGATACACACTCCCTATCCCCAGTGCCTTGGGGACATAATGTCCCCTACATAACCTCATTCTAGATGGGGAAAAGAAAGTTAGGCTCACACCTAAGTTCAGTTCCTACATAGCATTGGTTCCACCAAGTTCAGGTATAAAACCACTATTGCTTTGGCTTCAAGGAGGCTGGAGTACCTTACTTCTCAGAATATGATGTTGAACTGATGCCAACATTAGGCCTTGATTCTTAGACCCCCATATTCGTGGCCTATGCTCTCAGTCCAGATCAGAATCAGGATACATAGAATGGGAAATAATGAACAAAAACACCAAGAACCAAAGGATTTTTCTCTTACAACAGAGTTGTTTTAAAAGAACTATTAGTGAAGGAGTCACTCTGCTCCCTTAGTCATGAATTATTTTTTTTTAGTTGTCAGCAATACTTATTCGGGCCTTTTCCAACTACTGAGGTGATGGAAAAAAGGCTTCTCACAGCCATGTGGTTGGCCAACCAGAACCATATACAAAATTTCCACTCTTCCTCTAGTCTTCTGAAAGAGCTCCCTAGCATGTTCCATATAGGTAATGATATTTAGCAAATGAATCAATTCTGCTCATGCATCAGAACTCCATTACATTTTTAATATTCAGATCAAATGTCAATAAAAAACTTATAGTGTCTAAGATATTTATCTAAATCTAATTTCTGCTGGTGTAACAACAATGTTGTAACAGCTACTGTGGCTGTGTAAGACCAATAACACCAGCACACAGAAGAGCTACTAGCACAGGTTCTTTGATCTGCTTTTCTTTTTTTTTTAATTTATTTTTTTTATTTTTTTTGGAAGGGTAATGGGGTTAAGTGACTTGCCCAAGGTCACACAGCTAGTATATGTGTCAAGTGTCTGAGGCCGGATTTGAACTCAGGTCGTCCTGACTCTAGGGCCAGTGCTCTACTCACTGCACCACCTAGCTGCCCCTGATCTGCTTTTCTAAGGAAAGCAACCTTAAGGGCTTAACAATCTCACTTTAATCAAATATGCATATATCATTCACTTTGTTCAGGGGAAAAAGCCAGCACCTTGACCTTCAGGGCAAATACAAACAGAAATTACAAACAGAAAATATCAACAGATCAAATAACACAAACCAGTGGACAGGCTTCTAGCTTTCTGTCCAACATCTGAGTACATAATTACTAGGGAACCACCAACATCTGGGTTTTGCCATCCAGAGTCTGGTCTAGTCAGATCTCAAGACACTCTTCTAATGAGTTAGAATCCCAAACAGAATGCTAACCTCTGAGTTTATATATCCTGTTCAGGGTGAAAGGGAGTCACAAGAGTCACAACCATGTGACTCAAAACCACGTGACACTTCTTCAGGTGTTACAGCCATGCAACTCAAACCTATGTGAATGGGGATTTCCCTTGATGTAAGCAGGTCATCAAAAACTCCCGATTTATTAGAAGAAACAAATGCCAGAATCATCAAAGGCACTAGATTACCTAAGTGCTCCAAAAAAGAAAACAGTAAAAAAAAATCCTGTCCTGATTACCATTACAGCCAGATAGTTTTCCATTTTTTTCCTAGATATTTCTATCTAAGAGAGAGTTCTTTCCTAGGTAATTTATGTTTGTATTGTGTATATTTTTTTTGGGGGGGGGGGAGGATTATCATTCCCAATTACTGAGTTCAATTATTTTGAAGTCTTCCTTATTTAGTATGTTCTCTTGTTCTACTTTTTTGTTTTTTTTTAAACACAGTATCAAATGGTTTGGCTGATTATTGTTTTGTAATGTAGTTTAAAATGTGGAATTATTATTCTTCCTTATTCTTCCTTTACCCCCTACAATTGTATCCTTGATATTATAGAGCAGGGATCTTAACTATTTTTTGGCAGCCATCTTTAGCTGCCTGGTGAAATCTTTGCAGAATAAGGTCTTTAAATGCAAAAATTAAAATACATAGGATTATAAAGGAAATTACTTATATTGAAATGTAGTTTTCAGAAAATATTTTTAAAAGTTCATGAACTCCAAATTAAGGATTAATATCTAGATATTATATTAGTCTGAATGAATTATGTTATTATTTTTATTGGTCCATGAAGTATCCTTTTGTTAGCTGCATTGGTATAGCATTAAATCAGTAAAATGAGATTTCATAATATTGTCATTTCCAATGTTCTCTAGAGTAACTTTAATTGTAATTGTAATGGAGTCATAACTTATTTCAGAGCTGAATATGTCTATAACTTATTTTCTTTGTTTTGACAAAGATTTATTAAGTAACTACTTTTTGACATTTGATTTTATTTTTTTCAAGTGACAAGCATGTATTCTCTTTATTTCCTACCTCAGTGGACATTACTAAAATGAAAAAAAGAAGAAAAACTAAACTCTAATAACGTAGGCCTAGTCAAAACAAGCAAATTCCTGCATTAACAATATACAAAAATGCATGACTCCTTCTAACTCTTGAGTCCATCACTTCTGTGTCAGGAGATAGGCAGCACTTTTCCTTATGATCAATGTGTTGACCAGAATTCTTAAGTCTTTTAAAGTTGTTTCTATTTACAACACTGTGCTGTTATGTAAATTGTCCCCCTGGTTCTGCTCAATTTTAACTCTATCATTTCATGAATGTCTTCCTAGCTTGCTCTGATACTATACTTTCTTAATAATTTCTCATAACAAAGTAGTATCCAATTGCATTCATATACTACATTTTTAGCCCTTCTCCAATTGATTTGATACACTTACTCTGTAATTCTTTGCCTCTACAAAAAAAGCCTGTATAATTATTTTTGTATATCAGTGTCCTTTTTCAGTATTCTTGATCTCTTTTGAGTATAGGCTAATTAAGGATATTATTGCATGAACAGTTATGAACTTTCTGATGATGTTATGGACATAGTTCCAAATTTCCATCCACAATGGCTAGACCAATTTATACTTCCCCAAACAGTACATAAATGTGCCGATTTTCCAGTAGTCCTTCCAATATTTTTTTTTACCTTCTCTGTCATCCTCACCTATCTAATGTATGTTATGTGAAGCTTCGGAGTTGCTTTGATTTACATTTCTCTAATTGTTAGTGATTTTTAGCATTTTTTTCTTCATATATCTCTGTATATTTGGCTCCTCCATTTACAAATGCACATTTGTATTCTTGGACCACCTAATAATTGGAGAGTGACCCATTTGTAGGTGTTTTAAGTTGTTCCTTATATATCCTGGCAATGAGGCCTCTATTGGAGGAACTTGCTGCAAAAAATTTCCCTGTTAACTAGTTCCCTTCTAATCTTTGCCACATTGGTCTTGGGGAAAATGTTTTAATTTTATATTGCCCTCTATCTCTTGTTTGTTAATGAACTGATCCTATCTGTAGATCTAAAAGTTAATTGTTTCTTCTTTGTTCCTTTAATTTGTATATGATGTGACCTTTTCTATCTTAGTCATTTATCTATTTGGAGTTCATCTCCTTATGTGATGTGAAGTCTTTATCTAAAGCTAATTGCTGCCAGACTATTTTCCAATTTTCCCAGTAATGTTTCTTAAATAGTACATTCTTATTCCAGTAGTTAAGGTCTTTGGTTTTATTGAACACTAGGATTTGAATTTCATTTGCTTCAGTGTATGATGTACCTAATCTGTTCCACTGATTAATCTCTATTTTTTTTTTACCAGTACCAATACTACCAACAGTATTATGTGTGATCTGGTACTGCTACACCTCCTTAACTCACAATTTTTCTTATTATGTTTTCCTGTTATTTCCCTTGAGATTCCTTTTGATTCTTCCCGAGTTATTTTGTTATTGTTTTTTTCTAGCTCTATAAAGTAATCTTTTCAGAGTTAAAGGCATTATGCTCTATAAGTTAATTCATTTCTACAATATTCTCATTTTGGTTGTATTTAGTTGGTTTACCCAGGATGAATTAATTTCTCCACTTACTTAATTCTGTATTTATTTGTGTAAAGAGTGTTTTGTGGTGGTATCCCTATAGTTCCTATGTGAATTTTGGCCAGTAGGCTCCCAAATATATCCAGGAATCATTTAAATGGAATTTCTCTATCTAATACTAATAGATTTTATTAGTAATATACAAAATTACTACTGATGTATGTGACCTAAGTTTTTTTAGACAAACAAGTAATTATAGCAAAATTCCTATTGTGTATTAAAAGTTATTTTAAGATACACAGAGATGTAAGGTTTATTGTTTGACTCAAAATAATTTAGTTTGTCTCAGTTAAAACTAACAAAAAGTTTTTGGTAGTTACAGAGATTTAATGAAAAATTTCAGATCATGAGGAGCTAGAAACATGAGTTAAACCATATGGAACAGAAGCATTCAGAGTGATGAGAATGACATCCAAATAAAATTGCAGCCCTGTTGCATGATAATTGTCTAATGACAAGAAAAGTATGACAACTGTGTATATACAATGACATGCAAAGCCAACTGTTAAAAAGAGCCCATGGCCATGACAGTCTTCAAAGGAAGGAGATATCCAATAAAGTTTCACTTTAAATAAGTCCAAGTATACTGACAGATTTAAGAAGTAAGTTATTTTCATCCCAGGCATCCCAGACTGATCCTCTGTGTTCCTTCAACTAAACTTCCATTTGGATGGCTCTCAGGCACCACTGAGATATTCTAAATGGGAAATAGCTGCTGATGAGCAGTAAAACAAATCTTGATATAGATTACTATTTAGTATATTTCCTCAGTATCTTCTCTGGTAATGTCAGATATTTAGAGGATTAGCAAGAATCATTTCTGTATTCTAGTCAGCAGAATATATTTTAGGATTCTGCAATAATGATTTCCTAAACCAAATCTTCTAAAAACCCAAGACAGTGATATGATAGGGCTAGCACATATAGTATATACCTGAATACACCTGCTAAGCAGTCTTGGAACAACTTAAGGTACTTATATGTTTATGGATTATAATAATAACACTAAGAATACATATTTATATATTACATATTAATAGCTCATTATCAACAAATGGCATTCTAAATAACCAGGAATTCTCTTTCCCAAAGGTTATTAATTCTGTTGTTATGGTCGCCCAATTTACTGAGTTTTTCCAGGAATACACCACTGTGTGTTGGATTGACTTTGACAGAGAAGATTCCAATGTAATTCACAAGAAAATGACTTGGTTTCCTCTCTGCCATGGTCTGAAGATCCATCTTGTATTTTTTAATGGGTTTACATGGTATGCTTTAAACTTGAGGCTTGGGATCCTATGTCTAAAATATGACTTAATTTGCCCATGTCCTTGAGATAGTACAGTTTCTTTGTGGGTTCTTCAAGAATGCCTGCTGTGGTGTTCTATTTTATTGATTTGATCACTATATTGTTATTGAAAGGTATAGTTAGCTTAGGTGGTTGTGAATTAAGTTTATATGCAACTTTCTCCAATTATAACGGATATGTCTCCTCACCTATGTCCTGCATGCCTAGAAGAACTGTGAAATTAGCTAATTTTACATGACAGCTACACAATTAGATACTAAGGATATATTACATACTCTTTTCAATAAAAAAACCAACAGAAATCATATAATTTTCTCAATAGATGCAGAAAAGACTTTTGATAAAATGCAGCACCTATGCCTATTAAAAACACTAGCAAGCATAGGAATAAGTGGAATTTTCCTTAAAATGATAAGCACTATCAATCTAAAACCATCAGCAAGCATTATATGTAATGAAGATGAGACAGAAGCTTTCCCAGTAAGATCATGGAGGAAAAAAAGGATGCTCATTATCACCACTATTACTCAATATTGTATTAGAAATGTTAGCTTTAGGGAGGCGGAGCCAAAATGGCAGCTGGAAAGAAGGGACTTGCATGAGCTCCACCACAGGTCCCTCCAAACACAAATAAAAATGGCTCTGAAAAAATTATACAACTGCAGAACCCACAGAATAGCAGAGGGAAGCAGGGCTCCAGGACAGCCTGGATGATCTCAGGGTAAGGTCTATCACATGGAACTGGGAGCAGAGGAGAGCAGAGCCCAGCATGAGCCATGCCCAGACCAACTAGACTGGGAGCCGGGTGGAACAGGCCCTAATGCCCTGAATCAGTGAGCTGTGGTAGTTACCAGACTTCTCAACCCACAAGCCCCAAAGACAATAAAGAAGGTTGGTAGGAAAAACTGCGGTTTGTGGTTCAGCCACCACTTGGGGACAGCAGAGGTGATGCAACTCTGAGGCTGCTTGCAGACCTACAGGTGCAGTTGCTTCTGGCCCCAGGCCCACCTGGTGGGAGGAATTAAGTGGTGGATATGAGCTGAGTGCAGATCCAGCTTAGATCTGAGTCAGATCCGGGTTGGCGGTTCTTGGGGGAGCAGTAGCGATGCCGTGGCAGAGCTTGCTGTGTAGAAATAGCTCTGAAAACAACAACACAGTGCCTCAAGCTTGGGACAAAGTATTCTCTGCTCTACAAGCAGTCATACCCCAACGAAAAACTCAAGGGTCAAGTAAGTTGTCTGGGAGCATGGCCAGGCAGCAAAAATGGGCTCAGATTCAGACTCAGACTTTGGAATCTTTCTTTGGTGACAAAGAAGACCAAAACATACAACCAGAAGAAGTCAACAAAGTCAAAGAGCCTACATCAAAAGCCTTCAAGAAAAACATGAACTGGTCTCAGGCCATGGAAGAGCTCAAAAAAGGATTTTGAAAAGCAAGTTAGAAAAGTAGAGGAAAAATTGGGAAAAGAAAGGAGACTGATGCGAGAAAACCATGAAAAACTAGTCAATGGCTGGCTAAAGGAGACCCCAAAAAATACTGAAGAAAAGAACACCTTAAAAAATAGACTAACTCAAATGGCAAAAGAGCTCCAAAAAGCCAATGAGGAGAAGAATGCCTTGAAAGGCACAATTAGCCAAATGGAAAAGGAGGTCCAAAAGTCCACTGAAGAAAATACTACCTTAAAAATTAGAGTGGAGCAAGTGGAAGCTGGTGACTCTATGAGAAATCAAGATATTATATAACAGAACCAAAGGAATGAAAAAATGGAATACAATGTGAAACATCTCATTGGTGTGTTGGTAATCAAAATGGGCTCCTTAGAACTTAGTTCAACAAGTGCCCTTGAAGAGTTTGGCCTTTGTTTCCTTTGATTAATTCAGTGTCTTTGATTGAGTCTTACTAGGTGCTAAGCCTCAGGCCCAAACCCCTATTAGGAGTAAAACCTTAGTGGGGGTGGATTGGCAACTAAGGTGGGGCCCAAGGTGGGGCTAACTCCAGGGAGGGCCTAGTTTACGTGCCTGGGAGAGTAGAGGCTTTTAGACCACGTGAGTTTAAGTCCACCTCTTTGTGATGATTCTAGGTCACATGGGTGAGTTGCATGTGTGACTCACCCCTGATGCTGAAAAAGATATAAAAACCAGGGGTTGGCTGTCTGTTCTTTGGAGCTCTACCTGCAGCAGTGGTGGCGAGAATGACTCTGGGCCAGTCCTTGTTCCGAGCTCCCGGGCTGAACCTAGATGTTGGTAACTATGAATTGTATTGGATCTGTCTGTTGATATTTGTAATTTGTTTGTATTTTGTTCTGAAGTTCAAGGTGCTGGATTTTTCCCCTGAACTAAGTGAATGCTGTCTGTATGCTGGATTAAAGTAAACTTGTCAACCCCTTCACCTTGCTTTCCTTATTAAGACAGATCAAAAGAACCTGTGCTATTGGCAGCCTTTCGGGTACTGGCTGTGGGTGGATCTTACACTCCCACAGAAGCTGCTAGCCAGATTGTTGAAACAATTGGAAAAACCACTGACCTAGAAAATAGATCCGAGAGATAATTTAAAAATTATTGGACTACCTGAAAGCCATGATCAAAAAAGAGCCTAGATATCATCTTTCAAGAAATTATCAAGGTGAGCTGCCCTGATATTCTAGAGCCAGAGGGTAAATAGAAATTGAAAAAAACCACCATTCGCCTCCTGAAAAAGATCCCAAAAAGAAAACTCCTAGGAATATTGTTTTTTTTAAATTTTTTTTATTTAATATATTTTGTTTTCAGCATTGATTTTCGCAAGAGTTTGAATTACAAATTTTCTCCCCATTTCTACCCTCCCCCCCACTCCAACATGGCGTATATTCTGGTTGCCCTGTTCCCCAGTCAGCCCTCCCTTCTGTCAGCCCACTCCCCTTCCATCCCCTTTTCCCTTCCTTTCTTGTAAGGCAAGATAAATTTCTATGCCCCATTGCCTGTGTATCTTATTTTCTAGTTGCATACAATTTTTTTTTTGTTTTTGAACATCTATTTTTAAAACTTTGAGTTCCAAATTCTCTCCCCTCTTCCCTTCCCACCCACCCTCCCTAAGAAGTCAAGCAATTCAGCATAGGCCATATGCGTATCATTATGTATAACCCTTCCACAATACTCATGTTGTGAAAGACTAATTATATTTTGCTCCTTTCTAACCTATCCCCCTTTATTGATTTTTCTCCCTTGACCCTGTCTCCTTTCGAAAGTGTTTGTTTTTGATTACCTACACCCCCATCTGCCCTCCCTTCTATCATCCCCCCTTTTTTATCTTCTTCCTCCTTTTTTCCTGTGGGGTAAGATACCTAATTGAGTATGTATGCTATTCCCTCCTCAGTTCAGATCTGATGAGAGCAAGATTCACTCATTTCCCCTCAACTGCCTTCTCTTCTCTTCCTACAGAACTGCTTTTTCTTGCCACTTTTATGCGAGATAATTTGCCCCATTCTATCGCTCCCTATCTCCCTCTCTCAATATATTCCTCTCTCATCCCTCAATTTCATTTTATTTCTTCTAGGTATCTTCCCTTCATCTTCAACTCACCCTGTGCCCTCTCTCTGTCTCTCTCTCTCTCTCTCTCTCTCTCCATACATACATATATGCATATATATGTACACACACATACATATATACATACATACACACTCACATATACATACATACACACTCACATATACATACATACACACTCACATATACATACATATACATATATATATATATATGCATATTCCCTTCAGCTACCCTTATACTGAGGCCTCATGAATCATACACATTATCTTTCCATGTAGGAATGTAAACAAAACAGTTCAACTTTAGTAAGTCGCTTGCAATTTCTTTTTCTTGTTCTTCTTCTTGATTACCTTTTCATGCTTCTCTTGATTCTTGTGTTTGAAAGTCAAATTTTCTATTCAGCTCTGGTCTTTTCACTGAGAAAGCTTGAAAGTGCTCTATTTTATTGAAAATCCATATTTGGCCTTGGAGCATGATACTCGATTTTGCTGGGTAGGTGATTCTTGGTTTTAATCCTAGCTCCATTGGCCTGCAGAATATAATATGCCAAGCCCTTCAGTCTCTTAATGTAGAAGCTGGTAGATCTTGGGTTATTCTGATTGTGTTTCCACAATACTCAAATTGTTTCTTTCTGGCTGCTGGCAGTATTTTCATATTGATCTGGGAGCTCTGGAATTTGGCGAGAATATTCCTAAGAGATTTCTTTTGGGGGTCTACTTGAGGAGGTGATCGGAGGATTCTTTCAATTTCTGTTTTGCCCTGTGGCTCTAGAATATCAGGGCAGTTGTCCTTGATAATTTCTTGAAAGATGATATCTAGGCTCTTTTTTGATCGTGGCTTTCAGGTAGTTCAATAATTTTTAAATTATCTCTCCTGGATCTATTTTCCAGATCAGTGGTTTTTCCAATGAGATATTTCACATTGTCTTCCATTTTTTCACTCCTTTGGTTCTGTTTTATAATATCTTGATTTCTCATAAAGTCATTAGCTTCCACTTGCTCCAATCTAATTTTTAAGGTAGTATTTTTCTTCAGTGGTCTTTTGGACCTCCTTTTCAATTTGGCTAATTCTGCCTTTTGAGACATTTTTCTCCTCATTAGCTTTTTGGAGCTCTTTTGTCATTTGAGTTAGTCTATTTTTTTAAGGTGTTGTTTTCTTTAGTGTATTTTTCAGTATTTTTTTGGGTCTCCTTTAGCAAGTCATTGACTTGTTTTTCATGGTTTTCTCGCATCCTTCTCATTTTTCTTCCCAATTTTTCCTGTACTTCTCTAACTTGCTTTTCCAAATCCTTTTTGAGCTCTTCCATGGCCTGAGACCAGTTCATATTTTTCTTGGAGGCTTTTGTTGTAGGCCCTTTGACTTTGTTGACTTCTTCTGGCTGTATGTTTTGGTCTTCTTTGTCACCAAAGAAAGATTCCAAGTCTGAGACTGAATCTGGGTACGTTTTCGCTACCTGGCCATGTTCCCAGCCAACTAACTTGACCCTTGAGTTTTTCAGCGGGATGTGACTGCTTGTAGAGTAAAGAGAACTATGTTCCAAACTTGGGGGGATGCGCCAGCTCTGCCACACCAGCACTCCTCCTTCCCCAACAACCCCCAACCCGGACTGGGCTTAGATCTTCAGCAGGCTCTTCACTCCTTCTCTGATCTGCCACTTAATTCCTCCCAGCAGGTGGGCCTGGGGCCGGAAGCACCTGCAGCTGTAATTCTGTAGCTGCCCCACCTCCGCTGCCCCCCGGACGGTGGCCAAATCATGAACTCCTTCCACTCCCGCAGCTTTTCCCACTAACCTTCTCTGTTGTCTTTGGTGTTTGTGGGTTTAGAAGTCTGGTAACTGCTTCAGCTCACTAATTCAGGGCACTAGGGCACGCTCTGCCCAGCTCCTGGTCTGGTTGGTTTGTGCTGCTCACACTGGGCTCTGCTCTGCTCTGCTTCACTCCCAGCTCCATGCAGGAAAGACCTCACCTAGCAACCATCCAAGCTGTCCTGGGCTGGAGCCCTGCTTCCCTCTGCTATTTTGTGGGTTCTGCAGTTCTAGAATTGGTTCAGAGCCATTTTTATAGGTTTTTGGATGAACTTGGCAGGGAGCTCACACTAGTCCCTGCTTTCCAGCCTCCATCTTGGTTCCGCCTCTCCTAGGAATATTGTTGCCAAATTCCAGAGCTCTCAGATCAAGGAGAAAATACTGTAAGCAGCCAGAAAGAAACAAATTGAGTATTGTGGAAACACAATTAGAATAACACAAGATCTAGCAGCTTCTACATTAAGGGATTGAAGGGCTTGCAATATGGTATTCTGGAGGTCAATGGATTTCCCATTAAAACCAAGAATCACCTACCCAGCAAAACTGAGTATCATGTTCCAAGGCAAAATATTGAGTTTCAGTAAAATGGAGGACTTTCATGCTTTCTCAGTGAAAATACCAGAGCTGAATAGAAAATTTGACTTTCAAACACAAGAATCAAGAGAAGCATGTAAAGGTAAACAAGAAAAAGAAATCATAAGGAACTTGCTAAAGTTGAACTGTCTTGTTTACATTCCTACATGGAAAGATGATGTGTGTAATTCATGAGACCTTTCTCAGTATTAGGGTAGCTGAAGCCAATATACATACATACATACATGTATATGTATATGTATATATATATATACACATATATACATATATATATATATATGTACACATATAGACAAAGGGCACAAGGTGAGTTGAATATGAAGTTATGATATCTAAAAAAAGCAAATTAAGGAATGTGAGAGGAATGTATTGAGAGAGGGAGAAAGGGAGAGATAGAATGGGGTAATTATCTCGCATAAAAGTGGCAAGAAAAAGCAGTTCTTTAGGAAGGGAAGAGGGAGCAGGTGAGGGGAATGAGTGAATCTTGCTCTCATCGGATTTCACCTGAGGAGGGAATAACATACACACTCAGTTGGGTATCTTACCCCACAGGAAAGAAGGAGGAATGAGATAAAAAGGGGGGGATGATAGAAGGGAGGGCAGATAAGGGGAGGAGGTAATCGAAAACAAACACTTTCAAAAAGGGACAGATTCAAGGGAGAAAATTGAATAAAGGCAGATAGGATAGGAAGGAGGAAAACATAGTCAATCTTTCACAACATGAATGTTGTGGAAGGGTTTTGCATAATGATACACATGTGACCTATGTTGAATTGCTTGCCTTCTTAGGCAGGGTGGGTGGGGAGGGAAGAGGGGAGAGAATTTGGAACTGAAAGTTTTAAAAACAGACGTTCAAAAAAAACTTTTTGCATGCAACTAGGCATAGAAAGCTATATTTTCCTACAAGAAAGTAAGGGAAAAAGGGATAGGGAAGAATGGGGTAACAGAAGGGAGGGCTGACTGAGTGTTCAGTTAAGCTAAGTTAGGTTTCGATTCAGATTCACGCTGGCAATAAGGCATACTCCCAAGAGAACATGGTTTTTATTGTAAGACAGGGGAAATACTCTAATAAACAGTTAAAACAACAAAGACATAGCCACAAATAACATAGATTCATCACCTCTCAGGGGAACTCAAGCACTTGAGCTCAAAGCTGAGGGGGGAGTGCCGGTTTACATAGCCCAGCTTGCTCAAGGCCCAAGAGGGATACTGGTCCCCATGGGTGAGATCCCACTCGCTTGTTCCATGCGGGGACTTTTATATCATCCTAAACATGGAAGGCTTACTGCTAACTGTCCTGGATGTTCCCAGGCAGTGAGGGTATCCACTCCCCTCTGGAGGGGAAGATCTTGTCAATCATTTCATTTTTGAGAACTGGCTAGGTCCTCAAGAAGCAGTTTCAGAATTTCCTATCCTTTGTTCAAGACCTGTCTCCCAGTGGAAGTGTATTTAACTCTTTGTTTGGGCCTATCAGCCAGAGAGGAATGTCTGAGATGTTCATTCTTATTGAACGTTTAGAGGAATGTCTGATTCTTTATTCCAAGACAGAATGATCTTGCAGGAGCTGGGGAATGGGGGGAAGGAAGAAAAGCCGGGCTTACAGTATAATATGCAAGGTGTTCTATAATGATTTATCCTTCACTAGGGAATGGGGCAACCAGAATATATGCTGTCTTGGAGTGGAGAGGGAGGGTAGAAATGGGGAGAAAATTTGTAATTCAAACTCTTGTGAAAATCAATGCTGAAAACTAAAAAAAAATTAATTAAATTAAATAAAATAAAAAAGAAAAGAAAGAAATGTTAGCTTTAGCAATAAAAGAAGAAGAAGAAATTGAAGGAATTAGAATAGGCAATGAGGAAATAAAACTGTCATTCTTTGCCAATGATATGGTGGTATACTTAGAGAATCCACTAAAATTACTTTAAACAATTCACAGGTTGAGACAAGTTGCAGGATATAAGATAAACCCACATAAATCATCAGCATGTATTATCAACAAAGCCAAGCAGCCAAAGATAGAAAGAGAAATTTCCTTAAAAGTAACTATAGGCAATATAAAATATTTGGGAGTCTATCTGCCAAGATGCAAACAGGAACTATATTAACAGAATTACAAAATACATTTCACCCAAATAAAGTCAGGATCTAAATAATTGGAAAGGTATCAGTTGCTCACAGGTAGACCAAGCTAATATAATAAAAATGACAATTCTACATAAATTAATTTACTTATTCATGGCCACTCTAAAAAACTACCAAAAAATACTTTGAGAACTAGAAAAAAATAATAAAATTATTCTGGAAGTACAAAATGTCAAGAATATCAAGGGATTTCATGAAAAAATGCAAAGGAAGGTAGACTAGCTGTATCAAATCTGAAACTATGGTATATAGTGGCAATCATCAAAACTATTTGGTACTAGCTAAGGAAGAGAGTGGTGGATCAATAGAATAGGTTAGTTACATGAGGCAAAGTAGTCAATGACTATAAAAGTCTAATGCTTGATAAACTCAAAGACCCCAGCTTCTTGGATAACTATTCACCTTTTGACAAACTGCTGGAAGAACTAGAAAATATTATGGCAGAAACTAGGCATAGACCAACATCTCACACTTTATACCAAGATAAGGTCAAAATTGGTACATGATTTAGACATAAAGGGTGATAACATAAACAAATTAGGAGGACAAGGAATAGTTTACTGTGAGAACCACAGAGAAGGGAAGAATTTATTGCCAAACAAAAAAGAACATCATGAAATGAAAAATAGATAATTTTTCATTATATTAAATTAAATAGGTTTTATACAAACAAAACCAATGAAACCAAGATTACAAGTAAAACAGAAAGGTGGGAAACAATTTCTCTAGACAATGTTTCTGATAAAGGCCTCACTTCTCAAATATATAGAGAAATGAGTAAAATTTATAAGAATACAAATAACTCCCCAATCGATAAGTTATCAAAGGATAGGAACAGGCAGTTTCCAGATGAAGAAATTTAAGCTATCTACAACCATATGAAAAATGCTCTAAATCACTATTGATTAGAGAAATGCAAATTAAAACAATTCTGAGGTACCACCTCACATCTATCAGACTGGCTACTGTGACAGAAAAGAAAAATGATAAATGTTGGAGATGTAGGAAAATAGGAACAATAAGGCATTGCTGGTGAAATTGGGAACTGATCCAAACATTCTGGAGAGCAATTTGGAAATATGCCCAAAGGACTATGAAACTGTGCATACCCTTTGATCCAGCAATACCACTACTACATCTGTTTCCCAAAGAGATCATAAAAAAGGGAAAAGGACCCACATGTACTAAAATATTTATAACAGCTCTTTTTGTGGTGGCCAAGAACTGGAAATTGAGGGGATGCCCATCAATTGGGGAATGGCTGAATAAGTTGAGGTGTATAAATATAATGGAATACTATTGTACTATAAGAAAAGATGAGCAGGGGGATTTCAGAAAAACCTTGAAAGACTTACATGAACTGATGCTGAGTGAAGCATGCAGAACCAGAAAACATTGTACATAGTAATGGCAACATTGTGTGATTATCAGCAATGATAGTCTTCGCTCTTCTCAGCCATCTCCAAGACAATTCCGAAAGACTCATGATGGAAAGCACTATCCATATCCAGAGAAAGAATTATGGAGTGTGAATGTGGACCAAAGCATACTATTTTCATTTTTCTTGTTTTATTTTTTAATTTCTCATGGCTTTTCCCTTTTGTTCTGAGGCTTGTTTCACAACATCACTAATGCAGAAATATGTTTAACATGGTTGTACGTGTATAACCTATATCAGATTGCTTTCTCTGTTAGGAAAGAGGAAAGGAAGGAAGGGAGGGAGGAAAATTTGGAACCCGAAAGATTACAAAAATAAATGTTGAAAACTCATTACAAGTAATTGGAAAAATATTATTAAGTGCAAAAACAAGAAAAAAAGAAAGAAAAAAAAAAGGCAGAGCAGCAAATGCAGAATGGAGTAAGTCTAAAGTACAATTTCTAAATGAAGATATTGGGAATATGGCTGCTCATCTATCCTATAGCCCTTCAGAAGGGAGATAGTGTCAATCAGACCTTGAATTAGCAACAAGGTGATGCGATTAGAGGTAATAAGCTTAATACTATGTGCCAGGCACTGTACTTAAGCACTTTACAAATGTTACCTCATTTGATCCTCACAACAACCTGGGAGTCAAGTGCCCTTCCCCATTTTTACAATTGAGAATGTTGGCAAACTGGTTAAGTGGCTTGCCCAGAGTCACAAGCTCGTATCTTAGGCTAGATTTGAACTCAGATCTTTCTGACTCCAGCTCTAGAACCCTATCCACCGTGCCTCCTGGCTGCCTCTAAAGAAGAGACAGAATTTGACTCTATACTTCTGGACTATTTCCATTGTATCATACTGCTTCTTTTTTGCAACGTGTTTAGTGCTAAGCTCTTAAGAAAACAAAGTTTACTGGCTAGTACTTAGAACTTTCAGAGGACCAAGATGACTTTAAATTTAAAAGTGAACAAATAAAAAATAAAGACTTTTCCTACTAAATAAGATAGAACTGCTGCAACAATTTTCTAAAACAATATTAAAAATAGTTTTGGTTATGCCATATGTCACAGGTTTAACAACATTTTTCCCCTTCTGTTTTGCAATTGTGTTTCCTGCTTTTAGTTATCTCTTAGGCTTCAGTGCTAACTAACTTGGAAAGCATATACTCCTCTCTTATTGTGAGTCACCCGGCTGCAGCATTTTTGCCTTCACATGGTACAGGGAGATAGGGGCTGCTTTTTCATCTAGGAGATATTAGTCTAGGAAAGCAGGTATAAAATCCATTCTTCTGAAGTGAGTAGGTACAAGGGCATTGCATTGTAGATGTGATGCAACCTCAGGGGCAGCCCATATAACCCAAACAATCATAGCTACCACAGGAGAAATAGAATGTCCACTGCAAAAGGATCTAGGATTTAGAAAGTATTTTTTGTTTTAAAAAAGCAACCATAACAAGAATATAGGCTAGTGTTTAAAGTAGTATAGGAAAGATTGTGCTGGGCTTGGAATCAGAAATACCCACATTTGACATCACATCTCTAATACTTAAAGCTTTATGGCTTAGTATAGGCCAATCATTTAATCTCTACAAGCCTCAGATATCCCATTAAGATATATTTACTGAGTAATAGATGTACTGAGATACGGTTAGGGAAGAGATTTCTCTCTAAGGAGTGCCCCCCATTGAAGACCTTTCGTATATTTGGGTATTCATATAATTGTCTAGTTCTTTATTCAGTCACTTAATAAGTATTTTTGAAGTATCAATTGTATAACAAATTATCAATTGGACATGAAGTTATCAATTTGACCATCAATTGAGAATCACATGTGCTGAGTCCTATGTTAGGCCCTGAGAGAATACAAAGAGAAATAACAAATAATCTCTGGTATAGAGGACATTGCAGGGAAGAAGGAAAAAGTAAGGTGCTTAAGGTAGGGGAAAATTCTGAAAATAATAAATATGCATAAAGTTGAGTGGAGGTTTGAACCAGGGAGATCTCAAACAAACTGGATGTATGAGAAAGTTTATGAAAAACATGGAAGCTGATAGAATTTAAACTGGCATTTGAAGGAATTCCATAGGTATGAAGTTGGGGTTCATATGGGCTGGGGGGGTGGATATTTTGCTTTCTTCAAATATTGATACATAGAAAAGTATGCAACTGTATTTGTTGTTTACTAGAAAAAAAAGATTTTAAAGACAAGGTGAAGGCTTCCTTAGGATTGTAACTCCTGTGTCAGAGGCTTTTATGTGACATGAAGTCCTTAGAACTGGGATGATTCTCACCTTTCTGCATGTTTCCTACTCTCCCAAAGTCTAGCAACCTCGTTTTGTGGTGCCACCCAGTCTGCTGTGAACAATTCCCCTTAGGATAAAATATGGTTCAGTTCAATAAAGAGAATGCGAAGCTAAGTTCAGGGTACTATGTTTGATTTTAAACTATGACATCATTAGTTAGTAAGCAAGGGAAAGTTACATACCTCTTTGTTGCCAGAATTTCCTCATCTGTTAAATGGAATAATAATACTTCAGTAGGTAGTTCACAAGCTTGTTGTGACAAAAGGGCTTGGCAAACCTCAAAAAAAAGTGCTATTCAGGTATTGATTACTCCACTGTTTAAAATACAGTTTGTCTTATGGAAATTTCTTGAGCTTTTCAATTTATTTTTAATGCAGAACTAAAATACAAATGTAATTTTTTTCTCTGACCAACAATTATTGAGTGATATGTATTTAGATATGTTATGGATCTAATGAGATAACGTTAAGTGCTTTACAAACCTTAATGAGTTTTGTAAATGCTACCTATTATTATGATTTGATACCCTAGATCAGAAGGCCCAGCCTAGTGAATTATTAGTATACTATAAGCCTCACAAGAAAGGCATTTGGATGTTACAGTGAATGGAATGTTGGATTTGTGGTCAAGAAGTTCAGATTCTCCCTCCCTTGCTATATTTGTGACCCTAGACAATTCATTAAACCTCCTTCATCTATAAAATGGAGATAATGATTTCTGACCTCACAGAATTATTGTCAATATCAAATTAGAATGCTTCTAAAGTGTTTTTACAAACATTAAAAGTGGTAAAGAAATGCTAGCGATCATTGTTATGGCTACTACTAATGTTGCTGTTGTTCCGTCATTTCACTCATGTCCAACACTTTGTGACTCCAATTGTGTTTTTCCTGGCAAAGATACTGGAATGGTTTGCCATTGCCTTCTCCAGCTCATTTTACAGATAAGGAAACTGAGACAAAAAGTGTTAAATGCCTCTCCCAGTGTCACACAGTTTACCAACCTATCTGAGGTCATATTTGAATTCAGGAAAATGGATCTTCCTGAGTCCAGGGCCCACACTCTATCTGCTGCATCACCCAGCTGCACTACTAATATGGATAAATTTCAATTCTAGTAGTGATTTGCTCAATAACCACCAAATATCTCTGAGGGTCTAGGATTTCCTATTTTTGAACTAGACATTTCTTCAATTTTACCTTGTGGCTGAATATATGAAATATATATATATATATATATATATATAATATATACACATATGTATATATATATGTATATATGCACATACATACACGTGCACACACACATATATATACATATATACACACATACATATACATATATATACACACACATATATACATACACACACACACACACACACACACACACACACACACACACACACACACATATATATACACACATGTATACGTAAATGAAAGCAAAGCGCAGGATGTAGGTTTTGTGGCTCTGCTCCCTGTTCAACAGCATTTCTGGCCACTTCAGAAGCAGAGGTAGGTTTATTCCTATATTCTCACACATTGCCTTTTTGTGCAGTCCACTTACAATCCTAGTTTTTTTCTTTATATTTCTCTAGCCTGAACTGTGCAGCCAGAATTGAAAAAAATATTCTAAATGTGGCCTGACCAGGGAAGAATACTATATCAATGTCACTTCTTTCATTCTGTCCAGAATGCCTCTCAATACCATCTAAGACCTTATTACTATTCTTGCTTGCAGTTTCATATTGTTGATTTTTATTGGGCTTACAATCCACTAAACCCTCTGGCTGTGTCAGTCAATCAATAAACATTTATTTAGCTCCTGCTATGTACCAGGCACTATGTTAAGCAGTGGGAATACACTAAAATGAAAAGAGACAAACCCTGCTCTCACAGAACTCGTAGTCCAAGGGGGAAGAGGTTCTTTTCATATAAGCTATTGTCTAGGGCTAGGCATAATCTTCCCCATCCTGGACTTTTGCATTTCATATTTTGAATACAAGCACTTTAAGGACTTTAAATTTATCAAAATTAAGTTTCATTTGCATTAGATTCAACCCATCATTCTAGCTAGTCAAAATATTTTTTAATCCCAATTCTGTCATCCAACATTTGGCGCCCAGATTCCTCTCATCTATAAATTTGAAAAGAATGTCATTTAAACCCTTTATCAAAGTCATTGATAAAAATGTTGAGCAGAATAGGTCTAAGGACAAAAGAGCGCCATGTGCTTCATTAGTGTCAGTCTTCCCAAATTGACCTCAGTCCACTAATCAACACTCTTTGTGTGAAATCATTCAACCAGTTTAGAATCTGCTGAATTGTATTATGATCTAGCTAATGCATTTCTTTCTTGTTCAAGGAATACCATGAGATAATTTTTCAAAATGCCTTGATGCTATCTATTGCCTTCCACTGAGAATGATATTAACACTGTGAAAAGAGGAACTGTTATTAGCATGGCTAATGGATTCCACCTGATGCAATGAAATAGAATAATTCATGTGGCTATGACTGCAAAGGAAAAGGATCAAAAGAAAATTGGCGTGAGAGGAACATTGCAAACAATAAATCTATAGGCTGGACTAGATGCTATCTGAGGTCCTTTCCAAATCTGAGATTCAGTGATTCTCCAACCTTTTCCTATGCTAATTTTGTCATCTGCTTTTAGAACTAGTCATCTAATACATCCAAGAATAGTTGCATTGGGAAAAATGTGTCTTTGCTTCCTCTTTTCTCACTCTCTTCTAAAACCCCTTGTAATCTTCCCTTCCTATATCCTCATTCAACTGAAGATAATCTCTCTAAATTTAGCAGTGATCTCTTAATTGCCAAAGCCATTTTCTTCTTTTTAATCCTTATCCTTCTTGTGCTTTGTATACATTTGATACTTTTGACCGCCTTCTCTTTTTTTATACCTTCCCTCCCTCTCTGGGGTTTCATGACTCTCCTCTCTCTTGGTTCTCCTCCTCCTTATCTGGAGTGGTTTGTCATTCTCTTCTCCAGCTCATTTTACAGATAAGGAGACTGAGACAAAAAAGTGTTAAATGCCTCTCCCAGTATCACACAGTTTACCAACTTATCTGAGGCCATATTTGAATTCAGGAGAATGGATCTTCCTGAGTCTCATCTATAAATTTGAAGAGAATGTCATTTAAACCCTTTACCAAAGTCATTGATAAAAATGTTGAGCAGAATAGGTCCAAGGACAGAAGGGCGCCATGTGCTTCATTAGTGTCAGTCTTCCCAAATTGACCTCAGTCCGCTAATCAACACTCTTTGTGTGAAATCATTCAACCAGTTTAGAATCTGCTGAATTGTATTATGATCTAGCTAATGCGTTTCTTTCTTGTTCAAGGAATATCATGAATCTCCATCTCTGTCCTGCCCCGTAAGTGTGGGTACCTCTTCCTAGCTTCTCTTCTTTTTGTGCTCTCTACTCTCCCGCTTGGTTACCACATTAGCTCCCATTTTGTTGTGATATCTATGCAGATATTTATCTAGTCTCTGCCTGTCTCCTGAGTTGCATTGACCAATGGCTGCATCACCAATTGCTTGTCAGGCATTTTGAACTGGGTGTTTCAGCAGCATCTCAACTTATAATGTGCAAAACAGAACACATCATCTCCCCCCCCCCAAAAAAAAAACTATTACTTAAGTTTGGAACTAGATGGTACAGTGGATGGTGGGCCTGGAATCAGAAAGACTCATCTTCCTCAGTTCAAATCTGGCCTCAGACATTTATCAACTGTGTGACCCTGGGCAAGTCACTTAACTCTGTTTGTCTCAGTTTTCTCATCTGTAAAATGAGCTGGAGAAATAAATAGCAAACCCCTCCAGTATCTTTGCCAAAAACAAACAAACAAACAAACAAACAAACAAACAAACCAACCTGAAATGGGTTCCAAAAGAGTAGACAAAACAAAAAATGGCTCAACAACAAAAACAATGAATTACTGAATTTTACTATTACTTCTAGTACCACAGGATATCAACTATGATGTCATACACAGTTTGTCTTTCTCACTCACCCTATATATCCAGTCATTTGCCAAATTTGGTGATTATTTTTTTCCAAAATCTCTCTAATCCCTTTTTATTCATTCATATAGCTAAGAACCTAGTATAGGACTTCATTTTCTCTATCCCATATTATTGTGACATTAACTAATTGTTCCCCCTGCTTCAAGTCTCTTCCCAACACAGTCTATCCTCCATGTGGAGCCAGAGTAATTCACCTAAAGTGGGAGTCTGGCCATGTCATCCATTGATCCAATGAATTCCAATAGTTCCCCAAGATGGGGAGCTACAATTTTTTTGGCAGTTAAAGCTCTTAACTACTTGGTCTTTTCCTTCCCTTCAGGTCTTCTTAAATTCTGCTTCCCTCTGTGCATTCTATGATCCAGCCATACTGGTCTTCTTGCTGACCCTCACACTTCTTCCATGTTCCCTCCCTATGCTTTGCATTCACTGTTGCCCATGCTTGAATGCTTTTCCTGACAACCTTTGATTCATCCAGTTCCTGGATTCCTTTAGGATCCAGCCCAAGGGCTCGTCCAAGAGGCCTTTCTTGGTTTCCTCAGTTGATAGTCTCCTAATAACTGAGGATGCCTTCCACATAAATTGTATTTACCTTATGTTTTCTAATCAACTATGCTGTCTTATCCTAGAATGATATCTTCTATAGGGAAAGGACCATGTCTGGTTTTTTTTTTCTTTTTTTCCCAGTGTCTGGCACATAATCAATTTTTAATCATTATTTGCCAATCAATGAATAGAAAGAAAAATTCTCATTAAATTGATCCTTTATTTTCTTCCTAATTATTCCTCACCTAAATTCTCTCATGCATAGTCTCTCCCCATCCTGTTTTTTGGTTCCTCACATAGGAGCATATATTTTTGATACATACTACTTCACCATATCCTATTATTTAATATTTTCCTTTTTAATAAGTTATATGATTCTACTGCTATATTACAGATTCACCCTACAAATTCCCAAATTTCTATTTATGGTCATTTTTGCTCCCTAGGTATACAATATCTAGTTTACCTTATTACCCATACTTTCTGTATTTGTGAATAAATATGTGAGGCAATGAAATGTATTACTGCCTTTTTCTTCATATTGTGTCCTGTAAATTATGGAACATCACCACTGCCATTCTTTCCTTCTGTCCAATTTGTTCTTATGTCCTATGGTACCCCTATGTTAGGATCATCTTAGATGGTAACAACATCTAAGATCCCTGCCAAGCAGTTCCAAAAGACTCGTGATGAAAAATGCCATCCACATCCAGAGAAAGAACTGATAGACTGAATGCAGATTACAACATACTATTTTCACTTTATATATGCATGTATATATATATGTATACTCCCATATATGTATATATATATATGTGTGTGTGTATTCATGTATATTTTTCTTTTAGTCTGTTTCTTCTTTCACATGACTAATATGGAAATATGTTTTACCTGATTCCACATATATTACCTATATCGAATTGCTTACCATCCTAGGGAAGGGTAAGGAAGGGAGGGAGGAATGAAATGTGGAATTCAATTTTACTGAATGAATGTTAAAAATGTCTTTACTTGTAATTAAGAAAAAATGAAATATTACTTTAAAAAAAAGTTCCTATCACATAGGCTAGGCTAGATCCTGATTAAAGGGAAATTGATCCAGATAATTACAGCTTGAACTTTTGTTATATCTACTTGGCTCCCTAAATTAAAAAAAAAAACCTTAGCACATGAGGAATCGGACACTCATCAGGACTGATACAAGATTTTGACCAGCTTTCTCATGCCCATTTGGAAACGGTGCTGCACGCAAGTGAATGGATGTTGTACCCTTTCTGAGTATATTTTCCATGCCATTATTAAGTAATCTATATCTTGTGAAATGTTTGATTTCCTAAATATGTTTTATTTTGTTCCAATTCTGAACTTGAGCCAGTAGAACAAGCTAAGTCAGACTTATCTCTGAAAAAATAGACTTTAATTATTTTGTGTGACCAGTTTTCTTCACCCTCCATTTTTACTTTAACATTCCTTATCAGAACCACAAATCTCTTGGCAAACACATTCTTTCCAACCCTAATTAGATTCCATCCATCTCTGACCAAGAGCCTGATATTCCAATATCTTAAGCAATGGTCCAGAAAAACAAATTCTGTTCCCTGACAATGCATCCTAATCAGCCCCATATCCTATTTTCTTTTCTAAAGCCCTTCCCTTCATTCCATAGTAATGATAGAAATATCACTTGTAAACCTAAGGTCTTCTTTTCCTACCCTGAATTCCCATACCCCACAATTTGATATATCATATCAGAATTGATGTCTTGTAACAAGAATACATTCTCTAGGAGTATGTGAAGTACCTACCGGCCATTCAAATATGGCCAAACATGTCTACTTGCCTATGAACTCTCTTTGGCATTTAAATTCAGTATAACCCAGCTACTTCCTACCTTTTTGGTCTTAGTCTTTATTCACCTCCAATCACTCTACAATATAGCTACACTAGCCTACTCACAGTTCCTTGAACATGATGCTCTGTCTTCCAACTCTATGCCTTAGCAAAGGCTGCCTCCCATACCTGGGTTGTGCTGCCTTCTTTCTGTGTCTTAGTGTCTTTGCTTCCTGACTTAGCTCAAACTCTACCTTCTGCACCAAGCCTTTCCCTGTCCCCTCACCTGCTCATAATACCTGCCCCTCTGAAACTAACCTCCATCTACACTGTATATCTCTTGTATATAGCTATTTATTTATATGCTGTCAACCACTGTGTATTCACCTTGAAGACGAGCTGTTTGTTTGTTTTGCCTTTCTTTGAATCACTAGTGACAGGAAAGTTATTGCCTATGGTAAACAATAAATGTTTCCTGACCAGCATAGCCCTCAACAGGAAATCACCAAAAAGCAAGTTTCAGCTGTTGTTATTGTGGTTACCACTAGATTTTCTCTCTCCTGAGAAAACTTGCAAATCCTCATCATCATTCTGTGGAGCATGGGAAGATGCTTCCTCACCAGAGAGTCAATATAGGCCCTCTGAGAGAACTTCAAATGTAACTCCAAAGATTTAATGGAGCTTCCCTTGGTTCTCTTTCTCATTCTTCTACTATCCAGCCACCAGGCAGAGTTTAGATTTCTCCATGCTTCCTTGGATTCCTTTGTTTTCAAAAAAACAGAAGAAATTCTCCATCCCCTTCCCCTATTTTAGTAGGGAGAACAAACTACTATCAGTGAAGTTTATAGTTTTCTTCAAGTAAATCAAACCTGGTCATAAAGTCTGATCTTTGTGATGCATTGTATTAGGCTCTGTGTTAATCTTTTATATGTCTTTTATATAACTTTTTTGCATCAATGTTCATTTTAGATATTGGTCTATAGTTTTCTTTTTTCCTATTTTTAGTCTCACTAGTTTATATGTCACTACCATATTGTGTCAAGAAGGAACTTGATAGTTCCTTGCTTTACTATTTTTGTATATAGTTTCTATAGCATTGAAATTAATGCTTTTACTTAATTACTTAAAAATTTGATATATATGACTTGTGATTTCATTTGTTATTGTCCCCACCCACCCATCTTTGGGAGTTGATTCATGGCTTATTCAATTTCTTCCTAGATTGTTGTTTATTTTTTATTTTTAATTTTTGCTCAGTTAATTTGGACATTTTATTTTTTCATAAATTTCCATTCATTTAATTTTTGTTGTTGGTTTAATTGACATATAGTTACGGAATAATTCCTAGTGAAATCCATTACTGCATATTCATTTTTGCTGAAACTTTTTTCTATTTTTGATAATAATAATTTAGTTTTTGTATTTGATTAATCAAATTAGGAAATTGTTTATTTAATCTTTTTGAAAATATCTCTAGTTAAATTCAATTTTTTATTTGTTTTTTCAATTTTATGTACAAATTCTTTCATTTTCTGGATTACTGTTTTGGTGTTTATTTCTGGTTTTTAAATTTATTTTTTTCAGTTATTGTTTAGTTGTTTGCCCAGTTCTTTTCCTGAAACAGTCTAATACCCCTACAACCTCCTCCTCATCCTGGAATATTTCTCTCCAAGGCACCAATCAGGTCATTTTCTTTTCATTATTTTCTAGCATCACTCTCATTTATTTTCACAATTTTTCCTCTAAGACTCTTATTTGCCTTCTAAAATAATTTTTGTGCTTTCTTTATGTCTTCAAGGAATTTTTTTGAGCTCCAGTCCAATCTGCATTTTTCTTTGAGGCTTTGTTTGTAACTGTTTTCTGTCTCATATTCTGCCTTTGTATCTTGATCTTCCCTGATACCATGTTAGCTTTTTATGTTCAAGTTCTTTTTGTTGTTTGTTTATTTTCCAGCCTATTTCTTGACTTTGAACTTTATGTTAAAGATAGCTCTGCTTATAGGGTGGGGGCCATTATCTCAAGCTTCAGGCTTTTTGTGCTACTGTTTTCAGAACTAGTTCTGGGAGTTCGATAGTTTTGGCTGCCTCCAAAGAGATGTGATCTGGAGAGAGATATTGTCACTGCTCTCCTTGTAAGTGCTGTGGTCCTTAACCAGGAAAGTTCTTTGCTCCCTTGCAGCCATAAGTACTAGCATTCTTCTCTGTTATGGAACTATGACTCAGACATACATGTGGGCAATGGTGTTGCCAAACAGCACTCAGTCCTGTGCTGCGTCCTAGCAAGACTCCTTTGTAATCTCTTTCTGAGCAGTTGTCCAAACCCCTTCATGTGTTGTTTTCCTACATTAGACTATATTTTTCCTATTTAGTATCTTTTTATTGTCTGTTTTTTCTTGTTGCCTGATCTCTGTGAAAGTCTTTGTATTTCAAGTATTATTATTTTTTTTTTTTTTGCTGTGAAGAACATACTATTAGCTTTTGCTTTTCAATTTGTTCTATTATCCTCTTTCATTTTAGAGTAAACTCATCCCATGTACCTTCACAGGTATGCTAGCTAATTGTTTCTTTTCCTTCATCCTATTTTCTTATTCTTATGTATTCTTTCTTTTCTCTTCATTATAGTTTCTTACTCTTTCTTTCCTTTTACTCCCCTTTTCACTATTCCTTCTTCAAGCTTAGGGCTTGTTTTACTTATTACTACCTAATCTATCTCTGACTGTACACTCCATTTTATACTTCTCTTTCCTCCTTCTGTGACTATCTATACTCCTGTTGAAGTGAGTATATTACTACAACAAAATGCGTATTTGTTCTGCCTCCTTTTGACCAGTTTAAATGAAAGTAAATTCAAATGATGCCTCTCTCACACTCCTTCCATATTTTTATATAGTTCTAATTGTTCTTGTTGTTTACATTAGAAAATAAATTCCCCCATCTTTCCTCCAGTTTTACTGTTTAGTGTATCTTTCCCATATCCATTTGCTTTTTTTTTGGCTTTTAGCAACTTCGAACATAGTAAAACTATGTTTTCTATTGAATTTGAATAACTGAATGACCTATTATAGTATTAGAATTCTAATAAGACTCCTTTTGTCATCCTTCTCCATTAATAATTTGAACAATGAATCTTTATAAAATATCCTTATATTGTTCACTTTTATTTACCTTTTCATTTTTCTGGAATTGCATTTAAAAATCATTTTAAGCTCTAGCTTTTTTTATCAAGAATGTTTGAAAGTTCTCCATTTCATTGAAGTTGCATTTTTCCTTTATTAGATTATATTCTTTTTCTTCTGGATGAGTTAGTTTTGGTTATAGATCTTTATTTTTGCCTTTGGAAAGATATTTTTATTTTCTCTGCTCCTTTATAGTACATATAGATTTTACCTCTCATGCAATCCTGAATGAGGTTCCTAAATATTTGAACTTTTTCTTTTCTTTCCGACTGTTTGCAATGTGTTTTATTTTGGGTGGGGTTGGAGGGAGGGAGCAGAAAGCTCTTGATTTTGCAGTAACATTCTTTACAGTTTAATGTAATCTTAGAGTATTTTTCAGAAGATGTGTTGGGGATTCTTTGTATTTTCTCATTACTCTCTTGTTTTAATTGATCTGGCCACAATTTCTTTCAGGATTTCTAGAAATATGATATCCAGGCTATTTTGGACCATGAATTTCAGGTTTCCAATGATTTTTAAGTTTCCTCTTTTCAATTAATTTTCTAGATTAGTTGTTTTTGAGGTGAAATACCACATATTTTCCTCTATTTTCTCAATTCTTGACTTTGCAGATTATGATTTGTCTCTCAGATTGACTTCTATATGATTTACTCTCATTTTGGGGGAATTAGATATTATGGTCAAGTTTTGTACCTTATATTAAACTTTCAATTCTTTTTCCAAGTGTCTGCTTTATAACTCTCATTTCTTTTACAATATGATTTTAAACAAAAAAAACTTGCTTCATTTCTTCTAGAAATTATAATTTCTCTTTTGGGATAACTGTGGGGTTTTTTCAGAAATTAAAGTTGCTTTTGAGTCATTCTCATCTTATGAGTTTGTGTCTTGATCAAAGTAAAATCGTAAAAGCTTCCTCTGCTATCCTTTCTTCCTGCACACAAGAAGGACCATCTTAGTTTTCTGTAATATATTCAGGAACAGCCAGTCATTTCTTTGTTATTTCCACTTATTTGCCCCCTTCTCTATGTTAAGTATGGTGTCTAGACTAACCTACTATATTTTTATCCTTCACACTTGTGCGCCTGAGCTTCACAATTGTTTACAAATAAGCCATATTATATGTGAGGAGTGCTTCCTTTTGAAGAAGTGAAACAACGAAAAAAAAAACATCTGAGGGTACTTCAAAGTGATCAGACCTCAGAGATAGTGTAATTTCAGGAACACAGTAATGGAATATTAAGGGCACTAGCCCTGGAGTCAAAGGATCTGAGTTCAAATCTAAGATTGCCCACATACCACCTGTGTGAATTTAGGTAAGTCACTCTCCCATTTGAATTTCAAGTTTCTCATATGTTAAAATGATATGGTTACATGAGGTTCTTTCTCAGGTCCATTTCCATTGTGATATGCATGATCTTATGACGTTTTACATGTACAAACACAATAAAACGAAGCACAATGCTTCACCACAGGTACACTAATATTTTATATTCCATAATTGCATTTAATTCATTTGGCTTTAGACTTTCACATCTATAAAAATGAAAATTTCCTTGAAAGAAATAAAAGAGTAGGTTGTATCAGCTGTGTATACCTTATTGTGAATGAGAATTTAATCTAATTCTTCAGAGTTTTTTTTTAATAAGGAAGAAAATAATATAAGTACAAAGACATTCATGTTCTGAAATTTGTGTGACAAATGAAAAAAACAGAAAGTCACAGGAACCCAAAGATAAACTAGGCTATTTTACAATTTTTGTCATATACTAGCCCTGATAGTGGCTGAGTAACAGCCCAGATAGGTGAATTTTCTCTACTTGAACCCTCATCTCTACCATAACCTTAAGCTGTGCCTCTGGACCTCCATGGTTTGACAGGAAATTTTTCACCTTGTCTCACTGGCCACAAGGCCTACCAGTTCCCTGTCTTCCATACCAGCAAATGCAAACCATCTATCCACTGTCCCCTTTCCCAATCCCCTTTTGTTTTCCCAACATTAGGCTATAAGCTCATTGACAGCAGGAATTATTTTGATTTCTTGCATTTGTATCCCTAGTATTTAACAGAGTGCCTGAGCCACGTTAAGGATTCCATATTCTATCTGTGTACCTATGAATCTGTGTATCTATGCATCTATCTATTTATTTATCTCTATTCTGTCCTATTCTACTCTGTTCTCTGCATACAAAATAGAGATCAACCAAATCTTAAGCTTCAGATAACAAAATAATTACTAGAGTGAATTCAGACTATGAGTGTAAGTTAAAATGAATGTTAATAGTCTCTGTCTATATATTTATTGATATACTCTAGAAGTTCATTGACTTTCAAATAATTTATTTCCTTTGTGTCGAATCAAAAAGTTAATCATCTAGTTCATCGAAGCCTAGCCAGAGAAACAGAGTTGGATTTTGTTGCAGTAGATATTTTAATCTTCTTAGAGAAAAGGAAGTGTTTCATCTACACATCACTTTGTTGATTTCTGGGCAGGATGCCTACAAAAATGGAGAAATTCCAAGACTGAGTAGAGAAGAAAAGATTAGCTCTGCATCTCTTCCAGAAATGTCTTCTAGAAAGCAACTATTTCTAAATGCTCTACTCATACTCAGTGATTTTTATAATATACACACATCCTGGGATGGGCTGAACAAGTTATGGTATGTGAATATAGTGGGATATTATTATGTCATAAGAAGTGATGAAAGTGATAGTTTAAAAGAAACCTTGGAAGACTTATATAAGGTGATATAGAGTGAGGTGAATATAACCAGGAGAATAAGGTCTATAATAGCAAGAGAATGGAAAGACAATTTTGGAAGAGAATGAAATGACCAGCAATGAATCCAGACAATCAATGATAATGCAGGCTTCATACTTCCTGCAAGGAAGTGAGAAGTAATGGTCTCAAGGTGCATACAAATACACACATAAATAATATACATATATGTGTGTCTATATGTGCATATGTGTATATTTATGTCTATATAGATAGATCTAGATCAAAATCTAGATGTAGATGCTAATGTGGGAATTTGCATCACTTGACTAACATATTTGCTGCATTACTTTTTGTTTCTTCCCTTTTTAATGGGAGTAAAGGAACTTGGGGAGAGAAAATGACTTTTTTGTTAATTGAAGAAAATCTAATTAAAAAAAAAGTTATGAGAGTGGCATTCAACTCCTTCTTCATTATCTTTTTTTTTTTTGCTTTTTTTTGGCAGGGCAATTGGGGTTAAGTGACTTGCCCAAGGTCACACAGCTAGTACATGTGTCAAGTGTTTGCAGTTGGATTTGAACTCAGGTCCTCCTGACTCCAGGGCCAGTGCTCTACTCACTGTGCCACCTAGCTAATCTCTCCTTTTACTATAAAGTTAGGAAGACTTGAGTTTCAATAGATCCTCAGATGCTTACTAGCTGTGTGACCCTGGGCAAGATTTTTATCCTCTGTGTGCTTCAGGTTTCTCATCTGTAAAATGGGGACAATAATGGAACTTACCTCTCAGGGTTGTTCTAAGGATCAAATGGGACAATTAGTTGTAACACACTTATCACAGTGTTTGATACATAGTAACGTTAGCTGTTGCTGTTCAATTACATTGTTGCATGGATGACATGTAGGAGGCCCTCTGAATGGTTTTATTCTGAACAACCAAGGAATGCCTGCACCAGGAGGTGAGGAATCAACCAGAAATTGTAGCCAGGGATAGCGCAGACTCATGTAGAAGGATAAGAATACAAAAGGACATCCATTTCTAAAATATCCATAAACTAAAAAAATAGTCTTTTTAATGCCAAGATTTGAAAAGCCATTTTTTTTCTTCCTCTGAGATCTTTTGTATTGAGGTAAACACTGAGTCCTACTGAGACCAACAGGCTGGTGCTGTAGTAAGAGTGCTGATTTAGACTCAAGGAACCTGGGTTTACATCTTGTGTTTGTCATTTGCTACCTTAGACCTTAGGCAACTCACAGGTCTCTTCTGTCTCTAAGACTGATTTTAGGAGAGGTTCCTTGGGGAACGGAGTTAAATGAAAAGATAATTATGAAGCTAAAATGAAAAAAAGTTATGAAAACCATCACTAACCCTATGTGCCCAGGGCTTACTCTCTGTGAAATGTGCATGTAAAACAAATGACTACATTTTTAGGCTCATTACATTTCCAATGTATCTGAATTCTTCCAGATAACCCTAGAGTTTAAAGGATCCTCTGAGTTCATCTAGTCTAATGCTATGACAACAATAATAATAATAGAAATAAAGAGCAATAAAACAGCTAACATTTATATAGTACTTTTGAGACTGCAAAGCAGTGCCCCTGTTATTGCATTTGATACAACAAACCTACAAAGTAGATTCTATTCTTATTATTCTCATTTTACAGAGGTTGAAACTTAGGCTAAGTGGTTAAGTGACAGCTAATAACTGTTTCAGTAGGATTTGAACTCAGGCCCTCCTGATTGAAAATCTATTATAAATACTGTCAATATGCTTCTGTATGAATACACCTACTATCAGAAAACTCGCTACCTCACAATTTCACTGATTACAGATTAAAACATTAATAATGGTCGAAGTATTTCCTAAATATTCTCTCTGCTACACTTATCCAGTGTTCTTTTTTATATCCTCTGGAAACTACCAGAATAAACAAAATACTTCTTCAACATGAAAGGCCATCACAGCAAAATTAATCTCCCTTATAAGTTTTTTCTCTTCTGGTATCAGCACCTCTAATTTTTTCAATCCCTGTTCATACATGTAATTTTGAGTTTCCTCATTGTCCTGGTGACCCTCTTCTGCACACACTTAACTTATAAATGACCCTCCCCCAAAATTAAAAAGAAAACCTGAATGTAATGCACTAGATTTAGTGAAAATCATATATAATAGATCAGGAGTTCTTTAATTTTCATTTTTCTGCATTCCTTAGAAAATCTGGAGAAATCTATGGTGCATGCCTTCTCAGAACAGTTTTGTTTTTAAATGTATAAGAATAAATACATAGAATTAAAAAAGAAACCAACTATATTGAAATGCATTTATCATTGTTTTATTTTTCCCCAGGTTAAGAACCTCTGACAAAGAGAAATTATCATCATGTTGTTCTAAATGCTATTTTGGTTGATGTAACCTAGTAGCATTTTAGCTTTTTCAGACTTTCCATTTTACATCGTTGACTCATTGACTTTACGTTGCACAAATTACACCCCCAGTTCTTTTTCACATATTACCCACTCTTAACATATGTATTTCCTACAACTTCTACCATTTTCTCTTTAGAATCACAATTTTCTATGTTACTGAATTTCTGCAATTTGCAATAGATTCCCCCCAAATCTGCACTCATTTTTCTGACATGGTTGCTTTATGTCTCTAATTATTCCTACGAAAATTGCTCCCCAAAGCAGAGAGCGATTTCTACACAAGCTGTTAATGAGTACTCAGTACCTTCTTTAGAGATACATAGCTCCCCTAAGGTAATTCCATGGGTTTTATGCAAGGCATTGAGATACATACTTGGCAGCTTTAGAGATGTCTCCTGAGCTAATGTCCAAGCTAACAATGAGGTAGGAGCTAGAGTAATCTGAGAAGACTCTGTTATTGCCTGGGAGGAGAAAAGTCCATAATAGCCACTTTATTCAGTACCTGCAATATGTTTTATTATTGTTGCTCATATTAAAATGCAAAATTCAGTATCCCAGTTAATTTCTTAATTTTCCTCAATTTACACTTCCCTGCTGTTTGCAAAATTTCCCCTCAGTTGACATTAAATGTAAAAGAAATACTCCACAATACATTCCATCTGTCCTTTTTGTTGCCAATTTGATTTTCATTAGGAACCTAAGTTGGTAGCAATAAGAGACTCTTAAGCTGTGTCTCTACCCAAGGGCAAAAGCACCAATCACCTCAGTATGGGGAAGGACCAGAATACTCAGGTATTGACATCACATGGATGTAATACCAAGCTTATTAACTATTTCATGGATTAGCTTGTTGTCATGGTGTCTCATAGACTTAGTCAATCTCTAGTATTTGGGGCAAGAGTTTGTAATCCTTGCCCTGGAGATATAAATGTAGAGTAGAAAGATGAGATGGAAGGTATGGTGGATGGGTAGAGGGGGTGTGGGGTGGGGGGGAGAGAATGTTGCTCATACTAAGATAAATTTGGACCCTTTGTGTTTGTTTGTTTTTAAGCAATTTGCAAATCTTTACTCAGAGACCAGCAGTGAATATGTGTATACTCTTTCTGTGTGTTCAGTGTTTCCCTCTGTGAAATATAAGTTCCTTAAACTTAGGCATTTATTTGTATCCTCACTTCCTGGCATTTATTGACTGATAATGTAGTAGAAAACAAATCATTTTTTTGCTTCATAATATTCTGGTGGTTTCTCAATCATTCTTTATTGAATCCCAAATCCTTTTGAGTAAATCCTGTTTGGACATGGTGTCAATTCCTCCCACACCATATAATATGCAAGTTAGTTAGTTGAGGATAATTTCTGGTCAAAGAATCCATTTGGAAGCCTCCCTGTATACACGACAAGAATGTATGTGATCTTTTCAACTCAGAGATGTTATATGATTTAACAGAATGGCGATAGATAATTCTTCAAATCCTGCTGCACCAATGACTTGATATTAACCCTTACCTTTTGCTAAATCACATTTGTCAGATATGCTGCTAAATGTCTTTGAGAATATCAGAAAGATAGAGAAGTTAGGTTGCCAATCAAGTAAGACTCCTCAATAAAAAGGGATATCTATTTTTCTCAAGGCCCAAAGATGAATGTTCAAAAATGTATCTCCAATTCCCTGATTGCACTGACATGAGTTATTGTCTTCCTTCCCTTCTTTTCTTATGCTTTGCTTATCAAAATGTATAGCATTTAATTCAACAAGAATTTATCATCATGGAATAATATTTTTATATAATTTAATACAAAATATTCCACATGCAAAATATTGATCTAGGGGCTAGGGAAAAGCAAATACAATTTGATCCCCATCATTAGTGAGCTTAGCATTTACTAGGGGCTCAACTTTGACAAAATTTCAGGATGTAAAATAAACCTAGAAAACCTAGAAAAACCTAGAAAATCATCAGCATTTCTATGTTTTACCAATGAAACGTAGTAGGAAGGGATGGAAAGAGAATTTCCATTTAAAATAACTGCAATCATTATAAAATGCTTGAGGGTCTACATTTCAAGACATACCCAGGAGTTCCATGAACAAAATTATGGAAAACTTTTCACACAAATAAAGACAAATCTAGACAATTAGAGAAATAGTGATTGTTCACGGATTGACTCAGTCAATCAATATAATCAAAATGATATTTCTGCCTAAATTAATTTCATTATGAGCACCATACCAATCAAATTACCTAAGAATTATTTTACAGATATTGAAAAATAATAATAAAATTCATCTGGAAAAACAAAGGGTCAAGAATATCAAGGGCATTGATTAAAATATTGTAAAGAAAATTATTTAGACTTAAAGGGTGCTGTCATAAGTAAATTATGGGAGAAAGGAAATTTTCATTTCTCAGATCTATAAACAAACTGCTGTCTGCCCTCTGCCTACTTTTCCTTCAATGTAGATAGGATTCATGGTTTAGATAGGCATTGGCATTAATTTGCTTTCTCTTTGTCACTTCATTCATTCTTGTTTCTACATCTAGTATTGCCCCTGGTATTTCACTACCTTGTGAATGAAACTTACTTTTCTTTTGATGTCTTAATTTTCTCTTATGCTCCTTGTCACTTATCTTTGAGAAATGTTGCTCCCTTTCAATTGCTGCACAGACTTGTGAGGTTCATCTGTCTTGTGGCCTCAGACTCCTTATACTGAAGCTCCTTATACTGACAGGGTTATTTAGACCCAGATTTCTCCAAATAAAGATATGATTATTCCCAAATGGGTATCATTCTCCCTTTCCCTCAGACCTGATTCCAGAGTTTTCCTCTATCGTGGTTTTGAGCACTATTATTGTCTTGAAAACAAATTAGTCTTTCCTTCCTTCTCTCCTTCACTACCTACTCTTTTCTCTTCTGTGACTGCAAATCATGCTGTACCATATCTTCTAGGGTCAAGAGGTCTGAGAAAAAGCACTACCGCAAGGAATCCCTAAAACAAGAACGTAATTCCAGAGCCTATGGATACACTTTTAATCAGCCTCCCAGGTGATTATAGTCAATTCATGGATAGTTATATGGAATGAGAGCTTAAAGTGGCAGTTTACTGGAGTTAAATCATGAAATATTTACCTTGTAAAGGGATTCTGTCATTTTATGTTTACTGATTCAATTTTTTATTATTTTCATCTGTTGAATAACTCGTTTTTTTTGGTTTGGGATTTGGGGAAATTTTCAGAAATTGACTGTTCTGTCATTTTCTGCTTACACAATCCTGAAGTCATTTCTAGATCCTTTTGTGCATGTGTGCATGTGTATACATACATACACACATATACATATGTCAGCACATATTTATTCCCATTCCTGCCCTTGCCAAGTAAGAATAAGCAAGATATATTCAGGGTAAATTAGAGGCACCCTCAGAGGGAAGATATTAGCATTAAGGGGGACTAGGAAGAGGTTTTTTTTTAATAAAAAATCCTTTTTTCCATTTAGTATTTTATTTTACCCCAATAACATGTAAAAATAAATTTTAATATTTGTTTTTTTATTTTGAATTAAAAATTCCCTTTCCTTCCCCATCAAGAAGGCAAGCAATTTGATATCAGTTATATTGTGTAGTCATGCAAAAATATTTCCATATTAGTCATGTTGTAAAAGAAAACATAGACCACAAACTCAAGAAAAACAGAGGAAAAAAAGTAGTACTTAATCCATATTCCGACTCCATCAGTTCTTTATGTAAGGATGGATAGTATTCATTATCATCAGTCCTAGAGAGTTGTCTTGGATCATTGTATTGCTGAGAATAATTAAGTCATTCACAGTTGATCATCTTACAAAATTGCTATTATTGTGTATTATGTTCTCCTGGTTCTACTCATTTCACTTTGCATCAGTTCATATAAGTCTTTCCACTTTTTTTCTGAGAGCATCTGGCTCATCATTTTATAGCGCAGTAGGGTTTCATCACAATCATATTCCACAACTTGTTCTACCATTCCCCAATTACTGGGTATCCCCTCAATTTCCCATTCTTTGCCGCCATAAAAAAGCTACTATAAATATTTTTGTACATGTAGGTCCTTTTCATTTTTATTTTTTTATCTGTTTTGGGACACAAATTTAAATTTAGTAGTATTGCTAGGTCAGAGGATGTATATGATTTTATAGCCATTTGGGAAGAGATCCAATTGCTCTACATAATTAATCAGTTCACAACAATGCATTAGTGTCTTAATTTTCCCACACTCCCAACTACTTTTGTCATTTTACTTTTGTGTCCTCTTAGCTAATTTAATAAGTATGAGGTAGTACTTCAGACTTGTTTTAATTTCTATTTCTCTAATCAATAGCAATTCAGTGCATTTCTTCATATGACTATGGATACCTTTGATTTCTTCATCTGAAAACTGTTAGTATCTTTTGATTATTTATCAGTTGAGGAATAGCTTTTACTTTAATAAATTTGACTCATTGCTCTATATATTTGAGAAATGAGGCCTTTATAAGAACTTGCTTCAAAAATTTAACACTATTTTTCTCCATTCAACTTCTCCCAGTTTATTCTCTTCTCCCTATCCTTTCACCCTGTCCTTCCTCTAAAGTGTTTTGCTTTTGACTACCACCTCCCCCAATCCACTGTCACATCTATTAGCACCCCCACCTTCTCCTATCCCTTTTCCCTCCTACTTCCTTATAGGGTAAGTTAGAATTTTATACCCACTTGTTAATCTGTCTTTGAGCCAATTCTGATGAAAGTAAGGTTCAAGTGTCCCCCACCACCTTCCCTATTTTCCTCTCCATTTTAAAAACTCTCTTCTTCCTTTTATGTGAGATATTTACCCCAATCTACCTCTCCCTTACCCTTTCTCCCTGTGCATTCCTCTTTCTCACTCCTATGATTTATTTTTTTAGATATCATCCCATCAATCATATTCAGCTTACAACTTTCTCTTTCTTTCTCTGTCTCTCTGTCTCTGTCTCTCTGTGTTTCTTTCTCTCTGTCTCTCTCTGTGTGTCTGTCTCTCTGTCTCTCTTTCTTCTCCTTTCTCTTTCCCTCTCTTGCTCTCTCCCTCTGCTCCCAGAAGAATTGTGTATAGACCTTGGGGTCAGGAGCTTTGGAACTTGGCCATAATATTCCCATGTGCTTTCATTGGAGATCACTTTCAGGAAGTGATCAGTGGATTCTTTCAATTTCTATTTTTACCCTCTGTTTCTAGAATATCAGGACAATTTTCCTTGATAATTTCTCGAAAGATGATGTCTAGGCTGTTTTTTATCATGGCTTTCAGACAGTCCAATAATTTTTAAGTTATTGCTCCTGGATTTATTTTCCAGGTCAGTTGCTTTTCCAGTGAGATATTTCACATTGTCTTCATTTTTTTTTTGTTCTTTTGGTTTTGTTATATTGTTTCTTGATGTCTAATGAAGTTATTAGCTTCCACTTGCTCAATCATAATTTTTAAGGAATTATTTTCTTCAGTGAACTTTTGTACCTCTCTTTCCATTTAGCCAATTTTGCTTTTTTTAAATTTTTTTTAAATTTATTTATTTAACATACTTAGTTTTCAGCATTGATTTTCACAATAGTTTGAATTACAAATTTTCTCCCCATTTCTACCCTCCCCCCCACTCCAAGATGGCATATATTCTGGTTGCCCTGTTCCCCAGTCAGCCCTCCCCTCTATCAACCCCCTCCCCTCTCATCCCCTTTTCCCCTCCTTTCTTGTAGGGCAACATAAATTTCTACACCCCATTGCCTGTGTATCTTATTTTCTAGTTGCATGCAAAAACTTTTTTTTTGTTGTTTTTGAACATCTGTTTTTAAAACTTTGAGTTCCAAATTCTCTCCCCTCTTCCCTTCCCACCCCCCCCCTCCCTAAGAAGTCAAGCAATTCAACCTAGGCCACATGTGTATCATTATGTGTAACCCTTCCACAATACTTATGTTGTGAAAGACTAACTATATTTTGCTCCTTCCTAACCCATCCCGCTTTATTGAATTTTCTCCCTTGACCCTGTCCCCTTTCCAAAGTGTTTGTTTTTGATTACCTCCGCCCCCATCTGCCCTCCCCTCCATCATCTCCCCGCTTCTTTTAATCTTCCTCCCTCGTCTTTCCTGTGGGGTGAGATACCCAATTGAGTATTCATGGTATTCCCTCCTCAGGCCAACTCTGATGAGAGCAAGGTTCACTCATTCCCCCCTCACCTGCCCTCTCCCCTCCTCCCACAGAAGTGCTTCCTCTTGCCACCTCTATGTGAGATAATCCACCCCATTCTATCTCTCCCTATCTCTCTCTCTCAGTATGTTGCTCTCTGATCCCTTAATTTGATTTTATTTCTTTTAGATATCTTCCCTTCATCTTCAACTCACCCTGTCTGCTCTCTCTCTTTTATATCTATCTATCTATCTATCTATCTATCTATCTATCTATCTATCTGTATATATATATGTACATACATATATATACATACATACACATTCACCTATATATACATATATGTATATATATATATATATATATATATATGCATATTCCCTTCAGCTACCCTAATACTGACGTCTCATATATCATACACATCATCTTTCCATGTAGGAATGTAAACAAAACAGTTCAACTTTAGTAAGTCCCTTGCAATTTCTGTTTCTTGATTACCTTTTCATGCTTCTCTTGATTCTTGTGTTTGAAAGTCAAATTTTCTATTCAGTTCCGGTCTTTTCACTGAGAAAGCTTGAAAGTCCTCTATTTTATTGAAAGTCTATATTTTGCTTTGGAGCATGTTACTCAGTTTTGCTGGGTAGGTGATTCTAGGTTTTAATCCTAGCTCCATTGACCTCCGGAATATCATATTCCAAGCCCTTTGATCTCTTAAAGTAGAAGCTGCCAGATCTTGGGTTATTCTGATTGGGTTTCCACAATACTCAAATTGTTTCTTTCTGGCTGCTTTCAGTATTTTCTCCTTGATCTGGGAGCTCTGGAATTTGGCGACAATATTCCTTGGAGATTTCTTTTTGGGATCTATTTGAGGAGGCAATCGATGGATTCTTTCAATTTCTATTTTGCCCTGTGGCTCTTGAATATCAGGGCAGTTCTCCTTGATAGTTTCTTGAAAGATGATATCTAGGCTCTTTTTTGATCATGGCTTTCAGGTAGTCCAATAATTTTTAAATTATCTCTCCTGGATCTATTTTCCAGATCAGTGGTTTTTCCAATGAGATATTTCACATTGTCTTCCATTTTTTCATTCCTTTGGTTCTGTTTTATAATATCTTGATTTCTCATAAAGTCACTATCTTCCACTTGCTCCAATCTAATTTTTAAAGTCGTATTTTCTTCAGTGGTCTTTTGGACCTCCTTTTCCATTTGGCTAATTCTGCCTTTCAAGGCATTCTTCTCCTCATTGGCTTTTTGGAGCTCTTTTGCCATTTGAGTTAATCTATTTTCTAAGGTGTTGTTTTCTTCAGTGTATTTTTCAGTATTTTTTTGGGTCTTCTTTAGCAAGTCATTGACTTGTTTTTCATGGTTTTCTCACATCCTTCTCATTTCTCTTCCCAATTTTTCCTCTACTTCTCTAACTTGCTTTTCCAAATCCTTTTTGAGTTCTTCCATGGCCTGGTACCAGTTCATGTTTTTCTTGGAGGCTTTTGTTGTAGGCTCTATGACTTTGTTGTCTTCTTTAGGCTGTATGTTTTGGTCTTCTTTGTCACCAAAGAAAGAATCCAAAGTCTGAGACTGAATCTGGGTGTGCTTTCGCTGCCTGGCCATATTCCCAACCAACTAACTTGACCCTTGAGTTTTTCAGTGGGGTATGACTGCTTTTAGACTAAAAGGTCTGTGTTCAACGTTTGGGGGGGAGGTGCCAGCTCTGTCAGAGCCGCACTCCTCCTTCCCCAAGAACCCCCAGTCCGGACTGGGCTTAGATCTTCAGCAGGCTGTTGCACTCCTGCTCTGATCTGCCACTTAATTCCTCCTACCAGGTGGGCCTGGGGCCAGAAGCAGCAGCAACTGTAGCTGCCCCACCTCCGCTGCCCCCGGGGCTGGAAGCCAAACCGAGAACTCCTTCCACTCCCGCAGCTTTTCCTGCTAACCTTCTCCGCAGTCTTTGGTGTTTGTGGGTTGAGAAGACCGGCAACTGCCGCAGCTCACCAACACAGGGCACCAGGGCCCGCTCCGCCCGGCTCCTGGTCTGGTTGATCCACGCCACTCAGGCTGGGCTCTGCTCCACTCCGTTCCCAGCTCCCAGCTCCGTGTGGGATAGACCTCACCCAGAGACCATCCAGGCTGTCCTGGGCTGGAGCCCTGCTTCCCTCTGCTGTTCTGTGGGTTCCACCACTCTAGAATTGGTTCAGAGCCATTTTCTATAGGTTTTTGGAGGGACTCGGCAGGGAGCTCAAGCTGGTCCCTGCTTTCCAGCCGCCATCTTGGTTCCGCCCGCCCGAATCGCCAATTTTGCTTTTTAAGGAGTTCTTTTCTTGGGTGAATTTTTATATATCTTTTTCCATTTGTCCAATTCTACTTTCTAAGCCTTTAGATTTTTGTATCTCTTTTACCATTTTCTTTATTCTGTTTGTGAAGTTTAATTTCCTTCAATATTTTTGCCTCCTTTATACCAAGCTGTTGACTAGTGTTTTCATGATTTTCTTGCATCACTCTCATTTCACTTCCAAATTTTTCCTCTTCCACTCTTACAAGATATTTAAAATCCTTTTTGCACTCTTCTGTCCCTAAAACCAATGCATGTTTTCCTTTGATGTAGGAATTTTAAATTTGTTTTCTTCTTCTGAGTGTGTGTTTTGATCTTCCCTTTCATCTTCCTTCTTTTCTATGTTCAGAATTTTTTTCAGTTGTTTCCCCTTTCTCCATCCTATTTCTTGATTTTTAATCCTTTGCTAAAGGAGGGCTCTGCTTCTAGTATACAGGATGCACCATCCCAAAATTCAGGGGTTTTGTGTAGCTGTTTTCAGAGATACTTCTGGGGAATTATAAGTTTTTTAGTCTTCCAAGGTGGTATGTTCTAAGGAGAGGTGAGTTTACTACTCTCCTGGACTGTATTTTGATCTATGAGCAACCACAATCACTCTTCTCTGTTTTGGAAATATGAAGAGGGTCCCCACTTCACTGCAGCCACAAACTGGTATGCTAATTTTCCCCCTTGCCCTGGGACTGCCACACAGGACTGTGACCTACATCTGCATGAGGCTAAACAACTGAGTCCTGCCCCCAGTGCTAGTAAAGAGACCCCGGAAATCTCCTTATGACCAGTTGTTCAACTCCCTTACTATCTGTGTTCTGAGATCTCCAGAAGTGGCCACTGCTGCTTCTGATTTAGTTGCTTCCAAGTCCTATTGCTGGTTTGCTAAGGCTGGTCTGTGCTAGTGGGACCTACGCAGAACTGTGCTCCACTCTCACCCTGCTGCAACCAAATTTTCCTGCTGACCTTCTAAATTTTCTTTGCCTGGAAAATTGTTTCACCCCATCCTTTTCTTGGTTCTGCTACTCCAGAATTTGTTTGGAGTTAATATTTTAAAGGCATTTGGATGGGTTTGAGGGAGAGCTTAGTTGAGTCCCTGACTTCTTTGCAATGTTGGCGCCTAGGAAAAAGTTATTGAATAAATTTGGGTGATAACTGAATGCTGAAGGAAGCCAGTAAAAGGAGAAAGTGGTGATGAGACAGAAGAACCTTTCAGGCATAGGGAACAGGCAGTGAAAATGTAATGATTTTGGGGGCTGTCATTTGTGAGAAATACAAAGGAGGCCAGCACCATTAGATTATCAATATGTGCAATGGAGTAAGTGAAAAGAATGTTGATAATATAGTAAATGGTCAGTTTATTTTTAGCTTTAAAAGCCAAAGGAATTTATATTTGATCATGAGAGAAATAGAGAATCACTGGATTTTATGGGATTGATGGAGGTGATGATATGCTCAGACCTTTGTTTTAAAAAGATTACTTTAAGTGCTGTGGGGGAAAATGAATTGAAGTGAGAAGTTTCTTGAGGCAGGGAGAGAAACCAGTTGACTATTACAAGGATTAAGCATGATGGTGGTGATGAAGTCCTGTATTCAAGTGTTGGCAATAGTTGGATTTCAGAAAAACCTGAAAAGGTTTACATGAACTGATGCAAAGTGAAGTGAACAGAACCAGGAAAATGTTGTACATAGTAACAGCAACATTGTACGGTGATCAACTGTGAATAACTTAGCTATCCTCAGCAACACAATGATCCAAGACAATTCCAAAGGACTCATGATGAAAAATGCTATCTACATTCAGAGAAAGAATGGATAGAGTATGAATACAGATGAATGCATACTATTTTCTCTTTATTTTTTTCAGAGATTTTTCTTTCTTTCAGCCTGTTTCTTCTTTCACAACATAACTAATATGGAAATATGTTCCCCATGATTGCTCATATATAATCTATATCAAATTGCTTATCATATGAGGGAGGGGAGAGTTGAGAAAGGGAGGGAGAAAATTTGGAACTCATTTTTTTTAAAATGGATTGCTGCAGAGTTTTATATGTAATTGAAACTATGAAAATAGAATGTTGGCAATGTCAGAGGAGAGAAAGGGACCCACAAAATGTTACAATGGTAGAACTGATTGAATTGAACAAAACATTCAATATGAGAAGGTGATAGAATAAGGAGTTTTTGCAGTGGTGTATTCACTTATAGGTCATTGGAAAAGGATTTAAAAATGAGAATATTAAAGCAATGTTGATATTTATGGTCTAAAACTGCTTTGATTCTTAATATCTCTGATCTCCTTTTATTCTGCTACTGTCACTGTAGCAGGAGAAAAGGTCCAAATAAGCTTCAGGACTGCTTTGTATTTTTGTTTGTTTTATAGGTTCCATGGCAAAATAATTTACCAGTAAGTGTTCAAACTACTGCATTTAAGCCTCTCTGTGATTAGCTAGGTTTGTTTCCAGAAATCAGGGATGATGTTTCCAGGTCCAGACCTGACACTTTCTAGCACATTAGACCTTGCATGAGCTTGTGATACTTAGACATAACCTTTATGAACCTATAACCTTTATGAACTAAAGGCTATAGGAAGCATGGAATTCAGACTTTGTACATTAGGTATGTCTCCCAAAATGAGTATTTAAACCAGAATTTTCTATGTTGAATCATTTACAGTCCTCTAGGGAATTGTACTCCTTAGGGTAATTTCAAATGAGTTATTTTTAATTGTGAAAAAAGAACCTCCAAAGTGCTCTCTTTGTTGAGTGGGGATTTTTTGATATTGTCTCTGCCTAAAAAGGGGGGATGCAATTGTGGGAAAATCCAAGCTATGTATCTCCCTTAATTTAAGGAGTCCTAGGAGAATTTCCAGGCTGTATTCAATTCCCACTGAAGGATCTATCCATAGTTCTTAAGTAAGTAATTTCCTCGGAATTTAGTAGTTTTCAAGCTTTGCAGTCTGAAGCCAGGGAATAATCTCAAAGAAAAATGAAGTTCTCACTGCTCTCAAAAACAAATGGGAAACATGGGCATTATTATAACTTTATGTAAAGTATATAAACATCACCTTGGTTGATAAGCAAAATTTTGTGAGGTAGTCAGGGCAGCGATTATTGTCTCTGTTTCAAATTGAGGAAACTGGGTCATAGAGAGAAAAAATGATTTATTGAATTCAAAAGGTGTCAGGGAAAATCCAGGATTAGAAGAGATGTTTATAACTCCCTGTCTTGTACTTCTCCTATTAAACTATTATGTAGAAAACACACACACACACACACAGTCACCTTAAATGAACATTATATGAGTGAAATTCTCATTGACAATGAGAAAGCACAAAATTCATCTACTGCAATGAATATTCCCCTTCTATTAGAACCGTGATTAATCATAGTACAAGCTCCTAGTTCAGTATCTACATGCATATCCATAATTGCTACAGAGCTCCCCAACTGCAGGGCCCAGTTTGCGCCGTCACTATTTTGACTAAATATCCATCTTATCTGGCTCACAGTGGATGTCTATGGCTCCTAGCACTAGGGTGTCTAGACGCTCAAAATTACACTTGGATAAAAATAAACCAGGGTGAAAAGACATGTTCAATTCAAGAGGATCTTCATACTCAGTAGGTATTCTAACTAAGACTGCATTATTTTCCATGATAAATGAATTCAGTAATATATTCAGGGCTTTTGCCCAATCAGGTCAGCAGATATCAGGTACCAAAAAATAAGAGTGTAACTTTATTAGAAATAAGCAATTTCATAACGGTCAGAGTTCAAAGAAGCTTCATATATTTCTAAGCCCATATATATTTACTCTTATGTCACAGCATAAGAATGTCATAGAGGCTTCATGTAATGTGAACTCTACAATTTTCTTATTTAAAAATGAAGCAATCTCATAAACTGCAAGATCCAGGGATGAGGAAATAAGATCCAAATCTTGGGTCTGATTTTTACTCTTTATGTGGCTTTCAGCTGATCATTTTACCTAGTTTAGGTAAAAGAACAGTCAGTTTAGGGTCAGAGCGCCTGGATTTTTCATATATTACCTCTGAGACCTCTTGCTATCCTTGTTACCATGAATTAGTCACGTAAATGTTTAAAACCTCAATTTACTTATCATAAAACAGGAACAATAATATTGTATACGTAGTTGGTTTGTTTAGGGAAAAATGTTTTGAAAACTTTAAGTAATTATAGGAATGAAAATCATTATACGTATCAATAAATATTTCAGAGAACAAAATTTAAAAGTTTTTTTCAAAAATCTTTTCCCCCATCTTCATCTATAGTTTCATCAGACTGAGGAGCTCCCTGTGATGAATTTCCTTCTTATGATATAGATCAGAAATTGTATGAAATATATTCTTAGAGAGTTGCTTGGAACATTGGGAGGTTAAGTAACTTGCCCACAGTCATAAGCAGAACTTGAAATTAGGTCATTCTATAGCCAAGGCTGGTAGATATCTCCATACTACATTTTTTCTCTTGAAATAATTAAGGAAATTGAAGTGGTATTTTAAGTATTTTAATATGATAGTACGTATGGTGTAATGGATATGGATCTGGTCTCTGTGCCCACACACATGAATATACACATATATACATGCACATATATAGTCACACATGGATACATATTTGCATATGTATATATACTGCATGTAGTATTTGCACACAGTATGTCTAATTAATGTGTTTGTGTATATATGTATCTGTATGTGTGTACATATACACATATGTTTGTACAGTTTATATATATGCACGTGGTACCATATAGTATATACATGTGTTTGTGTGCATACATGTATTTATATGTGTGTGAACATATACATACTATATATAATATGTGTATGTATATGTGTGTGTGTGTATATATATATATATATACACACACATACATACACACAGGCACACACACACACATATAAATATCACCATCTAAATTGGTGCAGGGCTCAAGAATAATTTCAGCCCTAACTGTGCCAATGAGGCTACGCAGTGATTATGGGGATCGCTGGCAGGTGTACCAAGAACAGCAGCAAGTAAAAAGTTAAATGAGAAAAGGGAAGTGAAGGAACAAGAATGAAAATCTTGAAAGTTTTCACTTCTCTCTATAGTTATTAAGATATAAGGATACAGAGTCACTTCTGAAATCATTTGCAACATTTCCTATATCTGAGAATAACTCATCAGAAAATATCTCTAGTATCTTATCTGATATATTTCCTGAGTTTCAGTTAAAAATCAATCTAGTCAGCTAAATGTTTAGATATGTTCCATTACATTGTGTTTAAATGAACTACGTTTAATAGTGATGGAGGGTGATTTTTCCCCCTTCCAGTAAAACAGCATCTCATTAGAACTAAGCATTCATAGTAAATAACTATAGATTTGAAGAGGTTAAAAAAAGAATGTCTTCATATTCTCCTCCTCCAAACCCCCATCTGCACTATATGTATCAGAACTCAAAAGAAAAGTCACACTTTGAAGTTAAATCATAAGCAGATTGTTACACAAAATGTGTCTCAACCTTAACTCCAGGGAGGAATTTAAATTCCTTTAGCAAAAAATAGTCTTTCTTTTTTTTTTCTCCTTCAAATACCTCCTATCCGTGTGACTGTTTATTCCAAAGGGCATAAGAAGACTTTACCAACATCTTGGCACTGATCTTCACAGTGGGGCAAGGGCTGCAACTGTGTTTTCATTTGCAGCCCAGCAGATTTAAATCACTTGAGAAAAATCAGGACAGATCTACTGTATAAAAAGTTGGGAATCCCAGTAGTTAGCCTGGTAAGGGCTGGTTCATAGAAAAAATAAAAAGTAAGAATTGTTAAGTAAATAAAATTTACCTTTAATGCCCTTTCTATACCCCAAGTAATACAGCTAACATAAGCCTCCTGCATCCTATATATTATTTATGTATTTATTTTCACTCCATTCACCCCATTTACTTTCACACCATCTGTTTGAACAAACAGATTGCTCTTTCAAGATTCCATAAATCCCCCCAGTTTTCTGCAGGTTCCATGTCCTTTTGGCTTCCTAGAGTTAAAAATATATATGTATATAATTTAATGCATGTTACACACACACACACACACACACACACACACACATACACACACACACACACTTACCTGGGCAAAACAGCCCCAGTTCTTCAGAATTTGTGTTTCCATCCCTCAAGTGACACGTAGGAATCTGGGGCAAAGGCAAACAGATGCTTCTCATCTATCCTATCACCTCAATTATCTCAGAAGTCATCCTGATGACCAACTGACTATGACTTAGACAAGTCCATCCTACTTTTTTTTCTTCCAGTTTCCAGTAAAAATAACTCCTCCTTGTCTGGCAAGTTACCTTCAGTTAATGAGGACAAGGATTAAATGAACAGAATAGAATGTATGATATAATGTGATGTGATTTGACAATATGATATGTGTGATATATGATAAAAGATTCAGTGTGATATATGATATGATTTGATATGATATATTAAATGATATGGCATAATATGAAATGATGGGATGGGAAGAGATATGATATATTTGCCTGCCTATCATTTTCCTAATTTTTTAAAGAAGTCCATCCTTTAGAACATAAGTTCTTAACATGGAGTCAAAGAATTTTTTAAAATATATAGGTTAATAACTATATTTCAAATATGATTACTTTCCTTTGTAATCTCATGTATTTGATTTTATGTACCTTATAGTAAGTGATTAGTAAATGCTTCTGTCATTGGAGAGTCTCAAATTAAACACACATATGGCCTACCAACTTTTCAGGGGCCCTGTCTTCTACCAATATACAGATCTATGCAGGAGTCATAAACCATTTTATGTCATAAATCCTTTTGTTATTCTGGTGAAGATTTTGAATCATTTTTATAATATCTGTTTAATTCATGAATAAATAACATCTCAATCACAACACATCTACAAAGGAACTCATTATTTTGTGACTTCCTCACTTTTGAAGGTAGAAGGTGACAGATAAAAGAGTGAAGAAACAAAAAAAAGAACTTGAGCCAAATAAGAAGAAAACCATGTGGATGGCTTGCAGAAGTTGAGAGTAGTAAAGGAAATCAGAGGTTGAATCTAAAGAAAAGAAATTTAGCAAAATTTGGGAAAAACTAAGGAGAATTTGAAGGAAAAATTCTTGGCCCAGATACTGATAAGGAAGCTACTTCTATATGCAAGAAAAGAAGGATCAAGAAAAATTAAGGTTATATGTGGCAACCGAGAAATATGAACGATTAAGAGAAATTAGGGAATAGATTTTAAATGAGTCATCTTTAGAATAAAAAGAAATCATTTAGTAATCCAAGTGAAGAAAAATAAGAAAAAGTAAGTGTAATAATTAGCAAGTTAGACAAATGGAAATAGTGATAGGCAGGAAAAATTCATGAAATAGACAAGTGTCTAACACAAGGCTGAAGGGTAATTGAGTGTGGCTGTAGATTACGGAGTTGCTGAGAGGTTATGGACCTAATATGCAGAATGAAATGCATACTTTTTGAAATGGCCAATGCTCGAATAGTTGTGCTTAACTATGTATATTTATTGCAATACTTTTGTTTTTCTCACTCCTTACTCCCCCAGCTATGTGGTAGAGAAAAAACAATGCTTGCTGATTTAAAATATAAAACAATATTTAATTAAAAGGATCAAAGAAGGGATAAAATCTTTCTCAGGTGAATAGGATGATAATAATTGAAACAGAGAAGGTAGAGTTACTAAGCTCTTATTTTTTTCTGTTTTTCTGCAAAAGAGGATGACCTTGGCAATGGAAATGGTAAAATTAAAGGAACTAATAGGGATTTGCATACAATTGCCCTTGATACATTCAAGTTACCTGTCTTACAGGAAATGCACTACACTTCTTGAAATGTATTGTTAAAAAATGATTATGATATTCCAGAAGTAGTCAGAACAGACTTCTCACCAGGGATTTTTGCAATTCGGCAAGAACCCTGGTACAATAAGCATAAAGTGTACATTCAGTTGAATGAAGAGTGTTGGGATAAAGACCTCGGGATATCAGCATGAGACTTATTTAAAGAAAGATGCTATTAAAGGAGGAGGAGTACAGGACAAAGAAGGAGCCTTCCATCTGCTATATTCCTATTTTTAGCAGATATTTATTTTCTTGTAGCATAGAATATCAAGTAATGGCACATGTTATCAGAATGCTCTATATTCAGTACCCTGGAGAAAGCTCTAGCTGTTCTACTCCTAAGTCTCTGGACCAAGGCAGAGTACAGTGGATCTGTTACCTCTCACGTTCTAAATATTTTAAAGTGATTCTTTTCAAGGAAAACCTCATGGAAGATCTTGAACTTTTATTGGTTTTAGTCTTTAAGAACTGGTTCTCTGATAAGCAGAAAGTAGGAGGAACAGCATTAGCTGAGGTACAAATTGGGTAGCAGAATGTAAGGTAAGCAAGGTGACAAAGGAGAAAAGGAAAGTTTAGGTGACAAGACAGGGCAGCAGAGGTAAAGAGAAGGTGTGCCAACTTCACTTCCTTTGGCTCAGGCCCAATAAGCTAATTATGTCCAGCAAAGTGAAAGTTCCAATGACAGGCTTTTTTTCTGTCCTAACTCTTCATTGAATCTTCCTGACTCTGGTGAATTAAATTTTATAGCTCATCATGTAAAAAAATCAAAAAAGCTTAAGTCACCTGAAAGTTGGATGATTGACTTGGTACAAATTTGGCCAAGTTTCAGCTGTTCCATAAAACTATATAAAGTGATTTGATTGATTTTGTTAAAATTGCCAAATAGAAGTTTCACAGGAATAGAATTTGTCACTTTCTTTCCCACTAAAGCATTAAAATTAATCGGTAGTTAGGCATATCTGATGTTACTCAATTAGCAAGAAGCTCATGCTCTAGAACCTCATTTAGGCAATTTTCCCCTAGAAAAATAGATATAGAATAAAGTAGGTTCTATATTTGTGTAACCTAAGTTCTGGGATAGTAACCCAATTTACATGCAGAATGGAATGTCAGGAACCCAGAAGGAGGCTACTGCTTCTTCCTTCAGGACTTGAGAGATCTCTGAAGCATTAGAATTTTTTTTATGTAGTATAGTTAACAGTGATAGTGATATGTTCTCCATTGATTACCTCCTAATCTAACTTAATTAGCTTTTTAAAAATAGGCACTTACTGGAGGTATTATAGGAATAGTCAATACCACATTCTCTTCTTGAAATGTTAGCATACCTTCCCCAAGGTACATACATGGAATACAGGAGGAAATTGGCTCCAGGAGGAAGCTCATGTTGTAAAGGGAAAATTCACAGCTCTCGATTATCTGACCTCCTTTTCTCCCATCATAAAGACGTCCTGACTTTCTGCTTAGTTATACTTTTCTGTGGCTCCTTGCAGAATCTTGAACCTGCCTTTCTATAATGTTTCTAGTTTGTCCTGTACCCCCGGTGCAGATGCTACCGTTCTTGGGATGTTGCTAGTGTACCAGTGGTAAGTCCAAGTGTTTCTAGCTTCTAAAGTCACAGGGTCATTGTCTTATAAAGGTGGAGGAGAGAGGAGACAGAGACTTTATCCTCTTCCTACCCTGAGCAATTTCTTCTTAAGGTCTGGTTGAAGTTCTTCTATCACTAGGCTGGCCTACCATTTGATTTCTGGATTCTAAACTGGTTCACAGTTTTATCAGAACTCTACAGGTTGTGACCAACTCTTTCTTCTCAGTCACCTACAAGGAATTTTAGGCATTTCCTGTGTGGCATCATTTGCTTTCAACCATTAGTTTTAAGGCACTTCACTCATCTTTTGACTTATTGAACTCTGGGTAATAGCTTTAATTCAATAGAAGTGTATACATCTTATTCACACTTTGTCCATCCCTCTGATTTGTTGATTGTTTCAGGTGAGAAATGTTGGGGGCCCTCAATTATTATTCAGATAGACATATGGAATACCCCTCTCACACTTCTACAAGTTGCTTCTGAAAGTGTATTGGGTGAGGTGAATTTAGAAGCAGGTATTTGGTCCCCATTTAATAGTGCTTTTACTTTTCTCTTTGTCATTTTTTAACACTTTGACACCACTCAAACATGAAATGCCCTACCTCTTGGTCTTGACTCTTCACCTCTCAAGACTGCCTATGGTGTATTCTATTTCTTTTTGACCCTCTACTATGCTAGTTGACAGGGTGCCACATTTAGGACTTGTTAATAATATGTTACCACCTCCTGTGTAAAACAATGCTGTCATCAAGTTAAAATGCACAGCTCCATAAAGAAACTTTTTTTTCCTCAGGCATTTCCACTTTCCTCAAGCTTCTATGTTTCCATGGTTCAGAGTCTCATTGTTGTAAATATTCCTTTATTCCTTCTACCCAGTTAGATTGAAACCATCCACATCTTCTTATCCCATGCAATTCTTACATCTGTTCTTCTATTAGTCTTCAAGAGAATCCTCTTAAAGCAATAGAGAAATTCCTCTAGGTCTTTTAATATTTTACATATATAAGTACAATTCTTGTACTCTCTGTCCCTCTCCTGTGTTTCATGACTATAGTATTGGGCTACAATCTACTTCCAAACACCTTTGGTCTCTCTATATAATTATAATGCTGATCCTTTAGAACATTTGACAGATCAGTGAAAAGATATTGGCAAGTCAAAGAAGGGGGCAGGATTCCAGTGACAAATTACACTATATAGGTGTTTGCCTATGCCATCTCTGTCTATCATAATGCCTCCTTTGGCAATTGACTTCCATTTACTCCATGCCCTAGATAAATTATATTCCTTGCCCTCCATGCATATTCTAAGTTTTCCTGACTTTCCTGTTCCATCTGCCAGAAATACCTTCACTTTCATCTAGCTAGTGGATTTCTAGGGACTCCTTAAAGAAAAAATAAATGTTATCTACCCCTAAAAATGTTTCATGATCAGATCATCATATGATATTTTATCTCTATTTCCTCTTAGGGGACACAGTTCCATAGACTCATAGTCAAAATAACTTTGAGGTCGCTTGTCATATATGAAGCGACTATGTACACTATTTTGGGGTTCATTTGTACACTTGGATCTAGATATATTTGACTGCCTGGATTTTTGCTCAAGCAGTAATAAGCAGAATAGAAAATAGGTACAATCCTTCCTCATCAGTCCTAACCTCTTCATTTAATGCATTCTCTCCACCCCACCCCACCAGGTGCTCCCAACATTCATGTTCTTTCTGCCACACTGTTTCAAAAGTGAGTGTCCAATTTGAGGGATGTAATGTAGAAGATAGATTAGACTAGTTCTACTAGACCAAAATTGGCAATCCTAGTAACAATAGGAAATGACTGAGAGGCATATTGCAGTCCTATGTAGGAAAAATACTTGCTAAGGATTAAAGGCATCCAGATATAGAATAAGGTTCCTGGGGTGGGTGAGACAAATTATTCCTCTATAGGAGCATGTAAGCAAAACCTGAATATGGCTGGTGTGGTAGCATCTCTTTCTTGGATTCATATAAATTGTATTATATGATCTCTGAGTTCCTTTCCAACTCCAAGATTGTGTGATTTGATGAATGTTTACCCACCTCCTCCCATCTTCCAAATGCCTTTTCTGGTTATGAGGAGGGCATTCACTCTACTGTTGGCATCTTGGGCCATCTCTAGTCATCCTAATGAGTATCTGGCCACTGGACTCAGATGGCTCTGGAGGGGAAAGTGAGATTGGTGACCTTGCACAGCCTCACTCAAATCAAAGTCAACTGCAAGTTATGTCATCCTTTCCCAGATGTCATGGCCCTCTTCGAGAATGGAGGACAAATATAACAAGCAGAGACAGATGAGCCTATTCCTTCAAGAAACAAAAATAAGATGGCTAGTGCAGATGGTCAGAGTGTTGTGGAAAGCATGTCTGAGTCAGCAGCCCTGGATTCAAACCCCAGCCCTTCCACTTTATAGCAGAAAAATATGAACAAGTTATTTAATCTATTCTACCCACAGTTTCTTCACTCATTGAATGGCTATAATAATTACTGCAATATCTACTTCCCAGGCTTGTTGTAAAGAACTAAGTGTAAGTTGGTGCTGTAAGCCTCAAGTCTAAGTTGAGTTGGTGCTCTTAACATGATAGATATCCAAGGTAAGTATTCCCTCTTAAAGTTGTTAAAAAAAACTTGCAATTGTTCCCCATTACCAAAGTCAAAGCTCCATAACCTTACATTCTGGACCTTTATAGTCTTTCTCCCATCTGCTTTCCAGATTCATTCTACATCTTCAGATGAGAGACAGTACGGAATGTTGGGTAACACTCTTGGAGCCAAGGTTCATCTTCTTTTTCTGGCACATAATGACTATATGACCCTAAGCAAGTTATTTAACCTCATATTTTTCCATGGTCCTTCACTAAACATGAACTCGGAAAAGGTGCTGATCTACATTGGTAGAGGGAGTTTGCTTATGCAGAAGTTGCCTGTAGAAATAAAATCATGAAACCTCTCCCTATCCCAATGGTTCTTCAGCTTCTCTAGGGTCTTGCCTATCTAAATTACTGACCTCCTAAATTTTTCTTGCTTTCCATACTTCTATTAACTCACTTACAGAAGCAGGTCCCATAAGTATCCACTTAAGTTACCTTCTCACACATCAGAATGCACAAACTCCCAGGATTTGGCCTTCCATACATAATTCACTAATACAATTCCTGATACCTATATCTGAGACATCCCTTGCCTTGACCACAAAAAGAAATTTTACTCCTGTTGTAATCCTACCAATATTTTAAAATTTAGCTCTAACTTCCCCTCCTCCTTGAAATCTTCTCTGACTCAAAATGAATAATTTCCTTTTGAATATCCTATAGGTCTTTAGATTTATCTTATTCATTTTCATACTTTATGGATTAGTAGGCCACTTTCATGAATTGATCTGGACAAAAATTTCACTTCTCTATAGCCAAAATGCCTTATGAGTATCTCTGAATTGAGCTAGGTTATCCACTTCTAGTAGGCACACAGTCCAAACGATTCAGGGCCATACTCTAAAGCATTACTACTTGTACCATAGTGTAAGGTCTACAGGCAAGGTCTTAGACAGCTCACATTCACCTCCACCACAAAATCAGGCATCATAGTACCTTACGAAGGTTATTGCACATAGTAGGCAAACTAATATAGTGACTAGAGAAAGAGGCTAATTATGACTCTTTTTTCCTCTTCAGGCTTCACACCTTTATTTCTTTTATTTTATTTTTAGAGCGTAGCACCATTATTTTTTTATTTCAAGATTCATGGGGCAGGCACTTTTCTGTTCCTTATTTGGCCCTTTGAATGGAATCCCTTATTTTCAAAATAATTCAAAAGTCAGAACTGCTTCTCCTCTGCTGGTTTAACCCCACCATGCATAATCTCTTGAGAATAATCCCCATATCAAGTGAACACAGCAAGAGGGCTTATTAGGTGGGAAATTCAGGAGATATCTTTCACCAGAATGAAAGTAGAAACTTCTTATTTTCATTATATGGCTCATCTGCTGCTTGCAAATCTTATCATTTCCCTGTCTATCCATGCGGCTTTTATGTCTGCTCAAGATTTCTTTTCCAAGAGGCTATTGTTTTAGTGGTACAATATTTCACAGTGCAAATCGAATTAATGATTGAGTGAGATGGAAAATTGTGACTAAACTTTAAAATTAGAAGGTTCTTCACTTTTTACGTTTGATGTGGGCTGCCTACAGCAAGAAATGACAACTTTCTCTTCAATGACTGTTTACAGTGTGCCTTCCTTCAGTTTAGGCAAAGTGACATATGATTTAAAGGACTCCAGAAAGGCTTCTGATTCAAAAGTCTCCCCCAGTGTTGAACCAGTCTCTGGCACTATGAAAGCTTATTATTAAAATATCTTTCTTTTGGATAAACCATTGAAGTCTCAGGATGTCCTTCAAAAAGTATTATTTTTGGCCAAGATGACAGAGTAAAGGCAGGGACTCACTTGAGTTCCCCCTTCCAAACCCTTCCAAATATCTTTAAAAATGACTTTAAACAAATTCTAGAGCTGCAAAACCAACATAAAAGATGAATTGAAACAAATTTCCAGCCTAAGAAAACTTGGAAAGCAAGAAAGGCCTGTTGTACCAGGGTGAGATAGGAGTACATTCCATTCCAGGCCATTTCAGCCCAGACCAGGCCCCAGCAAACCCAAAGCAGGCCTCACCTTGACTGAAACACTGGCAGCAATGGCAGTCTCCAGACTTCCTAGCCCACAGACGCTAAAAACAACTTAGCAAGTAAGCAGGAAAGTCTGCCCCACCTGGGTGAGAGTAGAGCACAGACCAGTGCAGGCCATGCGAGCACAGCCCAGGCCACAGCAAACCAAGAGCAGGCCTTGGCAGTGGCAGCAGCTTCTTCTAGGGTTCTCAGCCTACAGCCCATAAAGGGGTCAAACAACATGTCAGAAGATTACCAGGAGTCTTTTTGCTCTCATTGAGGAAGGACACTGTTGCTTTGCCCATACTCAGATCTGGGTCACAGCCCTGGGTAGCAGTCCCAGGGCAAAGAGGAGCACTAGCACACCAGAACTTGCAGCCACAGTGGAAAGGGGACCCTCTTCACAGTTCCAGGGCAGAAAAGAGTGCTTGTGGTGATTCACAGACCAGGAGAGGAATAAACACCTCTCTTTAGATCACACCACTTTGGAAGAACTGAAAACTTGCAGGTCCCAAGAAGTATCTCTGAAAACAGCTGAACAAAAGCCCTCATGTTTGGGACAGTGTACCTTCCACCCTGGAAACAGAGCCCTATTTTAACAAAAAGTTGAGTCAAGTAATAGCATAGGAAAATGAGCAAATAAAGGGGGAAAAACTCTTGACTATAGAAAGTTATTACGGTGACAGGGAAGATGAAAACACGTGGTAAGAAAAAGACAACAAAGTCAAAGCTCCTATATCCAAAGACTCCAAGAAAAATATGATTTGGTCTCAGGCCATGGAAGAGCTCAAAAAGGATTTTGAAAATCAAGTAAGAGAGGTAGAAGAAAAATAGGGAACAGAAATAGGAGTGATGCAATAAAATTATGAAAAATGAGTAAACATCTTGGTAAAGGAGACCCAAAAATACTGAAGAAAATAACACCTTAAAAACCAGACTAGAGCAAAAGGTAAAAGAGGTCCAAAAAGCCAAGGAGGAGAAGAATGCCTTAGAAATCAGAACTGGACAAATGGAAAATAAGGTCCAAAATCTCACTGAAGAAAATAAGTCCTTAAAAATTAGAAGAGAAATCAAGAAACAATCAAACAAAACCAAAAATATGAAAAAATAGGAGAAAATGTGAACTATCTCATTGGAAAACCAACTGACCTGGAAAAGAGATCCAGAAGAAATAATTTAAACATTATTGGACTACCTGAAAGCTATGATCAAAAAAGAGCCTAGACATCATCTTTTATGAAAGTATCAAGGAAAACTGCCCTGATATTCTAGAATCAAAAGATAAAATTGAAAGAATCCATTGATCACCTCCTAAAAGAGATCCCAAAGGGAAAACTCCCAGGAATAATTCCAGTTTTCTCAGGTCAAGGAGAACATATTGCAAGCAGGCAGAAAGAAACAATTCAAGTATCAGAGTCACAGTCAGGATAACACAAGATTTAGCAGCTTCTACATTAAAGAATCAGGGGCACTTGGAATATGATATTACACAGGGAAAAGCAGCTAGGATTACAAGCAAGAATCACCCACCCAGCAAAGCTTAGTATAAGCCATGAGAGGGAAAAAGGGATATTCAAAGAGATAGAAGACTTTCAAGCATTTTTGATGAAAAGACCAGAGCTGAATAGAAAATTTGACTTTCAAATACAAGAAACAGAGAAGCAAAAAATGTAAACAGGAAAGGGAAATCATAAAGGACTTAATAAGGTTAAACTGTTTACATTCTTTCATGGAAAAATATTTGTAACTCATAAGACCTTTCTTATTATTAGTGTACTTAAGATGTTAGTTGAACACAAAGGGATGATATCCAAAAAATAAAATTAAGGGGGGAGAGAGAAATGTACTGGGAGAAAGATAAAGGTTAAGGTAGAATGGGATAAATTATCCTATATAAAAGAGGCATGAAAAAGCTTTTATAGGGGAGGGGAAGATGGAGGTGAGGGGGAATGAGTAGACCTTACTCTCATCAGAATTGGCTCAAAGGGGAATAATATGTAAACTCACTTGCATATAGAAAACTGTCTTATCCCACAGGAAAGTTGGAGGAAAAGAAGATAAGAAAAGGGGGAGTGATAGAAGGGAGGGAAGATTGGAAGAGGGGGTATTTATGAGCAAAAAACTCTTGTGGAGGGACAGGGGGAAAAGAGAGAGAAAATAGAAAAATAGAGGTAGAGGAATAGGATGGAGGGAAATACAGTTAGCAATAGTAACCATGAAAAAATTTGAAGCAAATTTCTCTGATATTCTTCCTCATTTCTCAAACACACAGGGAACTGAGTCAAAATTATAAAAAATAAGACCCATTCCCCAACTGACAAATGATCAAAGATATGATCAGTTTTCAGATGAACTAATCAAACCTGTCCAAAGCCTATGAAAAAATACTCCAGCTCACTCATTGGTTGAAGAAATGCTAATTAAAAAAATTCTGAGGTACTACCTCTTAACTAACTAATAGGACAGAAAATAAAAATGACAAATGTGGGAGGGCATGTGAGAAAAATGAGACAATAATGCATTGTAGGTGGAGTTGTGAACTAATTCAAACATTCTTTAGAGCAATTTGGAATTATGGCCAAAGGGCTATAAAACTTTTCATACCCTTTGACCTAGCAATACCACTACTAGGTGTCTATCCCAAAAGTGATTTTTAAAAAAGGAAAAGGGCTTATATGTGCAAAAAGTTATGGCAGCTCTTTTCTTGGGACAAAGAATTAGAAATTTGAGGGGATGCCAATTAATTTAGGAATGGCTGAACAAGTCATGGTATGTGATTATAATGGAATACTATAAGAAATGATAAATAGGATGCTATCAGAAAAACCTGGAAATACTTGCATGAGCTGATGCAAAGGAAATGTACTATGTACATTTTTGCATGATGATCATCTGTGAATCACTTAGCTATTCTCAGCAATACAGTGATCCAAGGTAACTCTGAAGGACTTATGATTAAAAGTGTTATTCATCCCCAGAGAAAGAACTGACGGTGTCTGAACACAGATTGAAGCACATTTTTTTAGCTTTCATTATTTTCCTTGAGTTTTTTTTGTCTGTGTTTTCTCTCACAACATGACTATTATGGATATGTTTTGCATGACTAAGCATGTACAACCTATCTCAAACTACTTCCCTTATCAAGGGAGAGAGGGTGGGGAGAGAGGAAGGGACACAATTTGGAACTCAAAGTTTTAAAAATGAATGTTAAAAATTATTTTTATATGTAATTGGGGAGAAATTTAAAAAAATATGATTTCCCCTAAAAAGATTAACATGATTAATTGCCATCATTTTAGTAGAAATAAGATTATCACATTGATTTTCTCCCTGTATAAAGTAATGACTTCTGAGGGGAAAAAGGATCTGGTCTAAAAGATTGGGGATTCCTTGAGAATGGGAGGCCATGATGAGGCAAGGTAGCACAGGACATTATTGGGGTACTGGGTGCCTAGGAAAAGGTGATGGGAGGAAGAAGGTTGGAGATGAAACCATTATTTCCAAGGTTGAGTTTTTTTTTTGTCTATTTGTCTAGAATTGTGCATAAATATGTTTGACTTTGAAAGTGAGTCCTAACCAGCTTTTGCAATTGGAAATACCACCATAATACCCCCATAGGGTATACTCCTACCAATTTATTTACATCACTCTTCCTATGTCCAATTGAACTGTAATTACCTGAACTCTTGCCCATTTAGAAGCTGGGCACACACACATACATATATACATACAAATATATGTATATATGCATACATACATATATACACACATATGTATGTATATATGTATATGTGGGTACATATGTGTATATGTATGTATATATACATATATAGGTAAGTATGTATGTATATTATGTATATATGTATGTGTATGTATCTATATATGTATATATAGATAGAGGGCACAGAGTGAGTTGAATGTGAAGGAATGATATCTAAAAAATAAAATTAAGGAATGAGAGAGGAATATATTGGGAGAAGGAGAAAAGGAGAGATAGAATAGGGTAAGTTGTCTCACATAAAGGAGGCAAGAAAAACCTGTTACAATGGAGGGGAAGGAGGGGAGGTAAAAAGGAATGAGTCAACCTTACTCTCATTGCATTTGGCTTAAGGAAAGAATAACATATAGACTCAATTGGGTATCTTACCCTACAGGAAAGTTGGGGGTAATGGTATAAGAGGGAAGATGATAGAAGGGAGGGTAGATTGGGGGAGGGGGTAGTCAGAGGCAAACACTTTTGAAAAAAGACAGGGTCAAAGGAGAAAACAGAATAAAGGGGGGCAGGATAGGATGGAGGGAAATATAATTAGTCTTTCACAATATGACTATTATGGAAATGTTTTACATAACTACGCATGAATAACCTATATTCATTTGCTTGACTTCTCAATGAGGGTAGATAGGGAGGGAAGAAGGGAGAGAAATTGGAACTCGATGTTTGAAGAACAAAAGTTAAAAATTGCTTTTGCATGCAATTGGGAAACAAGATATACAGGCAGTGGGGTGTGGAATTCTATCTTGCCCTACAAGAAAGTAAGGGGGAAGGAGATAAGAGAGGAGGGTGAGGTTATAGAAGGGAGGGAAGAATGGGGGAAGGGATAATCAGAGTGCATGCTATCTTGGGGTGAGGGGTAGGGGAGAGATGGGGAGAAAATTTGAAACTCAAAATTTTATGTAAATGAATGTTGAAAATTAAACAAAAAATTTTGAAAAACAAGAAAATGGAGCTTCTGTTGCAAGCTATCTTGACTTTGCATGGCCCACTGGCACAATTGTATGTGTCAACGTAAACTACCGCATGACATCTGTGGCTTAATGCGAACTAATATTCTTAAAGGCAAATAATTCTTCCCCTTCTAGTTTAAACACCCTTAGTCCTATGAGCCTGTGTTAGAAACATGTCTATAAGTATAGTTAAAAGAGGGATGTCTTCACATAGGTTATGTTGGCATGAATGGGCTAAGATTCACATCATCTTAGGGAATAACCATATTAAAGAAGTATCAGCTGACAAAGCTATCAAAATATTGAACTAAGAGGGCATTTGAGGGGCAGAGCCAAGATGGCGCTGTGAAAGCAGGGACTTACTGGAGCTCTCAAACAAATTCTATCAGATTCCTCTCAAAAAGTGAATCTGAGCAGATTTGAGAGAGTTAGAAGCCCCTGGTGGACTAAGTGTGGCAAATTTCCAAGCCAGGAGAGTCCACAGGGTCAAAAGGATGGATCCGTAGGATGGGAAGAGTACCCAGCTCATGGAATAACACCAGACCACACCAGAACGGGAGCAGCAACAGAATGCAGCCAGTGATCCAGGCTGGGAGAGTGGTGGGCAGACAAAACTGGTAGAGATCCCCAGGCTTTTCAGCCCAGGAGTGGAGTCTGTTGGAGCTAAGGGAGGCAGCAGCCCAGTGCCTGTGACAGCAAGAGCAACTACTCCTGAGACTTGCAGCCCACAGTCTATAGGTTTGAAACTCCCTTTCTTGAAATTCCGGGAGCCATGATGACCAGGTAAAATGGCTCTCATCCCTCCATTCCTCACCCAGAAAAATACTCCCTTGGGAGAAACCCTGAAATAGAAGAGTCAGAAGTGGGGCTTCAGTAGATGAACAGCAGGAGTCCCTGAGCACCTGGGGGGTGGAGCAAGCAAGTGTCAACACCAGCAACCCATAGGTGCCTTTGCACAATCAGGGGAAGTGACAGACAGCAGCAGAGACAACAGCTGAGACCACCCATGCTGTAGTGCAGCCCTAGGGGAAGAGGAGGCTCCCATTAGCCAGACCACCCTTCTTCCACACCTCATGAAACTAGAGGCCATGACATACAAAAGCAGTAACTAGGCCCACAGTTTCCAGCACAAGAAGCTTGGGACAGAGCTCCCTGAGCCCCGGAAGCAGAGATTGACTTTAAAGTAAGGACAAAGATAACCAACATGAAGGAAGCAGTACAGAAAACCAAGGACTATTGATTATTTTTATGGAGACAGGGAGGATCAAAATACCAATTCAGAACAGGACACCACTGACACTATACCCACATATGAAACCTCAAAAGGGAATATGAACTGGAGTCCAGACCAAAAAGCATTCCTGGAAGAGCTCAAGGAGGATTTTAAAAATCAAATTAGAGAGAGGTAAGAGAAAAAGTGGAAAAAATTCATTGATGAGAACAAATCTTTAAAAAGTAAAATTGGCAAAATGGTTAAGGAGATTCAGAATCTAATTGGAGAAAATGACTCCTTGAAGAGCAAAATTAACCAAGTGGAAAAGGAGGTTCAGAAGCTAAATAAAGAAAACAATTCATTAAAAATTAGAATTGGGCAAGTAGAAGCTAATGACCCTATGAGCCATCAAGAATCAGTCACACAAAAACTGAAGAATGAAAAACTAGAAGAAAACATGAAATATCTGATTGGAGAAAACAACTGACCTGGAAAATAGATGTAGGAGAGACAATCTAAGAATTATTGGTCTACCAGAAAGCCATGATTCAAAAAAGAGCCTGGACAAAATCTCCCAAGAAATAATCAAGGAAAATTTTGCTGAGGTCCCAGAACCAGAGGGTAAAATAGTCATTGAAAGAATCCACCAATCACACCCTTAAAGAGATCCCAAATGGAAAACTCCAAGGAATATTGTAGTCAAATTGCAGAATTATCATGTCAAGGAGAAAATACTGCAAGCAGCCAAAAAGAAACAATTCAAATATCACAGAACTACAGTCAGGATCACGTAGGATCTTGAAGCTTCTACCAAAAAAGAAAGGAGAAATTGGAATATGATATTCCAAAAGGCAAAGGAACTTGGACTACAACCAAGGTTCAACTACCCAGAAAAATTGAGCAAATTTTTCAGGCAAGGAGATGGACATTCAATGAAATAAGGGAATTCTAGATCTTCCTGATGAAAATGCCAGAGTTCAGTGGAAAATTTGATCTTCAAATTCAAATCTCAAGAGAGACAAAAAAGGTAAACAGGGAGAAAAGGAGCCTTCTTATTCATAAGGGCAAATTGTTTACATCCTTACATAGGATTATATATATATATATATATATATATATATATATGTTAATCTTGAGAATAGTACCATTATTGTGACAATTAAAGGGTTATACATAGACTGAGGGTGTCAGAATAAAATAACTGATATGATGATAAAAACACAAGTAAGGGGTGTAATGGGATGATGCTGGGAGAAGAGGTAAGGAGGTGGTAGAAAGGGATAAATAACATCACATGAAAAAGCATGAAAACATATTATAGTAGAGGGAAAGAAGGGAGGGAGAAGAGCAGTATTTGAGTTTTACTCTTATTGGATTTTGTCCAAGGAGGGAATAACATACTCTGACAAGTATAGAATTCGAACTTGTCCTACATACAGTAAGAGGGAAAGGGGGAAAAGAGGGGTGGTCAGAGGGAGGGAAGAAGTAGCAATGGTAAAGAGGTAAGATAAGGGAGGGGAGTCAAAAGGGAGGGTAAACTGAGGAAGGCAGTGGTCAAAAGCAAAACTTTTGAGGAGTGGAAGAGAGAAGGGAGATATAAAATATAATGGGGGGTGAAATAGGATGGAAAAAATGCACAAATAGTAATCATAACTGTGAATTTGAATGGGATGAACTCTCCCATAAAATGGAAGCAGGTGGCAGAATGGATTAAAAACCATAATCCTGTAATATTTTGCTTACAAGAAACATTTGAAACAGGGGGATACACACAGGGTAAAGGTAAAATGCTTAAGTAGAATATAGTATTCTTCAGCTGAAGTAAAAAAAAAAAAGCAAGGGTAAAAATCCTAATCTCAGCAAAGCAAAAGCAAAGATAGATTGAATTAAAAGAGATAAGGAAGGACACTATATCCTGCTAAAAGGCACCATAAACAATGAAGCAATATCATTATTTAACATATATGCACCAAGTGGCATAGCTTACAAAGTGTTAGACATGAAGTCAAGGGAGTTATAGGAAGAAATAGACAGAAAAACTATAGTAGTGGTAGACTTCAACCTTCCCCTCTCTGAACTTAATAAGTCTGCCCTCAGAATAAACAAGAAAGAAGCTAAGGGGGTGAATAGAATTTTAGAAAAGGTAGATATGATAGACCTCTGGAGAAAACTGAATGGGGATAAAAAGGAATATACCTTTTCTCAGTGGTATATGGCACATACTCAAAAACTGACCATGTACTAGGGCATATAAACCTCACAATCCAGTGCAGAAAGGCAGAAATAGTCAATGCACCCTTTTTAGATCATGATGCAATAAAAATTATTTGTAATAAAGGACCATGGAAAGAAAAACTAAAAATTAATTGGAAACTAAATAATCTAATCCTAAAGAATGAATGGGTCAAAGAACAAATCATAGAAACAATAACTTCATTTAAAAGAGTAACACTAATGAGACAACATACCAAAACTTATAGGATGCAGCAAAAGCAGTTCTTAGGGGAAGTTTTGTACCTCTCAATGCTTACATTAATAAAATAGATAAAAAGGGGATCAATAAATTGGGCATGCAACTGAAAAAGCTAGAAAAAAAAACCAAATTTAAAGTCCCCATTAAATACCAAATTATAAATACTGAAAACCAAAGGAGAGATTAATAAATTGAAATCAAGAAAACTGGTGAACTAATAGTAGCAACAATCTGCTAGCAGCTGCTGTATGGGTGTAAGACCCACCGACAACCAGCGCACAGAAAGCTGCCAACACAGGTTCTTTGATCTGCTTTGCTAAGGAAAGTAATGTTAAGGGGTTAACAATCTCAATTTAATTAAACATACAAATATCATTCACTTAGTTCATGGGAAAGAGCCAGCACCTTGAATTTAAGAGCAAATACAAAAAAAAAATAGCAAACATCAACAGACAGACCTTGTCTGATTCAAATCTCAATGCATAGTTACCAGAGTTTGACAAAGTCCCAACATCTGGGTTTACAAGCTGGAGGGCTCTTGACTACAGCTGCTGAGAATCTCCACATCAACACACCTCCAAGAGTGAGAGCCCCAAGGGAGAACACCAGCCTCTGGGTTTATATATCTTGTTCAGGATCAGACATGAGTCACACATAGGACTCATCCACGTGAACTAAAAGAAGTCACAAAAATGCGACTTAAACCCATGTGGTCTAAAAGCCTCTGAGTTCATAAACATGTCACTCAAACCCATGTAAACTAGGTTTTCCCTTGATGCAAGGAGGTCATCAAAGACTCCTAATTTAATCAAGGAAACAAAGGCCAAACTCTTGACTGAACAAGTGCTAAAAGCCCATGTTATTTATGAATATAATAAATAAAACTAAGAACTGGTTTTATAAAAAAAAAAGAATAAAATTGATAAACATTTGCTCAATTTGATTTAAAAAAAAAGAAAGAAGAAAGTCAAATTGCCAGTATCATAATGAAAGAGGTGAATTCACCTCCAATGAAGAGGAAATTAAAATAATAATTAGGAATTATTTTGCCCAATTTCATACTCGTAATTGTATTTATTCATTCATTCATTCATTCATTCATTCATTTATTTATTTACTATTTTTAGTTTTCAGCGTTGATTTTCACAAGAGTTTGAATTACAAATTTTCTCCCCATTTCTACCCTCCCACCACTCCAAGATGGCATATATACTGATTTCCCTGTTCCCCAGTCAGCCCACCCTTCTGTCACCCCACTCCTTCCCATCCTCTTTTCCTTTACTTTCTTGTAGGGAAAGAAAGATTTCTATACTCCTTTGCCTGTATATGTTATTTCCTAGTTGTATGCAAAGCCTTCTTTTTTTGAACATCTTTTAAAACTTCGAGTTCCAAATTCTCTCCCCTCTTCACTCCCCAACCACCCTCCCTAAGACGGGAAGCAATTCAACATAGGCCACGTGTGCATCATTATGTAAAACCCTTCCACAATACTCATATTGTGAAAGACTAATTATATTTTGCTCCTTCCTTTCCCATCCCTCTTCATTCAATTTTCTCCCTTGGCCTTGTCCCTTTTCGAAAGTATTTGCTTTTGATTACCTCCTCCCACTATCTGCCCTCCCTTTTGTCATCCTCCTTTTTTATCTCCTTCCTCCTTCTTTCCTCTTGGTTAAGATACCCAATTGAGTGTGTATGTTATTCCCTCCTCAGGTCAAATCTGATGAGAGCAAGATTCACTCACTCCCCATCACCTGCCCCCTCTTCCCTTCCTACAGAACTGCTTTTTCTTGCCACTTTTATGTGAGATAATTTACCCCATTCTATATCTTCCTTTCTCCCTCTCTCAATATATTCCTCTCTCATCCCGTAATTAGATTTTATTTTTTAGATATCATCCATTCATATTCAACTCGCCCTGTGCCCTCTGGCAATATATATATATATATATATACATATATATATATACATATATATATATATATATACATACACATATATATATACATATATATATATATATATATATATATATATATATATATATATATATATATATATATATATACTCCCTTCAGCTACCCTAATACTGAGGTCTCATGAATTATACACATCACCTTTCCATGTAGAGTGTAAACAAAACAGTTCAACTTTAATAAGTCCCTTATGATTTCTCTTTCTTGTTTACCTTTTCATGCCTTTCTTGATTCTTGTGTTTGAAAGTCAAATTTTCTATTCAGCTCTGGTCTTTGCACTGAGAAAGCTTGAAAGTCCTTTATTTTATTAAAAATCCATTTTTTGCCTTGGAGCATGATACTCAGTTTTGTTGGGTAGGGGATTCTTGGTTTTAATCCTAGCTCCATTAAGCTGCTAGATCTTGTGCTATCCTGATTGTGTTTCCACAAAACTCAAATTGTTTCTTTCTGGCTGCTTGCAGTATTTTCTCCTTGATCTGGGAGCTCTGGATTTGGCAACAACATTCTTGGTAGTTTTCTTTTTGGGATCTTTTTGAGGAGGCAATTGGTGGATTCTTTCAATTTCTATTTTGCCCTGTGGCTCTATAATATCAGGGCAGTTCTCCTAGATAATTTCTTGAAAGATGATATCTAGGCTCTTTTTTGATCATGGCTTTCAGGTATTCCCATAATTTTTAAATTATCTCTCCTGGATCTATTTTTCAGGTCAGTGGTTTTTCCAATGAGATATTTCACATTGTCTTCCATTTTTTCATTCCTTTGGTTCTGTTTTATAATATCTTGATTTCTCATAAAGTCATTAGCTTCCAATTGTTCCAATCTAATTTTTAAGGTAGTATTTTCTTCAGTGGTCTTTTGGACCTCCTTTTCCATTTGGCTAAATCTGCCTTTCATGGCATTCTTCTCCTCATTGGCATTTTGGAGCTCTTTTGCCATTTGAGTTAGTCTATTTTTTAGGTGTTGTTTTCTTCAGTATTTTTGGGTCTCCTTTACCAAGTCCTTGACTTGTTTTTCATGGTTTTCTCACATCCCTCTCATTTTTCTTCCCAATTTTTCCTTTACTTCTCTAACTTGCTTTTCCAAATGCTTTTTAAACTCTTCCCTGGCCTGAGACCAATTCATGTTTTTCTGGAGGCTTTTCAAGTAGGCTCTTTGACTTTGTTGACTTCTCCTGGCTGTATGTTTTGGTCTTCTTTATCACCAAAGAAAGATTCCAAAGTCTGAGTCTGAATCTGAGTCCATTTTTGCTGCCTGACCATATTTTCAGCCAACTACTTGACCCTTGAGTTTTTTGTTGGGGTATGACTGGTTGTAGAGTAGAGAGTACTTTATCCCAAGCTTGCAGGGCTGCACTGTTGTTTGCAGAGCTATTTGTACAGGTTAAGCTCTGCCAAACCAGCGCTCCTCTTCCCCCACGAACCACCAGCCCGGACTGTGACTTAGATCTTAAGCGAGGTCTGCATTCCTGCTCTGATCTGCCACTTAATTCCTCCCACCAGGAGGGCCTGGGGCTAGAAGCAACTGCAGCTGTAGTTCCTCAGAGCTGCACCACCTCTGCTGCCCCAGGGCAGTGGCCAAACCACAAAATACTTTCACTCTGCCCCAGCAGGTTTTTCCCACTAACCTTCTCTGTTGTCTTTGGTGTTTGTGGGTTGAGAAGTCTGGTAACTGCCACAGCTCACTGATTCAGTGCGGTAAGGCCTGTTCCACCTGGCTCCCAGTCTGGTTGGTCTGGGCGCAGTCCACCGTGCAATAACCTTATCCAGCGACCATCCAGGCTCTCCTGGGCTGGAGCCCTGCTTCCCTCTGCTGTTTTGTGAGTTCTTCATTTCTAGAATTGGTTCAGAGCCATTTTATAGGTATTTGGAGGGTCCTGGGGGAGACCTTTAGGTAAGTCCCTGCTTTCCAGCCACCACCTTGGCTCTGCCCTATGCCCATAAATTTTACAACCTTAGGGAAATGGATGAATATTTACAAAAATATAAATTGCCCAGGTTAACAGAAGAGGAATTAAATACCTAAATAACCCCATCTCAGAAAAAGAAATTGAGCAAGCCATCAATGAACTCCCCAGGAAAATATCTCCAGGGCCAAATGGTTTTACATCTGAATTCTACCAAACATATAAAGACCAATTAATTCCCATACTTTATAGACTATTTGGGAAAATAAACGAAGAAGGAGTCCTACCAATTTCTTTTTATGACACAAATACGGTACTTATATCTAAACCAGGAAGAGTTAAAACAGAGAAAGTTATAGACCAATTTCCCTAATGAATATTGATGCAAAAATTTTAAATAAAATATTAGCAAAAAAACTGCAACAAATTATCAGGAGAATAATACACTATGACTAGGTAGGATTTATTTCAGGAATGCAAGGCTGGTTCAATATTAGGCAAACTATCAGCAAAATTGGTCATATCAAAAAAAACTAGCAGAAACTATATAATTATCTCAATAGATGCAGAAAAAGCCTTTGACAAAATACAATACCCATTCCTATTAAAAATAATAGTGAGTATAGGAATAAATGGAGTCTTCCTTAAAGTTATAAATAGCATCTATCTGAAACCATCAGCAAGTATTATATATAGTGAGGATAAGCTAGATGCATTCCCAGTAAGATTGGGGGTGAAACAAGGATGTCCATTATCCTCCCTGTTATTCAATTTGGTACTAGAAATGTTCGCTTTAGCAATAAGAGAAGAAGAAGAAATTGAAGGAATTAGAATAGGCAAAGCAAAAAGTGAGTTATCACTCTTTGAAGATGATATGATGATTTACTTAGAGAATCATAGAGAATCAAGTAAAAAACTACTGGAAATAATAAACAACTTTAGCAAAGTTGCAGGATATAAAATAAACCCACATAAATCCTCAGCATTTCTATATAATACTAACAAAGCCCAACCGCAAGAGGCAGAAAGAGAAATTTCATTTTTATTATTTATTTATTTAATGTTTTTAGTTTTCAGCATTGATTTCCACAAGATTTTGAATGAAAAATTTTTCTCCCCATTTCTACCCTCCCTCCCACTCCAAGATGGCATATATATTGATTGCCCTGTTCCCCAGTCAGCCCACCCATCTGTCACCCCACTCTCCCTCACCCCATTTTCCCTTACTTTCTGGTAGGGCAAGATAGATTTCAATGCCCCCTTCCCTGTATACCTTATTTCCTAGTTGCATGCAAAAACTTTATTTTGAACATCTGCTTTTAAAACTTTGAGTTCCAAATTCTCTCCCCTCTTCCCTCCCCAGCCCCCCCCTCCCTAAGAAGGCAAGCAATTCAACACAGGCCACATGTGTATCATTATGCAAAACCCTTCCACGATACTCATGTTGTGAAAGAATAACTATATTTTTCTCCTTCCTATCCTATCCCCCTTTATTCAGTTTTCTTCCTTGACCCTGTCCCTTTCCGAAAGTGTTTGCTTTTGATTAACTCCTCCCCCTATCTGCCCTCCCTTCTATCATCCCCCCTTTTTATCTCCTTCCTCCTTCTTTCCTCTTGGTTAAGATACCCAATTGAGTGTGTATGTTATTCCCTCCTCGGGTCAAGAGAAATTTCATTTAAAGTTTGTGAACTGATCTAGCTATTCTGGAGAGCAATTTGGAACTATGCTCAAAAAGCTATAAAAATGTGCATATCCTTTGATCCAGCAATACTACTTCTAGGGCTATATCTAAAAGAAATCATACAAATGGGAAATGGACTAGTATGTATAAAAATATTTATAGCAGCTTTTTTGTGGTGTCAAAGAATTAGAAATCAAGCAGATGCCCATCAATTGGGGAATGGCTAAATAAATTGTTGTATATGAACATAATGGAATACTACTGTGCAATAAGAAATGAGGAACAGATGGACTTCATTATAACCTACAAAGACTTGTATGAACTGATACTGAATGAGGGGAGCAGAACCAGATCATTATACATAATTATACACACAATCTCTCTGAGGATTAACTTTGATAGATTTGACTTCTCTCACCAATGCAAGGTTCAAAGATAGCTCCAAATGGCTCATGATGGAAAAAGCTATGCACATCCAGAGAAAGAATTATGGAGTCTGCATGCAGACTGAGGGAAACTATTTGCTTTCTTTTTTTTTCCTTTTTTTGTTTCATTTCACCTTTTCCATGATTCACTCCATTGGTTATAATTCTTCTTTACAATTGGACTATTATGTAAATAAGTTCAATGCGAAGGTATATGAAGAGCCTACATTGGAATACATGCTGTCTTGGGGGGAATGGGGGAAGAGATGGAAGGAGAGAACATTTGGAACCCCAAAACTTAAGGAAGTGACTATTGCAAACTAAAAATAAAAGATAAATTTAACAAAAATAAGAAAAAAATGTTGAACTAAGAGTGAGCACACTGGGGTAGACCTGAACTCCATTCCTGAATTCTACTGAAGACTCAATGATCTCCAGTAATCAAATTCACCTCAGACTGAAATCCTGCCCCATTCCTCAAAGAAATGTGATATATTTAGGTTTCTATTCAATGTATTTCTTCGTATATGCAACTACTGTTTTTTTGCTTTTGCTTTTGTAATTATCATTTGATCTACATGATGCCAACTATGTAGATACATGGAAACACCTCTGTTACATTTGACCGCTGAACTAGGTTATTTAGAGTACATTGCTAATGAATCCAAGATCACAGATTTGATATCCATGTAGGTCAATTAACTTTACTCTCTTCCCGTAGTAACAGAGTACACCTAAAATGCTAGTCATTCACCTCAGAAATGAGAGTCAGATGAGACACTGAACATGTCTTCCATAAATCTATCATCACCACCCACAAGGTAAATAAAAATATATGCCATAGTGACTATCAGTCAGTCATGTCATATTTGTATATATAAAGAAAAATAACTTTAAGTTTGAGGGAGAGGGGAGAGGCATATTAATTTCAAATGTGTTGATACAGTATATCTATCTCTGTCCTTGTCTCATTCTTCATCTCTCTGACTCTGTTTCTCTCCCCTACTTCTCCTCTCCTATCTACTTGCCTACATATACATTGTCTAACTGAAATCACATTTAACTATAGAACAGGCTCTAAAGACTATCTTTAGAAAAAATTAATAATAGGAGTTGCTCCGACATAGGCAATCAACTGTTTTTCATAAACTAATGTACTTCACCTTGACTGCTGTTTCATGGTTAGATGGCATCATATAATATTTTTCTCCATTCTTGAATTTATTGGATTATCAGTAGGTCTGAGTAGAACTAAAAGTCTTACGTTGCTCCCTAAATTATATCTTTTCTTTACTATGTCAGTTCACTATGCTGAGTCTCATTTTCCTCATATATAATATGAGAAAATTTGGACTAAATGAGTTTAGAAATCCTTTCTTTCTCTAACATCTTATTCCTCTTATCCTCCTTTAAATAGATATAACACAAAGGTTGTAAAACAATATTGCAAAATATCAGGAAAGCATTTTGGGATGCAAATTCTAGATGTTACATTTGGATTATTAAGATGATTATTAATTGACAGTAACAATAATATTGATCTGGGTGATGATTATAATGATGGTTAGAATTCAATAATGGTGGTTAAAATTTTCATCACATAATAAAACAATAAATATTTTTATTTAACAGTTATACTACAAATTGAGAGAACTTGTGCTGGATATATACACGTAATTTTGTTATGTATATATAAATAAACATATGTGTGCACACACATACACACACACACACACACACACTCTCTAAATATAATATACTTCAGCCACATTACAAAAATAATTGAGGGTTTCTACATTTATGCTTCTCTTCACAGCATTATTCACAGCTGGAATGTATCTCCACTTTTGTTGCCTGTTAAAAACACACCTGTCTTTGAGACCCCAAATTAAATGCTTCCCCTTCCATGATTCTGGACTTTCCAACTGGAAATGAGTTTTCATCCCTTGGACCTCAAAAACCACATCGCAGTATTATAGAATGACACACACACACACACAAATACATATTAAACCCACATATATATATGTATGTATATATCTATATAGGCACATATAGATGTATACACACATACATATGTTAGCATTAACTGTTAGAATTGAATGATAAACACAGCTTTATTTTGAAATACATTTTCTCACATTTAGGATCATAAAAGCTTGAAAGATACTTTCCATTTTTTAAGAAAAAAAAAACAGCCACAGTCAATATGACAAAGTTCTGAATTAAAATAAACAACATAGTGGCTTCGTCTTGATAAGAACGTATTCCATGATGTGCATATAAGGAAAATGCATTATTTCAAAAATAATTTTAACTGAAACTATATTTTTCCTTTGCTTCAATGTCACTTTAAAAATTAGAAACATAATGTTATTTTTCAGAGTGCAAGGCTTTATCATAGTCTTCCTCATGGTCATTGCAAAAATAACATTTTTTCTGTCCAAACTTTTCTTTGCAGTGCCCTTTAAAACACTGAAGAATTAAAAAAGGAAGTTGCTCCCTATCTTCAATCAACAATAAAGTATCTAGCACCTATTATGTGACATACAATACACTAGGCGCTATGGATAAAACAACAGAAATGAAACTATCAAGGCTCTTAAGAAATTTGCAATCAGTTACATAATATACAGACTACTTAGCCTGGCACACCACAGTTATGTACCTCCTTAATTTTCCAAGTGTATCTTATATCAATGCTCTCTAAATACAATGTACTTCAGCCACCATGAAAAATAACTGACCCCTTTACATGTACTGGTCTTTCCTACATTCCCACCTTTGTTCACAGAATCACTCATATCTAGAATGCACCTCCATTCATGTTGCCTGTTGAAATCACACCTATCCAGAGCCCAAATCAAATGCCCCCCCTTCCATGACCCCTGCCTTCTCAATGGGAATTGAGTTGGCCTTCCCCGAACCTCATAATCCATTTTACGGGTACATAGAATCACAGACTACAGAGCAGAGATGGACCTTAGAAATCCAGAGACGATCAAGCCCAAGGATCTCATTTTACACATGATGGAATCCATACCTGTTAAATGTAAGGGATTTTCCAAGGTCACATAGGTATTATAAGAATTACAGTAGCCAGAATTAATCCTATAGGTTCTACCTGAAGTCCAGGGATCCTTCTACTACATTTATGCATCGCTCATAAAGATGTTTTCTTTCTAGTCTAGTTACTTGTGCATGTGTTATATGAAACTATAAGACTATTAGCTCCAGAAGGGCCAGACAATATTATGCAGTTGTTCTATTTTTCCTCTATTTAGCATCTGTGTTCTCATAGATGGTTAATAAAGGCTTATTGAGATCTCCAGTACTCCGTGAAGAGTCAGGGGATGATAAGCACAGAACAGTTGATACTTTGTCTTTGTTGCAGCTGTTTTACTTTGTTAAAAGGAAGTGTTCAAGATGACAGGTAGGAGGATATGATATGAACATATAATATACAATAAGATTCATCCATAAAATTTTATCACAAAATAAAGACAGAACAAGTATCTCTTCAATAGAATTAACTTCTTTCATTCAAAATTTATTTAATACTTACAATATGAACTATACTGGGGCAATTCTAGTAGTTACTGTGCAGTCAGTTTTCAGTCCTCTCAACTTCTTCATGACTCCTTTGAGTTTTCTTGGCAAAAATACTGGAGTGGTTTGCCATTTCTTTCTACAGTTCATTTTACAAATGAAACTGAAGCAAAGAGGGTTAAGTGACTTGCCCAGGGTCATATGGCTATGAAGTGTCTGAGGCCAGGTTTAAAGTCAGGGAAATGTTCTGACTCCAGGCCTGGCACTTTATCCAATTCACCATCTAGCTGCCCCATGACAATTTTAGTAGGAGGCTTCAGTGGCTGTAAGGCCCTTGGCAAATAATTTAACTTCTCAGTGTCCTAGGCAACTTCCTAAGGCTATAGATTGTATAGAAGGTACTACTTTACACTGGTAAAGGGAGTCAACTGGGAATTTCCTATCCCAATGAAATCACATCTAGCTCATATCTTTATAGATGAAACACTATGATGGGTGCCAAGGATACATAGATAAAATCAAAATCAGTCCTTACCCTCAAGGAACTTGCTTTATATTGCACAGAACAATAAGTAAACTTACAGTTAGATATACACACATGTAAATAAAGGGAAAATATCACCTTTCTCTAGTAGGTAAGGTGGCCCAGGGTATCCAAATAACTCTGAGCTCACATAGACCAGATTCTATTCTGGGAGAATTGACTCATAAGGAGTAGGTTTCTCTCTCTTTTTTTTAGGAATAGGTTTCTCTTACTGGCTATTCCCTCACCCCAGAGTAAAACTCTAGGGTTTTTAAAAATTTACATATGGCTTACATTTAGGTATTCCTCAAACCTAGGTCATAGAGTCTCCTCCCACAAAGATACTGTAGGGCAGAGCAGATTTGTCCTGTCCTAATTATGCCAATTATAGAGTGGCATACACTCTGAGAGAAAAAAGGGCTCATACCAACTTGGTTATTAGTAAGTTTTATTAGAGTTAATTAGGCTAATTTGGGGAGTTTACTCACAAGAGGTCAGTGGTACTGGGTAGTGACAGGGCAAAGTGACATTATGGACCCCTGAAACAAACTCAAGCCAATCCATGTATTATGTAGAAACAGAACAGAGTAGGTGTATTGCCAGGAATGGGCCAAGTTCACATTCAAATTTTCCTATGGGAGAGTTGGAGCTTCTTTTGCTAGTTACATTTACTCAATGTAGTTTTCATTCTCTGTGAGACTTGAGGTCATGTTCCTAGGCTCTGGCTACAACTAGAATTATCCCAGAATAGTTCATGTTGTAAGTACTAAATAAAGGTTGAATAAAAAAAGTTAATTCTATTGAAGAGATGCTTGTTCTGTCTTTATTTTGTGATAAAATTTTGTGGATGAATTTTATTACATATTATTTCCTAATCATAACCTCGAGTATAATATGGCAAAGATAGCATTCGATCACCCCACCACAGAAAATATATCAGATGAAAAGGATACACAGGAAAACATAAAGTCCAAAAATGGCCAATTATACTTATTATATTCCCCTAAGAGAGAGAGAAACTCTATGTGTCTAAGTAATGGATATTTCCTTTCATTTTCAAATCTGTAACATGTGAGCACTTTTAGAAAATCATACAAGGTTGGCAAGGTTCAGATCTTCTGGCTCCTTTGTTCCGTAGCACTAAAGTATTCTTCTTTTGGCAGACGTCTCCTCCTACAATGCACAAGAAATATATTGTCAAGAAATCTTTCTCACTCACGGAGGCTAAAGTCTACTACTCAAACTCAGGTAATCTCCAATTCAGATATTTGTGATCAAAATCACACATGAGGTAATGTCCCAAACTGGAAACATCCATTTGCAGAATTGACAATCATTTAAATGTGCCCAGAAATGGAGGCAGAAAGACAGAAGGTAGTCAAGAGATGGAAATATATTCAAACATATCTCCAATTGTCATAAGCTTTTAATATAATTCTTATCCCTGATGAATATTTATTGTTCCAGCAAGTCAAACTGGGGATCTTTTAATCACATTAGTCCTTATCTTTAATTCTGCATTATTTTCTGGGTTCCTGGGAAGGTCAAGTTCCTCAATCTTCTTCTGCATCTCCTCCCCCAGTACTGTGAATTGAAGAGTCACAACAAAATCCACATGGCACACTCGTTAACTGACTTCTGCGTGCACTGAATTCCATAAGAGTCCATTTAGTATGGTTCTTAAACATCTCCTCCCACCACCAAATTAACAAACTTTGATAAAAGCCCAGGTCTACAACAGTTTGTGGGCTAAGAGATTATATTCACCCTGATGCAGTTTTACAAATTCAACAGGGAAGTGGTATTTTAGAGATTTATCATAGGTTACCACTGCCTTAGTAGTAGAAAGACTTATTGCAATTAAAAAAAAGAAAAGAAATTTAAAATAAAATCACTAATAGTAATTAAATAAATTAAATATATAAAGAAAAAAGTTGTAAAAATATAGAATATAAGTAGATACAGGGCTAAATGGAGACAATGATGAATTGTTAAATAATTAATGAATAAATTATGAAGTCAGAAAAAAGTAACACTTGATGGAAAAAATAAAAATAATAATACGGCAATATACAAAATTTTGTTACATTTGTGTATAATCCTTTATACAGATTATAAAAACTGCTTTGAAAATACTAACAAACTTGATAAACCATCATTTATGTGTACATATATCTCTGTGTGTATACGCACGTATGTTGTTCAGTTGTTTCAGTCATATCCAACACATCATGACCCCATTTGAGGTTTTCTTGGTAAAGATCCTAGAGTGGTTTGCTATTTCCTTCTCTGGCTCATTTTACAGATGAGGAAGCTGAGACAGATATCATTTGGTGACTTGCCCAGGGTCACATAGCTAGTGTCTAAGGCCAGATTTGAATGCAGGAAGATGAGTCTTCCTGCACTGTGCCTCCTAACTGCATACACACATATACATATATGGGTGTGTATGTGTATGTGTATAACCTATATATACCATATATGTACAAATATAAATGTATATATTTATATGTAAACAGATGAAAAGGCCTGAGTTAAAGCTAAAAATTTTTACAGTTGTGGGATCAAAATGGATATAAAGTAGATGGCTATTAATTGGGAAAAGACTAAACAAATCATTATATATTGATGTGATGGAATATTAGACTGCCAAAAGAAAGGATGAATCTCAAAAATTAAGAGAAGTATAAGAAGACTTATATGTGCTTATAGATAGTAAATTACACTTAAAGCAAAGCATTATACATAATTACTATAGTAATATAAATAAAGTTTTTTTTAATTGACCACTGTAAAGCAAAGTGATAAGCATTTATTTTTAAGCGCCTACTGTAATCTCTGTGCTACCTGAGTGCTAGAAATAAAAAAAGAAGCAAAAGAAAATCTCTGCCTTTAAGAAGTTAACACTGTAATAGAAGAAGTTAACGATGCACAAAAAAGCTGAAAAAATAGGATGGAGAAGGAGAGGGAAGGGAAGTTGCCATGTGGTGGCATGGTATCGAAGACAAGAAAGTCAGAAGTAGAGTCAGGAAAACCATAAAGCTTGACCGATCCAGCCTTTTCCCTACAGTGAATGCCATAGGAGGAACTCATTAGTTGGGAAAAGGGGTCTAGCATTAAGAAGGAATGTTTCAATATGAAAAGGCCACAGGGCAAGAAAGATGTTCCAGGGTAATGAAGCACCATGCACAAAGGAAAATTCCAGGATGTCATACAAGCTAAACTGAAACAAAACCTAGAAAGTCAGAAAGAGAATCAGGAGGGAATGAAGTATCATGATAAACTAACCTCTGAAGAAGAAATGAGAAAACCCTCGCTCCTGTCATTGCAGCATTGGGAAGCTATTGCATATGCTATCAGATTTGATAAATGTGTCAGCTCTGCTGAATTTATTTTCTAAACTTTTTGAAAAAGTATAAATGGTTAGGTTAGAGAGAAATATATATATTTGAAGATCAAAGTGATATAAAAACAATAGACCTCAACAAAAACTATTATTTTTAAGAGTTGTAAAACTGTCCAAATGCAGTTGAAGCTATTCTTATCTTTTTAATTATAGACCCAAATCAAGATCCTTCTGTAACATCTTCCCAAGATATATGTGATGATAGAATAACTCAATGGATCACCCATTGATCTGCATGTCTTTTCAACAACCATAGGCGTTCTTTATCTATTTGGTTCTTTCAGTGTGGCTTCGTAGCAAGATCCAGCTAATTTCCTATTTCTAGATTCCTATAGACTGTTAAATTGAAGCTTATGGAAATGTATGATCAAATTCTTATATACAGAATTGTTTCCTGAAAGAATTATGATCGATGTGATTTTCTGAAGTGGTCACTGTTCTGTGGTTGTAAAACTTACTTTTGCAGTTTTCATACGCATGAACAAGCATGTACTAACAATTAAATAGGATAGTACTTTCAAAATAGTCTCCAGGAAAAGAAGTCCTAGATTTTATACAACAAGAATAAAAATAAAATATATGAGTCATTGATTTCCAACTTGGCCTCCCTTCCATATTTTAAACTTTTTTTATTGGCCTCAAAAGTAGAGTTAAACAGCTGAATAAAGACAAATGTGTCTGTGTGTAAGCTTTCATTCAGGTATGACTGATTGATTGCAGCCTGAGAGTGTGCAGCTGCTATAAATATGTAATGCCCAGCTTTCACTGTTTCATCAAACTGTTTACCAGACTCTCAAACTCTTATGAAGAGAGCCCTTTGAATCTGTGACCTCATTTACCGTGAGCATATGAAGTGCAGACAAAAGAGCTGACTTTCTGCTTCCAGAAAAATGCTTTAGGAAAATGTCTAGCTGCCAAGGAACCAACACTGGTTGAAAACAGCTATGTTTAAATATAAAATCATGATACATGCCAGGAAGACATGAAAGGAGTCTATTCCCCAATCTCCATGCAGGTGAGAAATTAATGGAATAAGCTTTCTTATGCATAAACTTGATCATATCACTCCAATATTGAAAAATCTTCCATGACTCCCCATTAGAGACCAAGTAGAATTCAAAGTTCTTACCAAATGGGGCACCATATTTCTTGTATTTTGTGACTCATCTCATATTAATCCTTCCCTAAATTCAACAACTTTGTTTCCAAAGTAAACTTACCTAGCCTTATGCATTTATTCATGTTTCCCATTGTGAAAATATCTTCCCCCTCCTACTTTGCTTAATGAATTTTATATATCCTTAAAGTCTCCCTTAAATACTACCTCTTTGATAAAGTCTTCCCTCATTTCCCTAGTCAACAGTGTCCATCCTCCTCAGATATCTAATATAACACTTTTTTTGCTTCTCTGTGATGTATTTATCTCTCTTCATTCCGCCTTTCTAGATTTACTTCATATTAATCTCCCTCATATACTATGTACTAGCCTGCTTGCTGTCTCATGTATACACCATTCTAACTCCACCCTCCATGTCTTTGCTCAGGTTGTCCTCCATGCATGAAAAGCTCAGTCCCAGGTCTTATTGGAAAGCATCCCTGATGGATCCAGATTTTTTGGTATTCTCTCCCTAATAAGGTTTTATTTTTGTTGTTTTGCTTTGTTTTTTGTTTTTGATACATACTTTGTTTTTACTTAGATGTGCATATGTTGTAATGTCTGATTGGCGTATTAATTTCTAAAGGACTGAGTCTGCATTATGTCTTTGGGGGACCTACAGCAATTAGAATACACAGAGAACACTCTACACTCTAAGCTTTAGAAGTGTTTGTTGACCCTGAAAATATCAGTTATGTCTAAAATCTTACAACTGTTTTAGTGAGTTCTTTGTTAAGAGAAGGGAGAGACAGACTCACATACACACACACAGGTGGAAGAATGGATGGATAGATTAGGCAGATGATGGAAAGATTAGACAGAAATATATAAAGATAGATTAAATAGATAAAGAGAGAGGCAGACAGAAAAGTAGGTAAGTAGGTAGGTAGATAGGTAAGTAGATATCCCAAAGGAGTGTCCTAGATAATGGGTAAAATAGTTATTGAGTTTCCTAAGATTTAGGAAATCAAGGTTGCTAAAACTGGCCTAGGATAGCACATAAATTTCGTTCCACTACCTTAATTCAATTCTGATGAATTCTATAGATATGAACCTCTCATTTCATTGTCATTTACTTTTCATTCATTTATCAACCACTAGATAATGATTCTTTAGTGACTGTATGAAAAAAGCTAGTCTTCTTGTAGCTCTTAATTTTCTCTTAGACAACCATGAATCCCAAGTGGAGCCTACAGAGGACAGCCCAATGGGGTGGAAAGTGAGTAATCCTCTATACCAGGATCCTAAGTTTTACTGCTGGTTCTGGAACCTTCAAAACTGTGGAAAGTAATCTCAACTCCTTTAACCTTATTTTCTCCTGATATGCACTAAAACAGCTATATAATATCATCATAAAGGTTCCTTCCATCTCTCAAATTTTTGCCCAATCTTGGATACACTTATTCTCTTGAGGGAAACATGACTGGAGATGAGGACTTTAGAATGGCCCTCCAAAGGACTCTCTCTATTATACCATGTTACCTACTGGAGAGTTTCGTGTGCCTTCACCATAGGCATAGCCTACCCTTGACCCAAATGGTTACCGCACTGTCCCAAATTTGAATATAAATGACTTAAAGGTGATGTGTATATGGCCATATTCAAGTAGAGTATAAGCTCCCTGGGGTGGGAATTTTTGCTTTGTTATTGCCCAATCTTCAGCCCTCAAGGGCCTAGAACAGTACAAAATTGGCTTTGTGAGTGCTTTTTTGAATTAAATACCAGCTTGACTCAATCCAATTCTATTGCCCTTTGACACTCAGTTAATGCAAATAAAAAAGAGGTGATGGCCTTTGGTTGTGAGTCTCTTAACAGTAAAATTATGTCCATTTTTTTTCATGTTAAATGCCCTACATCTCTCTAGTGTTGGGCATAGAAATGAGTAATTTGGGAGTATTTAATACCGATGTTATAAATGATTGACACATCTGTTCCTTTTGCAAAATTAAAAAAAGTTCTTGCATCATCAAGATTAGATTCTTTATTTAACACTTTTCCCTGTGAGAGAAAGCATTGTGTGTTTGTGAACAGAGAGAAAATGAAAGTTTCAGTGATAAACAGAAGCTTCAAAAGCATCTTGGGATTTTGAAGAAGAATTATATTTAGAGTAGAGAAAACATTCAAAGAGCAAATATTTTTATGTGACAAACCACAGAGTATCCTAAACACTAAATTCCTAATTCTATAAGCGGTTTAAAAAATAATACAGTAAACAGGTCAGTGCCTTGTAAAGAGATGGTATAGAACTTTTTTTAGAACCTCAGAACCTTTCTCTACTAATAGACAAAAAGTTGATATTTGCAAAGTATCCTACTGACAGGGTATACCATTACCAGGCCCAGGATGGACATCTTTAACTCTTTTCATTAATAGGAACAACTGAATTTTTAATAATTTTTTGCTTTCCTGATTTCCATACATTTTATTAAACTACCCATGGGAAATTGGGTTGACTGCTTAAAATGCAAGAAGTATCAAAGAGTCCAGGCAATCTTGAACAAGCTGTCATTTCCAAAATAGGTTTTACTTTGGTTGGTTGGTTGGTGGGTTGTTGTCCTTTGTTCTCGAAGAGGACCAAAATGATACCACTACGCTAGAGTCAAGTCTTGGTGTGTCTCACTGTGGCTGATCATACCAATATGAGCTCAAATGCTCTACCATAGGTGGGACATAAATAGTCTGTGTGAACAATTGGGGTGGATCTCCAAATTTCCTGTGTTTCCATTGAGCTGTTTCAATTCTGCTTTGCACATGGAGCACAGCACCTTCTCTGATGTGGGCATGCCATACTGAGCAGTCCTGTGCCAGTGTCTCCCATGTTACACAATCAATTCCAAAGTTCTTAAGAGAGATCTTGAGAGTGTCCCTGTATTGTTTCTTCTGACCACCATGGGAACACTTGCCCTGTGTGAGTTCTCCATAAAATGGTCTTTTTGGCAAGCATACATTTTGCATTTGAACAATGTGGCCAGCCCATTGGAGTTGTACTCTCTGAAGCAGAATTTGAATACTTGGCATTTTAGTTTGAGTTAGGACCTCGGTGTCTGGTACCTTATCCTGCCAGATGATCTTCAGAATCTTCCTAAGACAATTCAAATGGAAGCAATTCAGTTTCCTGGCATGGCACTGGTATACTATTCAGGTTTCACAAGCATACAACAATGAGGTCAGCACAATGGCTCTATAGAACTTCAGTTTGGTAGTCAATCTAATACCTCTTCTCTCCCATACTTTCCTTCAGAGTCTCCCAAATACTGGGCTGGTTCTAGCAATACATGACTCAACCTCATTATCAGTGTGTGCATCCCTGGAAAGTACACTACCAACATAAATGAACTTATTCACAACATTCAACACTTCTCCATTTGCTGTAACTGATTGTTCCGTGTATGGATGGTGTGGTGGTGGCTGATGGAGCACCTGCGTTTTTTTGGTGTTAATTGTTAGGCAAAAATTAGCACAAGCAGCAGAGAATTGATTCATACTTTGTTGCATCTCAGCTTCAGAGGCTGCATTGAGTGTACAATCATCTGCAACCAGAAAATCGTGTGCCAACACAAGGTTTTACCTTGGGTATCAACCTGTGCTGGGTGGCACAGTGCATAGACTGCCAGGATTGGAGTGTGGAAGATTCATCTTTATGAGTTCAAATCTGCCCTTGGACACTTACTAGCTGTGAGACTCTGGGCAAGTCACTTAATCATGTTTGCCTCAGTCTCCTAATCTGTAAAATGAGCTGGAGAAGGAAATGACAAACCACGGCAGATTTTTTGCCAAGAACACCCCAAATGGGGTCACAAAGACCTGTACACAACTGAACAACAGTAACAATAATGCTTTACTTTAGACACACTAGAACCTGCTGAGAAAGCACTGACAGCTATAGAGTGGAGACAATTTGGCCATTCAAAACAGGTGGATCTTGAATGGAGGATTACTTCCCCCAAGGGAAATAAAGTCTTCCCTTCTTTTGTGACTATGCAATCACACTCAAAGATGTCTATGGTTATTTGTGCATGCAAGGCCCTCTGTATCTTGACTCCAACTTGGCTTTCTTGCCTTATCTATAATTACTCCCCTGTAAGTAAATATCCTCTAGTGCTGAACCTAGAGTTAGGAAGACCTGAGTTCAAAGCTAGCCTCAGACACTTACTAGCTTTGAGACCCTGGGCAAATCATTTAAATTCTGCTTCTCTTAATCAATTGTAGAAGAAAACTACAGACCATTCTAGTATCTTTGCCAAGAAAATCCCATGGACCATACTGATGTGATATGGTCCACAGGGTCATGAAGAGTCTGACACAACTGAACTGTTTAAGCCAAAGTGAACCATTCTATTCAATTTAACTTGTAAAAATCCAACTTTATTAGGCAGTTATTACATGCAAATTTTTCATTCCCTCATCTTTCTTTTTCAACTCTAATATGCATGCTTCATAGTGGGCAGATGCTACTTCTCCCCCCTCCTTCCCCAACTTCTGTTTAAATTTCTAATTGAAATGCCCAACTCAAGTGACAATCCTTCCATTTCTCTCCTATGATTCTCCCTTCCCCTAAATTAATGTCTCTATTTCTGTCGAGGGTACCTTTACTCATCCTGACATTCAGGTTTTCAATGTTAGAATTCCCATTCTCTTTCCATTTCCCCTCAGCACCCCACAATCAGTTTCCAGTTAGTCAATTCTACTAGCATGTCACTCATATGTGTCAGTTTTCTCCACTTACACAGCTAACTCCGTAGCTCAGGCTCTCATCATCTTTACACCTTACTACCTGTGGGTAGTGCCCTAATTAGTCTCTATCCATCTAGGTTTTTTTTCCCTTTTTAATACCATTCTATACAGAACTATCAAAATGATATAAGTAATGTGCACATCTAACTGTACTGCTTCCTTGGGGAAGAAGCTATAATTTCTCCGTTACTTCTAAGATAAAATAGTGTCCTATAGTCAGTATTTAAAGCACTGCTTAATATGGTCCAACTTATCTTACCAAAATATTACACTATTCTCCTCCTTCCATTACATATTTGAGTCAAATGGGCTTATTTATTGTAGTATATAGCATCTTCTCACCCTATGCCTTTCCATGGGTTGTTGCAATTACCTTGAATGCTCAGCCTCTTCAATCAAATTTCATGAAATGCTTAACTTCCTTCAAGTAGCACTTCAACGTCTCCTGCTTCAGGATGCCTTTCCTGATCTCTCCTTCCCACAGCTGGTTATATTTTGTACATCTCTTTTTTTTCTTTGGACATGATCCATTCCCCAGGATAATGTAAGCACCTAGAGTGTAAGTCCATTTCATCTCTGTCCTTGCATGGCCAGTATCTGGTGTAGTACTGTTCACATGGCAAACAATTGAATTAGATTGCCTCATCCTATAGATATCATAGTTTCTGTTGTTTGTTTTTTGGGGGGTATCATGTATATGTTTATCTCCCATCTAGTTGGGAGATCCTTTGGAACAATTTTGTGGTTATTATTTCTTTATCCCCAATGCTCTGCACAAAGTAGGAATTTCACAAATGTTTGTTGAATTGAATTGAATTTAACCTAGGCATAAGTCCCACTTTCTCATATCCTCAAATTTGAAATGGGTTTATCAGAGACATTTGATTTTTTAAAAAATTAACATTTGAAAATATTATGTTTTATGGGGAAGGATGGATTTAAATGGAGTGCCTGAAGGGTAAACAAGTATAAATTAATCCTTAGTGGTTTGACTTAAAATTTTCTTTGTTTTTTTTATAAATAGAAGTTGACTTTTAAGGAAATTTTCAATAGTATATCACAAATTACAGTATTTAACTCCAAGTACGATGAATATATCTTTTAACCACTCATTGCCTTTATAAATGAAACATTCATTTGTCAATAGCAGCCATAAAAAAAAAACCTTGCTAGAGGTCATTTGGCAGCAGAGAGGATGGAACCCTGGACTTAAATTCAGGATGACTTTTAAGTTTATATTGTGCTGTAAGAATAATGCTAGTTGCTGCTACTGTGGCTGTGTAAGACCAATAACATCAGCCTACAAGAGCACAGGTTCTTGGATCTACTTTTCTAAGGAAAGCAACTTTAAGGGGTTAACAATCTTAATTTAATTAAACTTACATATATCTTTCACTTAGCAGGGGAAAAAGTCAGCACCTTGAACTTCAAAGCAAATACAAACAGAAATTACAAGCAGAAATTATAAACAGAGCAAAATAACACAAATCAACAGCAAGGCTTTTATATGTCTGACCATAGCAATACATACACAGTTACAAGAGAGAGATACACCAACATCTGGGTTTTCAAAGTGGGGAGTCTAATGGGTACTCAGAGTCTGTCTGGCTAAATCACCAACACTCTTTCAATGAGCGTGTCCCCAAGCAAAACCTCTAGCTTACCTGTTACCCTCAGAGTATATATACCATTTTTAGGGCTGGAGGGCTTCACACCTTTCGAGGGCTTCACACCTCTCATGACCTAATTAGAAAATGGGTGCAGGCCTTCCTACAAAGGCGAAACTCAATCAAAGACATTCGATTGCCTTAGTGCTAAGAAGCACTCCAAAAGATAAAAACAGTAAAAACTTCCACTTTGCTTGCCCTTACATGTGTCTCAGACACTTTATCATTTCTGTTACCCTGGATATATCACTTTACCACTATCTGCATCAGTTTCCTCAAATGAAAAAATTGGATAATAATAGCACCTATGTATCTCTCAGAATTATTGTGAGGCTAAAGTGACAACATTTGTAAATCAATTAGCACAATGCCTGGCACATAGTAGGCACTTAATAAATGATTATTTCCTTGGTTCTAGTTTATTTCTGATACCTTTATTTAAATGACAGTATGGTATAGTAGAAAATGTATAACATTTGCATGCTGAAAGGCCATGTTTGAATTTGTTCCATCATTTTTTGTCTTTCTTATTAGAATGTGAACCTATTTAAAATTATTTTTCCAATCACATGTAAAAACAATGTTAAACATTCTTTAATTTTTTTGAGTTTCAAATTCCCTCCTTTCTTCCCCATCTCAGACCTACTTAATCAATTTTATATAAATTATACATGTTCACTCATGCAAAACATATTTTCATATTAGCCATGTTGTAAAGGAAAACACATACCAAAAATAAATTAAAGGTTTTTTTTAATATGCTTTGATCTGCACTCAGACTCCATCAGCTCTTCCTTAAATCTATTTTGAACAGAGATTGTTTCATCCTTTGTACTTTTATCCCAAGCATCTAACACCTGCCTGACACAGAGTAGGCACTTAATAACTACTTGTTGATTGACTGGCACTCACTTTTCCTCCCTTCTTTGGAAAAAAAGAAAACTTCTCAATGAACTCCCAATTCATCCTTAGAAACATTAGAAAAAATTTTTTACTACTGAGGATAAATATGGAAAGGGGATTGGAATTGAAACAGAGATAGAGATCAGAACAGGGATCAGATTGAATTCATTGTTCAATTCATTGAATTCATCTTTATGAGTTCAAATCTGCCCTTGGACACTTACTAGCTGTGAGACTCTGGGCAAGTCACTTAATCATGTTTGCCTCAGTCTCCTAATCTGTAAAATGAGCTGGAGAAGGAAATGACAAACCACGGCAGATTTTTTGCCAAGAACACCCCAAATGGGGTCACAAAGACCTGTACACAACTGAACAACAGTAACAATAATGCTTTACTTTAGACACACTAGAACCTGCTGAGAAAGCACTGACAGCTATAGAGTGGAGACAATTTGGCCATTCAAAACAGGTGGATCTTGAATGGAGGATTACTTCCCCCAAGGGAAATAAAGTCTTCCCTTCTTTTGTGACTATGCAATCACACTCAAAGATGTCTATGGTTATTTGTGCATGCAAGGCCCTCTGTATCTTGACTCCAACTTGGCTTTCTTGCCTTATCTATAATTACTCCCCTGTAAGTAAATATCCTCTAGTGCTGAACCTAGAGTTAGGAAGACCTGAGTTCAAAGCTAGCCTCAGACACTTACTAGCTTTGAGACCCTGGGCAAATCATTTAAATTCTGCTTCTCTTAATCAATTGTAGAAGAAAACTACAGACCATTCTAGTATCTTTGCCAAGAAAATCCCATGGACCATACTGATGTGATATGGTCCACAGGGTCATGAAGAGTCTGACACAACTGAACTGTTTAAGCCAAAGTGAACCATTCTATTCAATTTAACTTGTAAAAATCCAACTTTATTAGGCAGTTATTACATGCAAATTTTTCATTCCCTCATCTTTCTTTTTCAACTCTAATATGCATGCTTCATAGTGGGCAGATGCTACTTCTCCCCCCTCCTTCCCCAACTTCTGTTTAAATTTCTAATTGAAATGCCCAACTCAAGTGACAATCCTTCCATTTCTCTCCTATGATTCTCCCTTCCCCTAAATTAATGTCTCTATTTCTGTCGAGGGTACCTTTACTCATCCTGACATTCAGGTTTTCAATGTTAGAATTCCCATTCTCTTTCCATTTCCCCTCAGCACCCCACAATCAGTTTCCAGTTAGTCAATTCTACTAGCATGTCACTCATATGTGTCAGTTTTCTCCACTTACACAGCTAACTCCGTAGCTCAGGCTCTCATCATCTTTACACCTTACTACCTGTGGGTAGTGCCCTAATTAGTCTCTATCCATCTAGGTTTTTTTTCCCTTTTTAATACCATTCTATACAGAACTATCAAAATGATATAAGTAATGTGCACATCTAACTGTACTGCTTCCTTGGGGAAGAAGCTATAATTTCTCCGTTACTTCTAAGATAAAATAGTGTCCTATAGTCAGTATTTAAAGCACTGCTTAATATGGTCCAACTTATCTTACCAAAATATTACACTATTCTCCTCCTTCCATTACATATTTGAGTCAAATGGGCTTATTTATTGTAGTATATAGCATCTTCTCACCCTATGCCTTTCCATGGGTTGTTGCAATTACCTTGAATGCTCAGCCTCTTCAATCAAATTTCATGAAATGCTTAACTTCCTTCAAGTAGCACTTCAACGTCTCCTGCTTCAGGATGCCTTTCCTGATCTCTCCTTCCCACAGCTGGTTATATTTTGTACATCTCTTTTTTTTCTTTGGACATGATCCATTCCCCAGGATAATGTAAGCACCTAGAGTGTAAGTCCATTTCATCTCTGTCCTTGCATGGCCAGTATCTGGTGTAGTACTGTTCACATGGCAAACAATTGAATTAGATTGCCTCATCCTATAGATATCATAGTTTCTGTTGTTTGTTTTTTGGGGGGTATCATGTATATGTTTATCTCCCATCTAGTTGGGAGATCCTTTGGAACAATTTTGTGGTTATTATTTCTTTATCCCCAATGCTCTGCACAAAGTAGGAATTTCACAAATGTTTGTTGAATTGAATTGAATTTAACCTAGGCATAAGTCCCACTTTCTCATATCCTCAAATTTGAAATGGGTTTATCAGAGACATTTGATTTTTTAAAAAATTAACATTTGAAAATATTATGTTTTATGGGGAAGGATGGATTTAAATGGAGTGCCTGAAGGGTAAACAAGTATAAATTAATCCTTAGTGGTTTGACTTAAAATTTTCTTTGTTTTTTTTATAAATAGAAGTTGACTTTTAAGGAAATTTTCAATAGTATATCACAAATTACAGTATTTAACTCCAAGTACGATGAATATATCTTTTAACCACTCATTGCCTTTATAAATGAAACATTCATTTGTCAATAGCAGCCATAAAAAAAAAACCTTGCTAGAGGTCATTTGGCAGCAGAGAGGATGGAACCCTGGACTTAAATTCAGGATGACTTTTAAGTTTATATTGTGCTGTAAGAATAATGCTAGTTGCTGCTACTGTGGCTGTGTAAGACCAATAACATCAGCCTACAAGAGCACAGGTTCTTGGATCTACTTTTCTAAGGAAAGCAACTTTAAGGGGTTAACAATCTTAATTTAATTAAACTTACATATATCTTTCACTTAGCAGGGGAAAAAGTCAGCACCTTGAACTTCAAAGCAAATACAAACAGAAATTACAAGCAGAAATTATAAACAGAGCAAAATAACACAAATCAACAGCAAGGCTTTTATATGTCTGACCATAGCAATACATACACAGTTACAAGAGAGAGATACACCAACATCTGGGTTTTCAAAGTGGGGAGTCTAATGGGTACTCAGAGTCTGTCTGGCTAAATCACCAACACTCTTTCAATGAGCGTGTCCCCAAGCAAAACCTCTAGCTTACCTGTTACCCTCAGAGTATATATACCATTTTTAGGGCTGGAGGGCTTCACACCTTTCGAGGGCTTCACACCTCTCATGACCTAATTAGAAAATGGGTGCAGGCCTTCCTACAAAGGCGAAACTCAATCAAAGACATTCGATTGCCTTAGTGCTAAGAAGCACTCCAAAAGATAAAAACAGTAAAAACTTCCACTTTGCTTGCCCTTACATGTGTCTCAGACACTTTATCATTTCTGTTACCCTGGATATATCACTTTACCACTATCTGCATCAGTTTCCTCAAATGAAAAAATTGGATAATAATAGCACCTATGTATCTCTCAGAATTATTGTGAGGCTAAAGTGACAACATTTGTAAATCAATTAGCACAATGCCTGGCACATAGTAGGCACTTAATAAATGATTATTTCCTTGGTTCTAGTTTATTTCTGATACCTTTATTTAAATGACAGTATGGTATAGTAGAAAATGTATAACATTTGCATGCTGAAAGGCCATGTTTGAATTTGTTCCATCATTTTTTGTCTTTCTTATTAGAATGTGAACCTATTTAAAATTATTTTTCCAATCACATGTAAAAACAATGTTAAACATTCTTTAATTTTTTTGAGTTTCAAATTCCCTCCTTTCTTCCCCATCTCAGACCTACTTAATCAATTTTATATAAATTATACATGTTCACTCATGCAAAACATATTTTCATATTAGCCATGTTGTAAAGGAAAACACATACCAAAAATAAATTAAAGGTTTTTTTTAATATGCTTTGATCTGCACTCAGACTCCATCAGCTCTTCCTTAAATCTATTTTGAACAGAGATTGTTTCATCCTTTGTACTTTTATCCCAAGCATCTAACACCTGCCTGACACAGAGTAGGCACTTAATAACTACTTGTTGATTGACTGGCACTCACTTTTCCTCCCTTCTTTGGAAAAAAAGAAAACTTCTCAATGAACTCCCAATTCATCCTTAGAAACATTAGAAAAAATTTTTTACTACTGAGGATAAATATGGAAAGGGGATTGGAATTGAAACAGAGATAGAGATCAGAACAGGGATCAGATTGAATTCATTGTTATGGGATACAATATCTAAGTTGATGAATCTGGAAAAATCATGCAACAAGACTTTTAGAAAGAGTCAACATTGCTTGCTGTTGCCTCCTCTTATTCATCATCTGCTCACTCCTTGTCCTGGGTTCAAATGAATAATTTCAATGACTGGGGTAGTGGCAATCTCTTCTGCTCTTCTCACAACATTGAGCAAGAAATATAGTTTAAATGGAATGAATAATTATATAGTTATACATAGTGCAAAAAATTTTACCACCATTGGACTAAAAAGTGAAAGCAAAGTTGAACACAAATCTCCATATTCAAAAGGTGTTTAATAAAACAAAGCTTTCTAAGTTTATTGGAGTATGGTTTGCCTCTTTCCCTAAAGACTGCTCACTTGGGCCTCTAACCACTTTTGGTTAGACTGTTTCACACAACTCCCACTTTATCAGAAAGCAAGCCATTTCCCAAGAACACCACACATTTATCCTTGAAGTCCTCATTGGGAATGAGCTGTCTAGTTACCACTGGGCACTAAACTGGTAGTGTGATGGAGCGGCCCCATTTGTTTCAGATCATAGAAAGGAAAAGGATATGTTGGGTCTGCCTTTCCTGCTCCCCATTCCAGTGTCCACTCCACTGGGGTCATCATTGCCACTATGATTCAGATTGCTGAACACTCCACTGCCTACCACTTATAGAGCCTCTCCATTGTCTATTCTAATGGTGCCATCATCTGGCCCTCTATAGAAGGCCTCTTAAGGGCCTAGCAATGCCATCATTGGTGCCCTTGCTGAAGCCTGAGCACTGCCTCCCTTGTGCCAGATCTAGAGCATTATTGCTGATCCTTTGCCCTTCCTCTGTTGTTGCTTCTACTGGCCCACCCATCGCTAGAACCAACAGCTTCAATAGAACAAGCTGTCAGATCTTTAAATTAACCAGGGACTTTGGGCCAATTTGTCCATCTAACCAATTCTGAAAAGGTCTCTGAATTACCAGGAAAGACAAAGCATTGTTCTTTGAAGTCTTTCCCCTTCCCCAATGCCTTAAACTAAGACATACCAACAAAATTCATGTGGCAGAGGGAGAATAGCAATCAAATATACATTGCTACTCCTGGAAAAGACTTCACAATGATCTATGGCTCTAATCAAAATTCCCTCAGACACCCTAGTCCAAAACACTACCCTCTTATCACCACTCCTGTATATGTATTGTCTTCCCTTATTAGAGTGCAAGCTCTAGAGGGCAGGGATGGTCTTGCTTGCTAAAATTTGTATCTCAATATTTTAGTATATATAATAAACATATAAATGCTGTTTCATCCACCCATCCAATCATTCATTCATATACATTTCTTGTTGCTAAGTACCCACCAACATTTTACTTTCTAGTCTCCATGAAATTATAGGAAAGCTTCAGAGTATGTGTCTAACATTGCCAGAAGTAATATCAGAAGATCAGAGGCCAAGTGGGACTCACCTTTCTGACCATATCCCTTTTTTTCCACTTCATGAGACCACTGAGCTCAAATACTGATGATGTATTGCCAGAAGTTGTTATCTGGCCCTGATTCAAGCTGGCTTTCAGACTCATAATTGAAATTAAAAGAAGTGTTTGTAGACCATCTAACAGTTAACAAAAAAGAGTTTCCTAAGCTATTACATGGAAAGAACACTCAATAGGGATTCAATATTGATTTAGTTGAGCTCATCTTCTCTGTCTGTCTTGGCCATATTGCTACAGAGGTTAAGCCTGAGGATAACAAATTCTGCCTCCTCATTACTTAGCTTGACTTTTAAACTCAGTCCACCAAAAGGATACATCAATGGTCCAAGCTTTGGTATCTTTTGCCAATTCAATTTTGAAGACAGTTTCAATATCTTTTAAGGAAAAAAACAAGGCTGGCTTTCATGGTGTATATTGTATCTACCATAGTTACAAATGCCTTTGGTCAGTTCTAATGGCCATTTCTATGACTGCATTCTCAATGAACTTTAGGAAAGGAACTGGAATTATTAATGATCTTCTTTACAAATACTTTCTCCTCCTTTGAATTCTCTGAAACTGAGCTCACTTCTCATTCTTCTTCATTGAATAACCATCTTCCCCATTCCCTAAGTATAGATTTGACTTATTCAAGGTTATGTTGTCATCCACTTTTCTTTTCTATACTTTTTAAATGTGATAGAAATAGTTTCCCTGACAGCCCCACTGATTTTTGACAAAGCAGGATTTAAACAAATCTGTTTTATTGATAAAATTGAGGAATAGGTTGTTTTTATATTAGAAAATTGAGCTGTGCTATTCATACAACTTCTCTGGAATATAATATTTTTATATAAGTATGGAAACTGGTTTATTAAAATTCTGGGAAAGATATGGGGGTATTTTAACATAATCTAGAATGCATGTGCAGAGAGAACCAAATTCTTCAATGTTTCTGCATATAATAAATACATTTTGCTTTGTCCCCATAGAGATAGTCACAAATAGATTTTTTTCCCAACATCACAGGACAAATTGATGGCCAGAGCCAGCATGGAATGCAGGTTTCTTATTTCCAGAGACAACCATTTAGCCACACAGCCTCTCTTATTAAATTCCAACAAGTCCAGATGATTTGTTCCATAACACTCTATACAAATAGGAATGTTTACTGGTTACAACATGCTTACTAATTCCAAATGCTTGTGCTTTTGGAGATGTATACCCAGTATAAAACATGCTTCTAAATATCTGTTTGGTTAACTGGAAAAATGGTCTCTATTTTCTGTCTAAAGTTCAATGACTTATTATTATTCATATTTTTTCCTATTTAATAATGCACTTATTTGGAAAACTTTTTTTCCTGGTAGGCAAGGACCCAAAATTGAGATAGAGTTAGAACATATATTAGGCCATTCAGATGGTATTCTGATATTCACATTTAGATATCGCTTTGTTCATCAGCTGAGTTAACTCCCAGCTTCTGCTACAATTATCACTCCCCATTACTGTCATCTTTATTAAGTAACCTGGTTTGGTTAGGGGAAGAAAGGCGAACAATGGATAATAGGGTTTTATAGGTTTTACCCAAACAAACATAAAAACATCTACATCTCACTGCCATTGCTGTATTTATGCATTGAGTGTCCCTTTGTGCTCAAAAGCATCTGAATTTGGAATAGGCTCAGACATTATTAAAATTTTACAAATTCTCTCTAATCAGTTTTTTCATATTTCAACATGTCAAGGAAAATTTTCTCTCCTTTTTGTACTGTCTTAACTTCTTTTAATCTGTAACCACAAATTTATTAGCACATACTGAATTAATTGTATATGGCCATTTATTCAAATAGTAGTCAAAGTTGTTTGTTTCTTAAAATATTGTTGTCATTGTATGGATTGTTCTCTTCATTCTGCTCAATTCACTTTGCATTCTTTCATATAAGTTTCTCAGGTTTCTTGGAAGGCATCCTCTTCATTATTTCTTACATCGCTATAATATTACATCACATTTGCATACCATAATTTATTCGGTCATTCCACAGATGATGGGCATGTCTTCTGTTTTCAATACTTTGGTACCACAAGAAGAGCTGCTAAAGATATTTTTATACATCCTTACAGCTTTTTGCTTAGAATAAATTCTTTTTCATTTCCCCATTTGCCTTCTGTTTCCCTATTGAGTGAGAAACATTTCTATACCCAACTGTGTGTGTTCTTTCTCTCTTTAACCAGTTCAGAAGAAATTGAGGTTCAACTGTCAGCTTGAACTCTTTCCTCACCTTACCAGAGAAAGTTCACCATTTCCTCCATATTTGTACAGACTTCTTTTTGAGCACACCAATTATGTAAGATAATTTTCCTTAACCTTCATCTCCATCTCTGCCTTCTTGTGTATTTTTTCTTCTCCCTTTCCAATCTTCATCTGAGATCAACAAAACATAAAAGTGATATTTCCAGTCCTGTTTATTTAGATTCCTTCATGACACTTGTTCTTGCTAGGATTCTGAGGGAACCAGTTTCATCTACTATATTAGAATGTAAATATTTTGTCCTTATTGGGTTTCTTTATGATTGTTTATTCATACTTATCTTTTTACATTTCTCTTCACTCCTGTACATTCATTTCTCAGTTTCTATGCCAGTCCAGTGTCTTTCATCAGGAATGAATGGAGTACCTCTGTTTCACTGAGTATCCATTTTCCTTTTGTATGATTATACTTAGTTTTTTAGAAAATTCATTCTTAGTTTTACGACTATGTCTTTGCTTTGTGGAACATTGTAGACCAATCCTTCTGCTCCCATAGAGCAGAAGCTGCTAAATCATTTGTGATTCTGACTTCTTAATATTTGAATTGTTTCTTCTTGACTGAAGTATTTTTCTTAGACCTAGAAATTCTGGATTTTGGCTATAATGTTCCTGGAAGTTTTCATTCATTTATGCTGGTTTTTTCTGTCAGAAGGTAGCCAGTGTAATTTTTCTATTTCCACTTTTTCCTTTGATTTTAAGAGACTTTTTAGTCTTCTATGTTGATTTCCTGAAATTCTATCTCCAGGCTCTTTTTTGGGTAATGGATTTTTAAAATAAGTTTTTTATTGATATTTTTCTTACCTCATAATATCATCTCATATGTCCCTCCCCTAACCCTCATTTGAGGACCACCCATATTAAAAAATAGTATTTTTAGAAAGAAAAAACATCAGAACAATTTATCAATTCATTGTAAATGTCTGAAAACATGTGTAATAGGGAATACCTATTAACCTTCCACCTCTATGAAAAGGGAGGCTAGAGTTGTCATCTCATATCTCTTCATTAAAGTACCAATTGATCTTTAAAATTTGGTTTCAGTATTTTTTTTTAATCTTTGATATAGTGTTGTACTTTCTATTTACATTTGTGATGTTAGTTTGTATATTATTTTCTTGGCTCTGCTTCATTCTGCATCAGTTCATAAAGTTCTTTTCACATTTTTTTCTGTATTCAGCACATACATCATTTCTCCCAGAAGAGTAGTATTTCCTACATTCAGGTAACACAATTTGTTTAATTATTCTTCAATTGATAGGCATTTACTTTGTGATCACAAAGTAATCACAAAAAAGTGCTGCTACAAATATTTTAGAGTATATAGGTACTTTTTTGTTACCTGTGATTTCCTTGGGGTATAAGCCCAATAATGGATTCTCTGCTTCAAAAGGTATTACATTTTTATCATTTTATCTGTATAATTCTAATGATTTCTAAGTTGACTGAGTGATTTCAAAGCTCCATTAATAATGACTTAATATGGGTATATTTCCATAACTCCATGATTAATTATTGTCATTTTTCTATTTTTTTCTAATTTGCAGTGTATGGGGTAAATCTTCAAGGTTGTTTTGATTTGCATGTTTCTTATGAATAATTTGGGGCATTTCTTCATGTGGTAGTGAATAATTTTTAGTTTTTTGAGAACTGTTTGTTCATATCCTTTGAGAATTTATCTATTGAGGAATGGATATACATACATATATGTACATGTATGTATATATACATACACATATGTGTGTGTATGGATATATATATATATCTTGAATACCAAACTTTTTTCAGAGAAATCTTATACAATTTCCCCCTTCAATCACTTCCCTTCTTATCCTATATGAATTAATGTTGTCTATTCAGAAGATTTTCAGTTCGAGTAATCAGAGTTACTGATTTTATCTTTTATGATTGCCTTTATCTCTTCTTTCGTTAAGAACATAACTGTGAGAGAGATATAATGTTTTTCTTCTAATTTTTAACAGTATGGTCTTTAATATTAAGAACACTTTTCCATTTAGAAGGTGTTATGGGGTGTTTTATAAGGTGTTAATCTAGGCCTAATTTCTGCTGGAATTCTCTTCAGGTTTCCCAACAGTTTTTTTATCAAATAGAAAGTTTCCCTAGGCAAGTTATGTTTTATGTTTTATGTTTTATGTAGCACTGGGTTATTGAGTTCCACTATACCTAAATCTTCCTTGTCTTGTCAGTTATATTGATTTCTCTCTGTTCTTTAGCCAATACCAAACATCCATTGACACTGTTTCTCTGGAAGTATAATTTCCCCTTCATCCTTATTTATTTTCATTGTGATATTCTGGATCTTTTGTTCATTTTTCCAAATAAATTTTGTGATTATCTTATTGAGTTCTGTAAAGAATCCCCTTAGTAATTTTATTGGTATAGCATTAATTATGTAAATTAATTTTTGGTAGTTTCGTCATTATTATTATGTTGATACACCCCAGCCTTGAGCACTTAATATGCCTGCAGCTATTTAGATTGTTCTTTATTTCTTTAAGGACCACTCTGTAATTATATATATATATATAGTATATGTATATGTATGTGTGTGTGTGTGTATACACACACACACACACACACACACACACACACTATATATATATATATATATATATATATATATATATATGTCTTATGTGCGCTTTAGCAGTCTTACCTCCAGATATTTTATGCATTTTGTAGTTATCTGGAATGAGTTCCCATTATAGTACTGCTTCTTCTGTTTTTGTTATTTTTATGTAGAAATGCTGTTGATTTTTGAGGATTTATTTTATAGACTGAAACTTTGCTAAATCTATTCATTTTCCCACTTAGTATTGTGCTGAGTCTAGGGGTTTTCAAAGTAAACTCTCATGTCACAAACAGGTATAGTTTCATCTCCTCTTTACGAATCTTTATTCCTTTAATTCCTTTCTCTTCTTCTATTGTTATTGCTAGCATTTCCAGAACTATGTCAAATAACAGTGGGAAGAATAGATATCCATTTGTTATTCCTGTATTTATTGAAAAAATATCTAGTGAATCTTCATTGAATATAATGTTTTGCATTTGGTTTTAGACAGACTTTTTAATGATATCCTCTATGCCTATAATTTCTAGGGGCTTTTTTAGCATAAAAAGAGTATTATAATTTGTCAAAGGCTATTTCTTCATTTATTGACATGATCCTTTGGTTTGGGATATTTTCATTTTTAATATGATTATACTGATTGTCAAATATTGAATTGTCCTTGTAACACTGCTATAAATTTCACTTGATCATGACAAAAAATTGTTATAATCCATTTGATAGAATTTAGGTTAAAATTTTGAATCAATATTCATTAACAATCTTTGGCTTTTCCAAATGAATTTTGTTATGTTTTTGTTGTTTTTGTTCAGCCTTGTAAAATCTCTCCTTCATAATTTGATTTGTGAGGGAATTAGTTCTTGGTCTTGTATTTGCTTTCGCTCAGTGATTTTATTCAGGAGCCATATTCTGAATTCTGTATTCTACCTGACAAACTAAAAACCTCTTCTTTGCCTCTCTCTATCCTTATCTCCCTCTTTCTGCCTCTCTCTCTCTCTCTCTCTCTCTCTCTCTCTCTCTCTCTCTCTCTCTCTCTCTCTCTCCCCCTCTCTCTCTCTAACTATTTGACTATTCACCATATTCACCACTCCTTAATCCCATCTAGACCCCTTCTCTGTTACCTCAGGGTCACCCTAGCCTAGTGGCAACTCCTAGATCACATCCAGATCTTCCCACAGACTTTCTGTATAAAAGGTCCATTGTCTCCCCCATTAAATTGCTCAGATTCTTAGAATCTGGCATATAGCACAGACCCACTAGCAATCTTGCACAGCCCAAACAGTGCTTTAATAAACCTTGTTACTTGGACTGAAAGAAGGCTTGAGTCGAATTCTTTCAAGGCTGACTCACACTTTTTGCCTTTGCATTTCAGGGTTCCCTGTGTCCCTAAGACCACAACACTATTTTGAGAAATACACCAAATGAGAAGTGGAAAGAAGGCATCTTTGCTTCACATTTGCATTTATTGGTAAAAGTTCTAGTGTATCCCCATTTTGTATGATGCTTGGTTTTAGATAGATATTTTTCAGATATTAAGATCCTTCTTACTGTATTTTTATCTACTTCTTACTGTATTTTGGCAGAAAAGTGTGTCGTGCTTTTTCAGAAGCTTTTTTGCATGCATTGGGATAACCATGTGGTTTTGGCTGCTTTTGGTTTTGATATAATTATGTTCATTGTTTTCCTAATGCTTGCATGCCTGGTATAAATTCCATTGATCATAATGAATGATTTCTGGGATAATTTCCTTAAATTTTGTTTCAAATTGTTTATTAATGGTGTTGACTTGCAGCTGACTTTCTATGTTTGCACTTAGGTCTTTATGTGTCTCATAAAAGGATTCTGGTAGGATACTATTTATTTTGGGGAAGTATTGGTGAAGTATGGGCACTAACTGCTCTTTACAAATTTGGTAGAATATCCCTGGCTTCTGATTTCACTTTTTTGAAGGTGTTCCTCTAGTTCTTTTGTGTTCTATTGTTGCATTAAACTGTGCATAATAAAAAAAATTGCTAACAATATTGGCCTAAACTTTTCTTTTCATGTTTTATCTTTCTCTGATTTTGTTATTAACACTAGATTTGTCAAAAAAAGAGGATTCTGGTAAAGCACTTTCTTTCTCAATTTTTGAGAACTTGCGAAATATAGGTACAAATTGTTACTCAGACTTTCAACAAAACTGTCCTGTGAATCCATTAAGTACAAGAGTATTTGTCTTTGGTAGTTTCTTTACAGCTAGATCTGTTTCCTTTTCTGAGATTGCGTTACTTAAGGTCTCTATCTTGTCTTTCAATAGTTTGAGTTTTTTTTTTTATATTTTTGAAGGTGTTCTTCTCTTTAATTGTGTTGTTAGTTCTGTTAGAATATAATTTGTGTTGATTATTCTTTTTACTTATTCCAGGTTTGCTCTGATTTCACCTTGCTCGTTTGCTATTTTACTGATTTAATTTTTCTGCTCACTTCTTTTTAGTCAGAGTAGCTGGATATTATTAGATAATTTTATTACTCTTTCCAAAGAAACAACTGTTAGTTTTATTTCTCATTTATATGTTTCTTTTTACTTTCAATTTATTTTTGTCTTCTAATTTTTAACATTTCCTTTTTATGCTTATTTTAGATTTCTTTATTTGCTGGTTTTCTATTTATAAAAATGAATATTAAGTTCATCAACTTTCTCTTTTTCTATTTTGTTAATGTATTATTGTAACGATATGATTTTTCACATGAGGACTCCTTTAGTAGCATCCCAGAAATTTTGTCATGTTTGTTTTCATCATTATAATTTTCTGTTACATACTTATTAATTTTTTCTATGATTTATTCTTTGTATCATTCATCATTTAAGATTTCATTGTTAAGTCTAAATTGTATTCTGTATCTTTCCTTTGTCATCCTTGAAGTAATTTTTATTCTTATTACATTATGCTCTCTGTTAAAAGGATATGTTGATTATTTCTACCTTTTTACATTTGTTCTCTATGTATCTCTGCCCTAGTACATGGTCATTTTTTGTAAAAGCTCCATGTGGTAAAGAGGAATTTTTACATATATGTGTGTTTGTGTCTGTATGTGTGAATATGTATATGTATATATTTATATACACATGTATGTATGTATGTATATGCATACACACATATGTATGTATGTATATTGTGTATGTATGTGTGCATTGTGTATGTGTATATGTATGTGTTTGTGTGGTCTTTTACTGTTCTATCTGGAAGATATCATAGGTCTTTAAACTCAAGTTTCTTCAGAAATTTTTCCCTTCCATATTTTCTCCTTTGTTTATCTTTTTCTAGACTTTTCATAATAAAGTTTTCTTATTTATCCTTTTTTATTTTTAATGCTTGCTTTCTCTGATAGCATGATAACAATCAATCAACATTCATTAATTGCTTGCTATGTTACAGGTACTGTGCTAAGGGCTGGGGTTTTTGGACATTTATTCTTTTTTTCATCTCTTCTGTTTCATTTTGTTTATATCTGTTTTTAAAATGTGTTTCTTATAAGCAACAGATTGCAAGGTTTTGTTTTTTTCATCTAATCTGTCACTCTTCCATTTTATTGTATTATTTCATCCATTTGTTCTTAAAGTTATAGGCTTAGATTTATATTTTCCTCTGTCTCTAATCTTTTTTTTAATTATGATTTTCTACACCTCCAACTGCTGTAAATGCAGTATTGTATTCCCTCAGTTCTGTCATTTTAATCTCCTTTTAAAGGTAGTCCTCTCCTCATTGATTCTTTTCCCTTCATCTCCTCTTTTCATTTGTTACTCTTTATCCTTAGGTTGTCATTAGTTCCCTTCTGATTTTATCTGTGTTTGTATGTGTGTGTGTGTGTGTGTGTGTATGTATAGGTATAGCTGCATATATGTATATGTATATATGTATGTGTGCATATAAATTTTTTTTCTCCTCTCAGTGGGTCAAGTAGATTTCTCTTTCCTATCCTCCCCTTCAACCATTCCTGTTCATTAGGCTTTTTAATTTAATTTTCCCACTCTTTTCCCTAAAGTATTTCTCTCACTCTCTTAATTTTCCATCTTCTCCTTTGCTTAATTTAGACCCTCATTCTCTGATTGACAACTCCTGTAACCATCTGCTTTCTTTCTCAATAGTTTTTGTAAAATCGAAGTTTCCAAAGTATCCATTCTAGGCTCTACCCTCTAGGAGTTTTCTGCCATTACTAGTAGGACTTATGTAAGGGCCAGCAAAGTGGTATTTTTTTTTGTCTTTTGTTTTGAAGTGCTTCTCAGCACTAAATCAATCAAGTGCCTTTGACTGAGTATTTCCTTTGTTTGTAGGAAGGCCCACACCATTTGCTAGTTGGGTCACAAGAGGTTCGAAGCTCTCGAGAGGTTTGAAGTCCTCAAGAAGTGTGAATCCCTTGGGCCCTGACAAAGGGTATATACACTCTGAGGTTAGCATTTTGTTTGGGCCTCACTCATTGGAAAAGTGTTGGTGTGCAGACTCTGGGTAGCCATTAAGGACACCCACTTTGAAAACCCAGATGTTGGGGCTTCTCTCTCTGGTAACTATGTATATATAGCTTTGGTCAGAGAGCTAGAAGCCTGTCTGTTGATTTGTGTTATTTGCTGTGTTTATTTTTTCTCCGTTTGAAATTTATTTTTGTATTTGCTCTGAAATTCAGGGTGCTGACTTTTCCCCCTAAACTAATGAATGATATATGTATGTTTGATTAAAGTGCAATTGTAAATCCCTTAAAGTTGCTTTCCTTAGAAAAGCAGATCAAAGAACCTGTGCTAGCAGCCATGCCACAGTAGCTGAAAGCAGCATTGTTGTTACCACTTACCATATGGAGTCCCCTTTTCCTTTGTGTTTCATTCTTAGAACAATGTCAGTCATTTCAGCTGTCAGAGAAGACACGGCCTCATGATAGATACCTCCCTCACCTCACTAATATCTATCCTCTCATGTTGAATATATATCATTTACTCCTTTTTATCCTCCTACCTCCCTCTATCTTTCATATACATTCTCAAGTTGCAACGTAGTCCCACAAAAGAAGTATTTACCTATAGGTAGGGTTCTGCCATCCTCTGTCCACAATTCCCTCTCTCCATCTCTTCACTGTTACCTCTAACAGATTTTTTTCCTTTGCCCATTTCCTTACTTCTTTGTTATTTGAAAAGCAGTTTTTGATTTGTTGTTGGTTTTATTTTACTGGTCTTTCTTTTGTCACCATTGCTATTGCTATTTGCATTTATTTGCTCCTCCTGCATTGCTGCTGTTTGTGGTGTTTAAAAAGAAATTCTCTCTTCACTTCTATTTTTCTTTCAAAAATATTTGAAACCGTTTTTCATTATGGAACAGTCATCCTGTAAGATTAAGTTGAGATTTGCAGGACAGGTCACCTTGAGCTACAATCTGAGCTCCACAGCTCTTCATGATACATAATTCCTCTCCCTCTTCCTTTTTCTCATGGGTGCATAATACTCTTGCATTATCCTAATATCCTTCTGTTTGTATTTAAAGGTCTTAGCAGAACTTTGCAGAAAGCTTACAGAACTTGTTTCTGAATTGAACCATTAAATTTTATCACTATGTATCTAAGAATTCGCAGTCTGGGATTTTTTTTTCTTTTGGAGGCAATGTGGTAATTTTTTTTTCCCAATTGGAGATTCATATTCTGCTCAGAAGTTCTGGGTAATTCTCTTCTATGATTTTCTTCATTATGATGTTAGAGATTTTTGTTCTTCTGGGAGAACTATGATCTTTCAGTTATCTTTATGAATCCTGTCTTTGAGATCCATGTTTTGCTTGCATAATGATGATTTTTCTTTTAATATTCTTACTTTTTGCTCCCTTCTCCTACTTTTTCTTTCACATGCAGAGTGTTCTTGTCTACACCTTGTCACCGGTGTAAGCAAATCTCTCTGTTTCACTATACTAACTGAACTTGGAAAATGACTCACTAATTTTTTTTCTTTGATATCCCAACCAATATTCTATTTGGTGTGTTTTCTAATCTATTTGAAAGAATTGGGGTCAGGGAGAAAGGGGAATCATTTTACTCTTGGATAGGACTAGTGCTTGCTGAGTATGATTTGTATTTTAGGATAGTACTATAGTATTCTATTCTTTTTGAAACTGTACTTTATCCCTCATTTTTCAGTGACTTAGAAATTCTGATAGCTCATAATATGTTTGTCTCAAAACAAGACCTCATTCTAAAGTAAACCAAACCTTGAATCTGGAATTTACTAAAAAAGTTTTAATTTCATTAACATGCCAGTGTACAATATATTTTCATTCTCCTGAGAATGCTTGCAGGCCTCTTATGGAATTGAGGACAAGGCATTGATGTAGCTCATGTCAACTATGACCTTAGACAGATTCCTTCATTTAAGAAACATGAAGGCTGGAGCTAAAAGGGATGTTAGAGATTGTCTAGACAGCATATTTCAGTAGGCAAAATATTGATTTAAGAATTGGAGGGCCTGGTTTTAAATTTTCACTCTGTTACCTTTGGAATACAAAGGAGATTTGAGACAATTAAGTGGAAAATTTTTCTAAGACTCAGTCACTTTGCCTGTAAAGTAAAAGTGTTGGATTAGGGTCATCTCTAAAATTCTTTATATTTTTAGATCCTATGATTTAACCTGTTTGTGCATACATAGACACACACACACAAACATAACATGCATAAGAAAGATGAGGAAACTGACATTCAGAGAAATTAATGTTAGAGCCAGTTCCGTTTGGTGGATTTTTTTTTCTGTCTCTAAGAAGAGCTAAATGAAAGACTGCTGGATCTGGCTTCAAAGAGTTTATATTTAAGTCTCACTTTTCATCTACCTGTGTGTGGTGTAAGTCATTTAACCTCCTTTGGACTCAGTTTACAATTCTGTATAATGCAGAAATTTAAATTAGAAGGCCTCTAAGGATCCTTATAGCTCTAGTTCTATGATACGATCTTAGGATACTATGATTGTTTCCAACCAATTTGAGCCTATAAAACAACATTGAGTTTCTTAAGGCAAATTTCTACATAATGGTCCCCTATGTCTGGAATGATCTCCCTCATCACCTCTGCCTACTGGCTCCCCTGGCTTCCTCTAAGTCCTAACTAAAATCTCATTTTGTGTAGGAAGACTTTCCCAACCCCTCATAATTGTAGTGCCTTCCTTCTGTTAATTTGTTCATATTTTTTTCCTATATGAGCTTGTTTGTAGTTATCCATTTGCTTGTTGTCTCCTTGTTGTGAGCTCCCTGATGGCAGGGACTGTCTTTTAACTTTTAGTATCCTCAGCACTTAGCACAATGCCTGGCATATAGTAAGTGTTTAATAAATGTTTATTTATTGACTGATGAGAGATAGATGGATGGATGGATAGATGGATGGATGGATGGATGCAGAGATCTATTACTACTTGATATCTTCTATTGGGTGCCTTTAGATACCATGACCTGCTGGTTTGTTTCATGCATCCCCTGGTCTTTTTAAAAAATGTTTTGCATTCATTAACAGGTAGAAAAGGGATAGTGATATTGCCGCTTTCTTCCCCATATGTGAGAAGTGCAACTCATCCATATAGAGACACAAGGAAATGGGATATGCGGTGACATTGTTTGAGTGAAAACAATGATTGTGTGCATTAGGTGTAGGGAGATGGTAGGGATAGGTGAGTAATCCAAATGAAGCAGACAGGGTAATGAACCAGGATTCACAGGCAGGGTAGGAAAAAGATGAGAACAAGTTTTTTCTCTCCCCTTTCTACAATCATGGGTATTTGTCATAGTGAGAGGAATGCCCTGTATTTTCAGGCCCATTTTGCCAGTAAAAAGACTCCCTTCCCTTCCCTTCCCTCCCCTCCCCTCCCCTTCCCTTCCCTTCCCTTCCATATTATTACAATAGCTTGCTGGTTGGTCTCCTTATCTTCAATTTCTCCCAACTTCAGGCTATTCTCCACTTAGATATAAAGTGATCATCCTAAAGTCCTGTTCTAACTATGGTTGTTCATCTTTCAGTTATGTCCTAGTCTACATGATCTCATGGACCAGATGCTGCGCATGGAGTTTTCTTGCCAAAGATACTGGAGTAGTTTGCCATTTCCATTTCCAGTGGATTGGAAGACCAACTCACCAACACAGTTTGGGTGCCAACCTTGAGGGACCCTTCTCTGATGGGTATTCTGACCATGCCACCCTCATTATGCAACAGATTCTAGTAGCTCCCTATTCCCTCCTGAATAAAATATAAAATCATCTGCTTGCCGTTCAATGCTATTTATAAACTATCCTCTGCCTTTCCAGTTTTTTTTATGACATACTCCCCAGCATTATTCTTTGATCCAGTGGCATTGGCCTCCTTCCTGCTCCTAGCACAAGGCACTCTACCTCCCTATTCCAGGCATTTTTATTTGTCTCCCATGCTAGGAATGCTCTCCATCCTTGTGTCTACTTCTTGGCTTCACTGGCTTCCTTTCAATCTCAGCGGAAATCCTACCTTTTTTAAGAAGCCTTTCCTGGTTTCTCTTAATGGTGGTAACTTACATCTCTGATTATCTCCAATTTTTCCTTTATATATCTTATTTGAGCATAGCTATTTTTATGTTTTCTCCTTATTAAATTGTGATCACTCTTAGGACAAGGAGTGTTTTTGCCTTTCTTTGTAATCCCAATGGTTAGCACATTGCCTGGCACCTAGCAGGCACTTAATAAATGCTTTTCAACTGAATGCCTTGCATATAATGCTAGATCCTTTCAGTGTACTGAGCAGTATTTCTTCTTTTACAAAAAGTATTTATTATAAGGCATAGTTCTTTGAGAAGAGTATGGGGAGGGGTAGAAGGGAAAATCTAGGCAATGTAACAGCAAAATACATGAATATATATAAATATAAATGTGTATACATACATATATGTACACATAAATATATACATGTTTATATATATATATATGTGTGTGTATACACATATATTTGTGTATATATACATATATATTTGTATATATACAATATACACATACACACATATACATATACATACATACATATATGTATATGTATGAACTATAACCAAAATGGTGACAAGTTTGTAAAATGGCAATTTCCTTGCCCAATTTTGTAATCATCCTTTTCTATGTGTCCTATGGGAGTAGTTCATCTAGTTACAAAAGAGAAGCTACTGAGCACTCTCCCTGAGATCCCATCTCATCCTACCCAGCCCATCCTACCCAGGGTGTCAAAATTAGGCCTGATAAAGTTATCATGTTTGGTTATGCTAATCTGATCCATATAACCATTACTTTGTTTAGGAACACTTGACCATCCCTATTTGTTCCTTTACCTTGTTGCCTGGCATCGCATCTGAGCTGAACTATTATCTCTGAGAGGCAAGATAAATTAATTTCCATTATTTCAAGCTAATAGGCAGTTTTTCAGGAGCTACCTCGTGGAGAGATAGTGGGGAGATAGCATCTTATACAACTTCACTAGATAGCAAGTTTAGTTACAAGGCCTGAATATAATCATTGCAAAAATATTCACTATCTCTACTATGAACAAGGCACTACACTCACATTTTTTTCCTTTTTTAAAGAGACAGAAAGAGCCAGAGACACAAAGATAGAGACAGAGAGAGACAAAGATAGAGATAGAGAGACAGGGAGCTTTATTAAGTTCTTACTATATGCCAGATAGTATACTGAGCATAGAGGTTACAATGGTACTTTTCTGATTCAGATTTAAAAAAAAACCATTTTTTACATTTTTCCCAACTTCTGGACTCCCTCCCCTTCTCCTGTTTCATCATCATTAAAACCTGGTATAGTAGAATTGCCAGAACCAATTTGGAACACAAATAAGTAGCTGCTGCCAGCTTTTCCATCCCCACAGGAAAGAGCCAAGCGTACAGACAGTGTAACAGACTTACGTTGCCCATTGGGGATAAATCTTCCTGGCCCCTGTTCTTGAAGCAGCTGGAATCTGAGGTGGTTAGCACTGGATTTCAACAAGGAATGTAGGGCAGAATGAGGAAAGCAGCTCTTACCCATTTTCTTTTTGCCCCGATCTGTCTCTGCTGCTCTGTTCCATTCTCCCTTAATTGATTAAGAGAATTTAAACATCTTAAGGACTGTGAATAGGTGAGGTAAGGCTTTATATAAAGATGGTAATACTAAGTAAAGCTACTATTTATACAGCTCTTCACAGTTTTCAAAGCACTTTACAAATATTGTCTTTTTGTCCTTACAACAGCCTCAGTACATTGGCACTATTATTATCCCCAATTTACAGATAAGGAAACTGAGTCTGAGAGAGGTTAAGTGGTCACACAGGGGGTCACACCACTAGTAAGAGTCTGAGGCAGGATATGAACTTAGATCTTCCTGACTCCAAGTTCAACACTCTTTGGTCTGTGCCACCTAGGTAATGGACTCATAAACATAGACTTGGAAAGGACTTCAGTGACCATCTGGTCCAATCTCATAATTTTGCAAGTGAGGAAAATGAGGCCCAGGGAGTTTAAGTTATTTGCTCAAGGTCACACAGGTAGTAGGTACTAGATAGAAGATTTATACTCAGGTTTCCTCTCATAAACACCATTTCATCTGGTACAGTATTGCATGCAGACATTGATTTCTCCTAATTATCTACTATTCCTGGAGTGATAGCTAGCTATTTGGGCATGCGCCCTTTTGTGCAATTAAGAGGGTGGTATTTTGATGGCAAACCCTGATTCAGACAGTTTTGTATACGCAAAACTCTTACAATCACTCTTTATTCAGGCAAATTATACTTCTCATTCATTTCTGTGTAAACCCCAATCGTTCCAACCTGTCTCTGCTGCTGCTTTTTACCATTCCTACCTTCTTTGGCCCTTCTCTGGTGCTCTATCCACTGCTCCACCTAGCTGCCCCCCAAACACCATTGCACCTATGCATGACAACATACAGAACATTGACTTCTCCTAATTATCTGCTTCTCCTGAAATGATAACTAGCTATTTGGGCATGTGCCCTTTTGTGCAATTAAGAGGATGGTATTTTGATGGTAAACCGTGATTCAAAAAGGTTTACATATGCAAAAACTCTTACAATCACTATCTTTATTCAAGCAAATTATACTTCTCACTCATTTCTGTGTGAACCCCAAACATTCCAACCTCTCTCTGCTGCTGCTTTTTAACATCCCTGCCTTCTCTGGTCCAACCTACTCCTGTCTCAAGTCAGTGAATTGTCAGTGGAGTGCAGCAGTAGAGGTGTTTCTAGCAGCTGTGAGAACCCATCATAATCCTTTCTCTGTGTTACCATCAAGGTTACAATGGACTAGGGAGAAGAGGTTAAGGCTGCTAGTGCTCTGTTGGGGAGTGAATTGGTAGGCTCCCATTCCACATTAATTAGAGTAGAAGAAACAGAATGGAGAAGAAAATTGGGGTTGACTCAAGCCAACAAAAAGTACAATACTTGGAGAAAAAAGCACAAAGAAGGGAAAATAGTGTCTATACCATAATAATGTTCTGAACAAAGTAAAAATAAAAGGAAAGAAAAAACAAAAAGAAAGCATACACACACTCAGAAAACCAAAAGGGAATAAGTAAAAAGAATAAAATAAAATGGGAAATTGAACTAAGAGGAAATGGGGTGAGGAAAAAAAAGTGACAAAAATGCTCAAAGGCTTAAAGAACTAAAGTTTATGAGGAAAGTAGTAGTCCACTAGAGATATCTGGGGTGTATGACCTCCAAGATACATTTAACCTGCAGTTTCTGGTTTTCTCCAAGTTTCCTCCTCCTGTTTGCCTTTTCTTTTTCACAGCTATCACTCTGTCTCAAAAGAGAATGTAAATGTGGTTTGGTAAGTAATTCTTTCTTGTTTTAGAAGAAAATATATAGAGGAAAGAGAGAGCAAGGGTCATTTTGTTTCATTTCCAGGAAGAAAAAAACTATTAACTTGTTCTCAAGAGTAATATTCATTTTACATTAGAATCTAACATTACATTTTAATCTACTGTTGCTCAATGCCATTTTTTCTGAAGGAAAAAAATCCTTTAAGGCTACACATCTCACTCAGTCTTCTATCTGTAATAACTGTCACAACAAAGAACACTTCAGATGTTTATGCAAAATCAGCATTTCCTTGGAGTCTAATTTCTCTTCCTTCCACCCCTCTCGCCTACTCACCACCCGCATCTTGATTTTATTTTGTTATGGTTGTTCTCGCCACTTCTCTGACTACATCTTCATGTGGAAAGCACTAAAATTATAGGCAACAGGAAGAGTAATTCTAGAAGAGTGAGTCCAGCAGCTGCTGGCACTAGTGCTCAGAGATGGCAGACAAAGCTCTGCTGCAGCTGGCATCGCCAGTTGCCAGTGTGCTCTGGTGCCCTATCCTGGGCTTCTAAACCCTTTTTTAGTTTTCATTGCAACACTAACAGTTCTATTTGTTGCCTTTGATAAGGTCATTCCATTCGTGTGTGAATATCTATTTGGTGCAACACACTTTACTGGATATTCAGAATGATAATAAGGTGCTGACAGTTCTCATGTATAGGGTCCTTTACAGTAGGCAATTGTTTCCTTTATGACAATCCATGTAGAGCAGATGGTATGAGGATTATCGTGCCCTATATCCTTGATGAGGATACTAACGTTAGAAAATAGCAGATCCAGATCTCAAATCACAGAATCATTGAATCTAGGAGATCTCAGCAGCCACTGAGTCCAACTCATACCTGAAAAAGAATCACATACCAATCAACTAGTGGTCCAGCCTTTCCTCAAAGACTTTCAATGAAACATGACTCACTACTGATGTAGGTCCATTTCCCTTTCTAATTGTTACTAAATTCTTGCTGCTCCCAAACCTAAATTTACCTCCGTGAAATTTCCATCTCTTGCTCCTTGTTCTAAGCCCCAGGGGCAAGCATACTGCCTTTCAAGGACATGAAGAGAGCAATGGTGTACCTTCTGTGTCTTCTCTTCTCCAGGAAAATATTACCAGGTTATGTGACTCCAGGCCCAGCATTCTTTTTATGACATTACACAAAGAATACAAAAGAATTCTAAAAGATTAGTCTTACCCTCCAATACTCAAGAATCAGCAAGGGGGTGGGGTGGGGGAATGGAAATGCTCATTAAGTTACACAAAAATTCTGAGAAAACATAATCCCATCTCTCCAAACAATTATTTGAGAGAAACCATGGCAGAAAAGATGGGCAACTAGTCATGGAAGCTGGATGACTAGAGTTCGAACCCTACCTTAAAATGTACCGTTTCACTTTATGCTGGTAACTTAACATAGTCAGCTTCAGTTTTCTAATCTATAAAATGAGGGAACTGACCTTAATATCCTGTGATTTCACTTCCAAACCTAAATATATGATCCTATGATCAAAGATCCCATAAAATGCCCCACAAACTGTTATAGTGTTGGGGATGGGGAGGGCAGAGATGCAGATATAGACACGTTTTCTTTCTTGGATTTCCCCAAATGGAAATTTAGAGCTGATAACATTCCTTGTCCATGTTCTTTTCTGTAGACATAGTGATTTGATTGAAAAAAAAAATAAGTTTTATGAAGAGCTCTGTGTCCTTCAGAAATATGTGATGCAGCAAAAACTCTTATCAAGTATGGCAATCTCAACCATGTATTCTGCTATTCTAATATGAAAGTTTCTAAGGTGAGACCCAAAGTTATTCCCAGCCATTGGACATCAGGGAAGAACAGCTGATTAGCATTGAAGAGTAAAATAGATGCCTGGAACACCTTCCACAGCTATCTCCTGGAAGGATTTTTTTAAGATGGTCGCCCAGCTTTTCCAAACCCATAAACTCCTCTATAACCATATACATACACATACATATTGATAGCAATAAACAACATTCCAGGTGTATGGTTATATATACATATATACATACACACATACATGCATATACATATACACATATGTGGTTATACACATATGTGTATATGTATATAACATGTGTGTATGCACACATGTATGTGTATGTATGTATATGTCTGTATAACCATACACCTAGAATTTTGCTTACTTGCCATCAATACTCTTCAACCTTCACTTTCCATCTTTGGCAACTTGAACTCTACCTCCTACAATAAGTTTGTCCTAATTTCCTTAGTTATTAATCTCCTTTTCATCACCAAATGTATTTTTAATTCTTTTGGAAATGTATTTATTTATCTAGCTTACTTTCTTCTGGTAGAACGTTACCTGCTTGTGCTCCATACATGACGTTTTTCTCCTTGTATCTCATAGACTAACACAGTTGCTGACACATAGGATCAGAGAATAATGGATTCAGAGAGAGAAAAGACTTTAAAGTTTAAACATTTCATTTTACGGATGAAAAAATTTATGTCTAAGGAGATTAAATTACTTCCCCAAGGTAACACAGGCATGAAGTGTCAGAAGTGTCATTGGAACCAAAACCTCTGACACCAAACCACCAAACCACCAACCACTGGACCAACCTGTATGATAGGTACTTAATTCTTGTTATTTAATTATGTATTTTTCTTCCTTTCCTCTTGTTTTGTTCTTTCTTTTCTTTTCTTTCTCTTCTTTCTCTTTGTTTTTTCTTTCTTTTCCCTTCTCTTTCCTTGCTTGCTTTCTTTTTTCCTTTTTGCTTTCCCTTTCTCTTTTTTTCTTCCTTCCTTTCCTCCTTCCCTCCTTCCCTTGTTTCTTTCTTCTTTTCTTTCTTTCTTTCTTGCTTTCTTTTTTCCTTCCTTCCTCTCTCTCTCTCTCTCTCTCTCTCTCTCTCTCTCTCTCTCTCTCTCTCTCTCTCCCCTTCATTTCTTTGTTTTTTGCATTGGGAGATTGGGATATTTATTATTGAAAAAATAAAAATGTATTTTTAATAATAATTGAATTTGAATCAACTACCAACATCTATTTCTTACATGAAATCATGTTGACAGGTTAAAGAGCTAAGGCAAGGGAAAAGACAGTGCTCTTTGTCTTACTAAAGCACGTATTTGAAGCTTAAAAGAACTGTTAACTATTGAAATTTCCAAAACTGCTCAAATATCTCTTTAATCATTCCATTGACAAACATCCATTAAGAACTTACTATGTACCAGACATTATGCTTTAAGGATTCAAAAAAGGCAAAAAACATGATTGCTACCCTCAAGGAGCTCCCCATCTAATTGGTTAGACAATATGCCCCACAAAAACTATATAGCTACAGGATGCATACAGTGTTCATTGAAGGTGGTAGTTGCTGTGGCTGATGTTGTTGTTGATGATCCTTCCTTTTCGAAGAGTACCAATGACATCAGGAGGTGATTTCTTGACTTTCATGTGAATTGGATTTGAGAGGCAAAGTTGCACAAAGACATCAGCCTCACTCGCTCTTCCAAAGTCATCAAAGTCCAGTGGGAAGACAAAAGTCTAGATAACTGAGAATGGCCCAGGATGCAGTGAATGACCTTGGTGTAGCCAATGTCTGAACAAGTGCTGATCACTCCACAGGGCTTACTTTCGCCACTTTCAAGGTTATTAGAACAAATTGTTCTCATCTGCTCATTCGGCCATGAGAAGTCTTCACATGTTTGGGGTAGATATCCTCCTGGTTTACCAATGGGTTTGAGGCCCGTCAGTTTTCTTCAACTAGTTTTGGAGCCACAGGTTGGGTGAAAGTAGACAGCAGAGGTGGGTGAGCAGCCCTGAAAGAGAATATGTAAGCCTTCACATGAGAGATGCTTGTCTTCCCTGGACACTCCATATACCACAAATGGGAGATATTCCCAGAGGGAGGAAATATATGCCTTGCCTTCTCTGAAAGCTCTTTTCCCCTTTCCCATATAGCATTATTTTCCCAATCTTTCCCAACCTGCCAGGTAACTTCAGCCCTCCCCTTTCTAGGCCAAAAAGGCATAAACTTAGAAAAGTTTCTGGTCCCTATTCTAACTCTTTTTGGTCCCTCTGTATGGCACCTTCTTTGATTAGTCAAACAAGAGATGGCAGCAGTTTTGTATTTTAGATGGTGGAGGGAGCTTGTGACTGAAGCCTTTCAGCAAGCTGTCACCTGAAAATGAAATGGTAATTTGGGAAGTTTATTCATGTACCCTTTATTAGGGCTCCCTTTCCTCCATTTGATGCTTCTTGGTTTATGTCTAGGGGTACAAATTTTATTCAAAGTGCACAATTGGAATGACCAAGATTGATCATAGAGAAACTGCTGAATGAGTCTAACAGAAATATCTGTAGTGGAAGGAAGCTGCATTGAAATGCAGCATTTCTTTATCATGGTGACATGTGCTCTCAGCCCAGTCAAATTTGGGAGCACCATTCTGTACCTCTACGCTCAAGATAATGGAAAGCTAGCTTATTTTGAACAGTGACATGTCACACTAATAAAAAAGAAATGACTCTTTTATCTGGCTATTTCCGATGAGACGTTGTCAGAGGAGGTGCCTGATTAGTCATTGCCTGTCATTATTTAGGCAAAAGCCCCTTGGGGACTTATGCCAGTGCCATTTGGCATCAATCTGTTAAGCCCTATGCCAGAGTTTCAATGAGCAGTGAAATGACACTGAACAACTCACTACAATCATTTGTTAAAACTACGTCTATGCTTATGTGCCACATCTGTGTTCAGATGAATTAGGCTCTCACATGATGACTCTGACAGACCCTGCTTCTTTCTCTGTTCTTTTGGCATCACCTGGTTATTCTGTCCCTTTGAGGCTCTACAGAGAAAATTTATGCACTAAACCAGCAATAAGGCATCTCTCATATTGAGTAATATATGAAATCTTCTGGGGCTACTTTCCTCCCTCTTCTACTCCTTGAACAATACGTGACTTGACAAGGTACTGTCAAAGCCCATTTTGCAAAAGACACTAATAAGAAACTCAAGGCTTTATCTTTCCTCCTTTATCTTGTTAAATAGAGACAATCCTCCCTCTACCTCCATCAAAGAATGAATACTTGCAGTGAGGGTAAGGAAGGGTGAAACAGTAAAGTGAGAGCAAGGCTGCAGGGTTGAGGCCTTTCTATACTATATCTGCACTGCAAAAGATGCCTTCATAACCCTGAATGTGTAGCCAAATGTTAAATGTATTTGCAGCCTCATTGACTGCAAAAGAGCCACTGAAGAGTTTATTTTTTACTTGGCCCCAGTTTCCTTTTGCCTGTTGCATAAGCTTCTTATCACCATTAATTTTAGCCTCCAAAGATGTGTTCACATAACATAAAATTATAATCTGGTTTCTAAAAAAATCCTGTCAAAGAATAGTTTCCACTATATTATGGAGATGAATCATTTCCTTAGCTTAGACCACCATGTTATTTGAAATGAAATGATGACTTGTGAGATGAAGGCAATGTATAATTAAACAGCTTATAACATACATGAAGAAAGGAAGGCAAATAAGAGGCACAAAAGCAAGAAAAAAAGAAACACTTTTTCTGCTTCACATGGTATATCCAGGGGAATCTGCAGTCTGCACAGTATCTTCCTTCTTTTTAAGTAGCAGAAATTTTGAGCGATGGAAATATGCATTCCGAAGAGAAGAGAGATCCATCCATCAGCACCACAGAGGCACAAGTGAGTCGAAGACAATGGTAAAAGTACACTTTACGGAATAATTCCTGATGCTATGTCTATTTTTTTTAATTTGACTTTCATTTGGCACTTTCTTTTTCAGGCTTTCTTTACTTGACATCCAAGTCAGGAAGGTGGCACCACCCCCTGAAGGAAAAGAAAGGGAGGAGGGGAATCATCTCTGGAACTTTATGAAGTTCAATGCTTTATTTCTTTCAGGATTCTAACAGCCATATCCATGCTTGCTTGAATACTAATGAAGTGTAATATGGGATATCAATCATGGTCTGGCTGGGATAGGGACACAACCAAGTATGAAGCTGGCTTAATGAAACCGTAAAGAAAAACCATCTCCATTCAAACAGTTCAACAATCAGATGGCTTATAAAAGGGGAGAAAACAATATCTGTCATCCTTAACAAAATCAGAAACTTGTAGAGGAACCTGATTCTAGCCCTAGTTCTGTCTCTGAGCTGAGTGACCTTGGGCAAGTCAATTAACCTCTATGCTTCAATTTCTGCAACATCCTGTAAAGTGGGGATGATATGACTTGTATTTATCTTCCTTTGGGGATCAAATAAGGTGATACATGAGAAACAGTCAATTAGTCAACAGTGATTTATTTAGTACTTATACTATGTCAGGCACTATATTGAGGATGCAGGATACAGCAAAAGGCAAAAAAATCCCTGCCCTTGAAAAACTTACATTCTAATTTGAGCAGCAATATATATATAAAGACAGAGTGAATAAATAATGGAAATCTGAGAGAAAAGGCAGTAGCAGCTGGAGAACCTGGGAAATGCCTTTTTAAGGTAAATTTGAGTGAAGTCTTGAAAGAAGCCAGGGAAACTAAGAGGCAGAGGTGGTGGAGCAGAACATTCCAGGCATGGGAGACAGCCAATGTAAAGGTTTATGTTTGAGGAACTACATGTAAGCCAGTGTTTCTGGACCATTGAATAGGGGCTAGGAAGCATAGTGGAAAGAGAATGGGAATTGGAGTCAGGAAGATCTGAATTAAAATCCTGCCTCATACATTTATTATCTGTGTGATCCTCAGTGAGTCACATAATTTCTCTGTGTCCCAATTTTCTCCTCTATAAAATGGAGAAAATAATAGTACCTAATGCAAAGAGTTGTTATGAGAATCAAAAGAATTAATATACATAGAACTTGGCAAACCTTGAAGTGTCATTTAAATGAAAACTATTATCATTACTTGGAAGGGATTAAAATCTAAAAAGGCTGGAGAGGTAAGAAGAGGTCTGAAGACGGTGAGATTTAAATGAAAAACAGATGAGTTATAGTTCATTTTGGAGGTTAATAGGGAGTCATTATAACTCATTGAAGGGATAGAGAGATGACATTGCCAGACCTAAACATCAAGAATAATACTTTGACAACTGAGGTTGGAAGAAACTTGAGGGAGGGAGAACAGTTAGAAGGGTATTACATTTGTCTAGAGAAGAAGTAATGCAGGCCAAAGCGAGGGTTATGTGTAAAGACTGGCACACACTCAAGAAATATTCTGAATGTAGAAACAAGAAATAGCATGCTCGTCAGTAATAGGTAAACTTAGAGAAGAGGAGGTCTTTGGTGGAAGAGATAAGATTCTGTTTTAAACACTTGAGGTTGAGATGCCTATGGGACATCCAGTTTGAGATGTTCAAACTCTAGCTTGGAATAAAAACTTGTGTTTTATATATAGATATGAGAATCTTCTGCACAGGAAAGATCATTGAATCTGTGGAAACTGATGAGATCATTGAGTGAGAAAGAATGACTTTAAAGAGAAAAGGTGACAGGATAGACAAAGACTACAGCAATTAGTGGGCATGACAAGGGTAAGGAGCCAGCTAAGGAGACTGAAGGATTACTAGACAAATAGGAGAGATTAAGATCATGAAAACCCAGAGAGGAGGAGATAGCCAGGAGGAGAAGACAGACAATTCTCAAATGCTAAGGAGAGATCAAGAAGGATGTGGGAGAAGAGAATGAGGAAGTCATTCTCATTCTCATTCTCAATGCCTGTCATTAGATTGGGCAATTAAGAGATAATTAGAAACTTTGCATTTTGCAAATCATAAATCACTAAAAAGTCAGTTTTTTTTCCTGTTATTGCCATTACCATTATTTTTACTCATCCTTTTGGCATTTAAAGCCCTACATAAATTTTTCACTTTTTCATAACTAGCACACATTATTCTCCCTCATCCACTCCATATTCCAAGCAAATCAAACTCTTTAACATTCTGTGTAAGTAAAATTCTGTATCCTGATCCTGTGACTTTATATAGGCTGTCACCTCATACCTGTAATATTTATCTGTAATACAAGGAAAATTAGGAAACATTTTGGTAATATTGAGTCCATCAATCACAATATCAAAAGGAGAGCAACTTTTAATAAAGTTTTCAAATCTGCTAATTTCCTTGGGTATTGTTTTTCTGTATTGCTCACCTCCATCAAGCACATGTTTCAGGACTCTCTGCTTAAGAAATTCATACTCTTCTGAGTTCAGGTGATTAGGCTCTAACATTCTTCCACAGGCTGAACATTGCCCACTCTCAAACCATTCTTTTATACTTTGGGCAAAGGGTTCAGTAGGATACATGTGATTGTGTCTTAGATATAAAAGGATGTCGAAGAGTCTTCCTTCAAATTGATTATTCTTCATACCTTTTGCAAAATCAAAGAAAGCCTGAAGAGTTTCCCAATTAGGAATTATTCTATGATTAAGCATTTCAAGGTACAGATTCCAAGCTAAGTTTACTTCTTGGTGAAGAAGAGCTCCTTCAATACAGTCACCATAATTCCTTTTTGAAGGAGACAAGATGTTTTTGATGCCTTCTAACAGGATCAGGGTCTCTCTCCACTTATCTGAATGGATTAATCCCCAGATGAGAAGAGTATAACCTTCAGGTTCTAGAGTTCTGTACCGAGACTTTATAATTTCATAGACATCGATAACCTCTGTTGTTTGACTCTGAGAAACACACAAAGTCAAGTACGAAACAAGTAGCTTATATCCCACAATACCATTATTTTTCCTGGCTACCCAAGACAGCAGGGATTTTGCGATATCTATAGAGCAATTATATTTGATCATCTGTGTCATCATCCAATTTTCAAAAATGTCTTTTTGTTCAAAATTTTCCTTTATTTTCTCCCATTCTTCTGAATTCAAAGGTTTTGTTGGGAGTAACACTGGGCTACTTAAGGGAAAACAGTGCTGTTCATCTTTCTTATATCCAAGCATCTCTGATTTCTTCTTAGGAGTTCCAGCTGAAAACAAGGGATGAAGGGAAACAGAAAGCTCTTGTTTACCTCCATTCTTATCCCTCTCACTACTAGGTAAGGCCTTGGAAATCAGCAATTTAGTTGCTTTGGTATTTGGGAAGAAAGAACTCCTGAAACTGTAAATCCATTCCAGGAGCTCTCTCTTGCTGAAACACCTCCTCCCAATGAATACCTTCTGGCTAAAACCTACAAAAAGGTTTTTGGGAGTGAGCAAGGGAAGTTTACTTGAATTACAATTGTTGAGATCTTTTCAGTAGGGCTACAGTAAAGATTAGAGCAGTTAAATCAAACTCCTCTCCTCCCAGATCAGATTAGAAGAGAATGCAGGAGAACAGTAGGGAAAAACTTAAATTGCCCTCCCCACTGGGCAAAAGGAGGAGAGGGACAGAAATTCAAGGACTGACAGTCAGTCCTGTGCCCCTGGGTACCTTTGTAGCCAGCCCTTGTGGTAAAGTTTAAAAGGTAAATTTGTGAAAGATAGAGATAGAAAACCTGTATAAGGAATTTAGGGGGCTGTAGAATAGCAGCTTGAGACTATCTGTGTAGTCAGGAGTCCATGTGCTCCTCTCGGCTGTCATGTGCTCCTGGCTGCGCCCTTCCCCCACCCTCCACATTGAAAAATTATCCCAGCTGAAGCTAAAGGAAACTTGTAAAGAAATAGGGCTGGTTAGTTAGTGCTTGGAAGGGTAGGCTCCTTGCCCTCAAGGGGCTGCCAGGCCCCACCTAGGGAGGAGGCCTTAGAAAACTGAAAGGAATTTTTTCCTGCTCTCAAGGACCATATCTTCCTTGGCAGTCCGAAAAAAATCCTTTTAGGCATTTGTGTATAAGATGTTAATGTATTAATATATGTGATACATGTATTTATATATTAACGCATTAATATGTAATATCAGAAGTAATAAGACCAACAATTCCTATATTGTATCTGGAAATGCAATTGATGTCATTGGGCTTGGAATCTCTGCCTGAGCCTTACCCTTTCTTGTCACTATCAAAATGCACCATCAGGTCGTTCCTTTTTTCAAGGATTTGAAATCCCCATGGAAGAAAGTGAGGAATGTAATACAAGGAAAATTAGGAACCCCTGAGAAACCCCTAGCTACTGACAAGCACCCCCAGAAAGAATGGACTCAGATATCTTTGGCATTTGGCAAACCCCCTGGGACTCCATGACTCCACCAAGGAATGTCAATAGATAGGACCAGCTCACTGAAGGATAACTTGGTAGACCCTTTCTAGCAGATATCCCTGGGGCTCCCTGACTCCACCAAGGAATGTAAATGAGATTATCCCACTAGTACAATAACCTGACTGAATCTTTTCATCAGCCAGGACCTTTGTTCCTGTTTCCCTGCCCTGTACCCCCACATATCCTATATAAGCCAAGCCATCACCCCAACACAGGGCTATTGATTTGTGGTTCCAGTACCCCAATGGCCACCGGCTAATAAATTCTCCACTTAAAACTTATATTCTGTGGTGTGTCTCGCTCGCTTCCGGTACAACATTTCTTCCTGGAATCTCTAGTTCCATTCAAGGATCAACTTGAGTTAACTTCTACATGAAACTTTTCTTGATCCCATAAATATCAATTTTAAGGAAATACCCCTTTTTCCTTGAAATTAGTTTGTACTAATTTAGTATATGCACTAAATTGACCTATGAGTATATATGTTATCCCCTCCATAGGAAAAGATAAGTTCCCTGAGGACAGTGACTGTTTTCATTTATTTTATCTAAGTATCCTTATCATCCACCATGGTGCCTAGACCAAGGTAAGCATTTAATATTTTAAAATCTATTTGAATAAATTTTTCACAGACATTCTGTGCAGTGCACCAGAAGTCTTGCTCTAGACTTTTTGCTCTAGACTGAATATCAGTGTAGCCCTCAAGTTGTCTCTTCCTTTTCTCATCATAGATATATGTGAAAGTATGCCATTTACAATGTCTATTCGTAATATGTGGTATCTGATCTATGATATGTTTTATCTTATGTGTTGTCTTTTGATTGCCCTATAAGTCACCTGTTTTGTCTCTTCTGAGATAATCATATCCCTTGATCATAATAACATAAGGTTAAGGGGAAATTATTGATGTTAAAGCATGGACTTCTACAGCCTGAAGCAGATTGAAATATTGAACAATTTTCCAACTGTAACACAACTCACTTTCTTCCTCCTTTTACATGAGGAACCCAAATTATCAAATGTCTAAGGTATGAGTATGTATGGACTGCCCATTCAACTTCTTGTCATGATATGAGCAATGCAAAATTTTGTTATGACTGATTTCCCTATGTTCAATCTCGTGAGTGACCATTGATCTTACTGAGAAAGGCTTGTAGTATTCCAAGTCCCAAAGTTGCTAAAATGGCATTGCCTCAAGTTGAATGTCAAACACAATAACTTGTTTTCTTTATGTATCATAGATACTCCTCTATGTCAGTTATCTTAGTCCTGGTTTAATTCAATTCCCTATTTCTTAACCCACTGTTTGTGGATTCCAATCATTCTTTTCTATTGATACTGTATTTTCTGTCTTTCAATTTCTTGGTTTTGGATTCTTCTCAGGTTTACTCTTAGTCCACATTGGTCAGTAGGCTTCATTTGGATTTCTATTGAGATTAGATGCCACTTGTTGGCTCCTGACATGTTTACTCATGTAAGGATACTGATGTACTTGCCCAGGTCTTCTCATCATCCAAAAGTCATATAAGTCAAGTACAATAAGTCACTTTCATAGTGTATAGTGCATGTGTGTGTATGTGTGTGTGTATGTGAGTGTGTGTGTGTGTGTGTGTGTGTGTGTGCAATAGAGAAGAGGCAGCCAAGTGGCATAATGGACAGAATACTGAAGCTGTAATCAAGATGACTTGATGTGGCTTTAAATGTGTCTTCACACACCTACTAGTTGTGTGACCCTGGACAAAGTCACTTAACCTCTATTTCCCTCAGTTGCTTCATCTGTAAAATGGTGATAATTATAGCACCTTACTTGCAGGATTTTTGTGAGGATAAAATTAGATATTTTTAAAGCACTTTGCAAATCTTAAAGCACTATAAAAATGTTAACAAGTGTTATTGTATCCCATTCTGCACTCTAAGTCTACCATTTCTGTCAGGAGGAGGATGGCATGTTTCACCAACTGGTCTTCTGGATTCATGTTTGGTCAATTGCATTGATGAGAATTCTTATGATTTTCAAAGTTATTTGGTTTTATAGTGTTGATATTGTATATATTGTTTTCCTGGTTCTGCTCATTTCACTCTGCATTAGTTCATAAAAATCTTGCCAGACTTTTCTAAAACCATCATCTTCATCATTTCTTATGGTGAAATAGTATTTGCTTACATTTATACACCATAATTTGTTCACCTATTTCGCAATTGATGGCTAACCTTTTATTTTCCAGTTCTTTGATGCTACAAAAGAACTGTTATATATAGATATATATATATACAGAGAGATACATAAATATAGATATAAATGTTGTTATCATTAATTCTCAAAGAGGATGAAAATGATATCATTATGTTGAAGTAAAGTTACAATGCTTACAGTTGTGACTGAGCAGAACATTATGAGCTCAGAATGTTCTACCACAAGTCAGGCACAAATAGTCCATGTGAACACTGGGGTGGATTCTCTAAACTTGCTCATCTCATGTTTCTTTTGAGCTACTTCAATTCTTCTTTGCTCATAGAGCACAGCACCTTCTCTGATGAGGGCATGCCATGCTAGGCCAGTGTCTCCCATGTCACACAATCATTTCCAAAGCTCTTAAGAGAGAACTTGAGAGTTTCCTTGTATTGCTTCTTCTGACCACCATGTGAGCTTTTGTCCCATGTGATTTCTCCAAAAATAGACTTTTAGGTAAATGTAAATTTAGGAATCGAACAACATGGCAAGACCATCATAGTTGCACTTTCTGCAGTAAACTTTGAATATTTGACAGTTTAGTTCAAGAAAAGACTTCAGTGCCTGGTTCCTTATCCTGCCAGGTGATCTTCAGAATCTTCCTAAGACCATTCAAATGGAAGTGATTCAGTTTCCTGCCACGGCGCTGGTATATTGTTGCAGTTTTCCAGTCAAAAAACAACGAGGTCAGCACAACAGTTCTGTAGACCTTCAGCTTGGTAGTCAGTCTAATACCTCTTCTTTCCCACACTTTCCTTAAAACCCCCAAACATTGAGTTAGCTCTGGCAATGAGTGAGTCAACCTCATTATCAATATGTACATCCCTGGAAAGTATACTGCCAAGGTAAATGAACTTATCTACAGCATTCAAAACTTCTCCATTTGCTGTAACCAATGGTTCCACATATGGGTGGTGTGGTGCTGACTGATGGAGTAGTTGTAAATTAGCAGAAGCAGCGGAGAAACGATCCATACTTTGTTGCATCTCAGCTTCAGAGATTGCATTGAGTGCACAGTCATCTTCAAACAAAAATTAACATACCAGCGCTCCCATTTAGGTCTTGGCTTGTCATCTTTTCAAGTTGAAGAATTTACCATCAGTGCAGTAGCTGACCATGATGTCGTGTTCATCCTCAGTGAAAGCATTTGACAACATGGCTGAAAACATCATGCATGGGAGCAAGCATACAGCCTTGTTTCACTCCATTGGTGACTGGGAAAGCATGAGAGCATTGTTCATTATCCGGAAACCTGGGCGCTCTCTCTCTCTCTCTCTCTCTCTCTCTCTCTCTCTCTCTCTCCTCTCTCTCTCTCTCTCTCTCCCCCCCCCCCCTCTCTCTCCCTCTCTCTCTCTTTTTCTCTCTCTCTTTCACTCTCTTCTCTCCACATACATGTATGTATGCATATTTATATATACATATATGTTTGTGTGTGTATGTATGTGTGTGCATTCTCTGGGATGAAGTCCTGAATTGCTATTGCCAAGTAAAGAAGGATGTAAAATTTAGTAACATTTTGCTCAGAAGTCTGAATTGCTTTCTGGAATAGCAGTAACAACTACTAGATCCACCAACAGTGTATCAGTACACTGATTTCCATCAGCCCCAAAACATTTGCCATTAAACTTTTTTCAACTTTGCCAATATAGTGCTACCCCTCAATTGATAATTCACTAATGTCATTCTTGTACTGTTAAGTTAGATGTGGGAGAGATGGGTCCTTTACTTCCCTTTTCCTACTGAAACATCTTGAAAGTATCAGTTGTTAATGACATAATTGCAAGGGGGAGAGTGAGTTTGATACCATGTAATACTACGGGCATTGGAAGGTTGATGGTGCTAATCATCGTGCCTACCTCATTACTAAGTAGTGGAGGTTTTGAAAAACACCTATAACACTAACTACTTCTACTTATAGAATTCACTCACTCTGCCACATCCAGAAATCTGACTTCTAATACTCACCTTTTCACTCTCTTCCTACCATGGGAAGAGTAATTTAACTGCTCATACCACTTGGATGATCAGGAAGCCACCAACTATGGGAGTTCCAGTGTGATGGAGAACCACAAGACCTTATAATCTGCCCTGACATTGTGTCTTAAAGTACCTTACCATCTGCCATGCTCTTAGGATCTCCAGCAGCACCCTAGGTACTGTCATCTCCCCTGCTCCTGCACCATTCTAAGGACCTCTGAGCTTTGCCATCCACCTTACCACAAAACTGTCATGACTAGAGACTTTTCACTCTACCCTGAAACTGAAAAATCTTTTCTCTTGTGACGTAAGTATGAGCTCCTTAAGAAGAGCTGGCCCATTTTGTATCCCGATTTGTCAGAATGCTTGGCATATGGTACACACTTAAATTAATAAATTGTTTTCTATTCATTTCATCTCATTCTCATCATTCTAATGAAATTACTTTCACCATTGTCTTTTCTCAGTATTTATCTTGCCTGACTTTCAATCAGTCCTACACATTCTTTCCTCCTTTGGCTTTTGAAATATAACTAATTTATGGTTCTCTTACTTATGTTACTGTTTCTTTTAGGTGTCCTTCAACAGATCTTCTACTCACTCCATTCACATTAGTTTCTCTTACATTTCAAGATCTTCTCTGTCCTGTCTTCTCTTTTCTCATTATTCTCTTTTCTTAGTGATATCAACTAATCTTATAGATTGGGAAATTGAATTAATAACTATTATCAACCTAACCATTGCCTTAATAGGAAATTTTACATTTTCCATGCCTAGATGCCTTTCTTATCTTCCCCTGCTAAAATTTTCACTTTCTTTCAGGCCCAGCTCAGATGGTTCTGCTTCCATGAATCCATTACTAATCTCCATCCTCTGTCCCCAGATGAAATAGGCATCTTAAATTTCCATAGGTTATTTTGTCTAGATCTTCACTTTGTCCCTACTACATTCTACTTTTTTCATACTTATTCCTCTACCTATCCTCAGTCTGTCAATTAGTCAACTAGTATTTTAAGGGCCAACTATGTGTCAGGCATCTTGCTCTATATTGGGGATAAAAAGAAAGACAAAAGCCATTTACTGATCTTATAGAACTCACAGTCAAATGAGAGAGACAACATGCAATTAACTATTTACAAATAAGGTCTATACAGGATAAATTAGAGATAACCAAGTGAGGAAAGGGGAGGAGGACAAGCTTCATGTAGAAGGTGATATTTTAGCTGAGACTTGAAGAAGTCACAGAAACTGGGAGGTGGAGATGAGGAGACAAAGAATTGCAGGCCCAGATTCGTGAGATAGAGCATCTTGCTCAAACAATTGCAAGCCAGTATTACTAGATCAAAGATACAAAGGGTTATAACGGCCCCCCCAAAAGTCCCTACTCTCAAGGAGGTCATAATCTATTGGGTTGTATCCTATCCTCCTAATAAATTGTAAGTCCTTTCAAGTTAAGATCTAATGTGTTTTTCAACTTTTAGTTTACAGTACCCAGCAGGGAAATTGGTGGGTCTTCAAAAAATGCTAATAATTAGATTGAATTTTAATTGCAAATCTTTATAAAAGTGAAAATAATCATTCAGAATTGAAGACTCCATTGTAGCTCAGGGATGTGACTATATTATAAAATCCTCTGGCCTACAACTTGTAATTTCCTTCAAGAACTAATATAAGGAGTACATTTTCAGTGCTAAAACTCAAATTGCAAGCAGTCTTAGTGGTGAAGCTGCTAAGCAGCTGGAAGCCAGATGTGGCTAGGCAATACAAATCATAAACCTATTTGATAGTACGAAATTTATTGCTGCATTTACTATCAGATGTAGCTGTTTCTCTCACTGCTTGGACATTGGAAAAGAAGCAAGATTTTAGATAGCTAAAATACGGCTGAGTTTCTCCTCTGTAGATCTCAAGAAATCTCTCATTAAACAATTGTTTTTCAGACTAAACTAAAACCACTTCATTAAGTAATCTCTTCTCTATCTGTGACATGAGGTATCTCTTCAAGTCTAAAAGTTTACCAAAAAGTGAATTTATCATGTTAATCAGTTTGTCCTCTTAAAACCAAAGACACCCAGCCAAAGGACCAAGGGAAAAAAAAAAGATGGAGGAAATGTTTAAGCTAAGAAAGGAAAAGCAAATGCAGAAGATGAAAGGCGAAGGACACTCTCATTTTTTTTCCTCCTACAGCTCCTTCACCAAAGAGACGGTAATTTTCTTCATTTGCCTCAGTCATTGTCCCCTAAAAAGGAAAGGACAGAGGAGCCAAGCACTACTTTCTCTGGATCCAGTAGTAAATCTTTCTGATTATCTACACACACACACACACACACACACACACACACACAAATCTGATTCTAGGAGAAATCAAAGAGACACTCCTCCTTCGGATTCTCCAGCTGTGGAAAATGGACATAAGCCATATTAACTAGACTGAGGGTAAATGAAAACTCTGGGGATTGAATAGTACCAACCCACCCTTGGCTTTGGTCCCAGATGCAGCTCATTAACTTAATGAGTTCTGGAAAAGGGGACTGGACCTTGCTCCAGGGCACAGTTGTATCAGTGTGTATGTGATGGCTCCCAAAAGGGTACTTGGTTCTGGAAACCAAACCAAATCAGTGGACTGACCCACTTAGGGGAGTCATTCTCCCGACGTGCAGTGCTGACTGCATACATTACAAATCCATGTTTTACCATCTCAACTTGATTGTCACTGTAGTAAATGAGTCTTTTTATTCCTTCCTAATTGGTTCCCAATGTCACCCTACAGAATTTCAAACCTCCTCTTCCCTCCTCAAGTCTCCCTCATCTCTTATTGTTGAGGACTTGGATTCTATTGAGAAAATTGAGGTCATGATATGAGCTCCCTCTTTTCTTCATCTCAAAACATCATTCATCTCAAACATCATTTCCTTTTTTTCCTCCAGTCTGACAAAGAGGTGCCCCTTCTCCTTACCAAATAAACTATTCCATGTAGGCACTTGATCCCACCCCTTCCTATCTCCAACAGTATTGTCAAATCTGAAAACAAGTGACTGAAAAGTCACAGAGATTATGCAAGTGCTGTTAACTCTGAAAATTCCAAAGAGTTCACACAGGTTATCACAACCACAGTTAACTGAAAAAATATCAAAAAGCTCACAATAGTTATCACAGTCACAAATTAACTCTAAGAAATAACATAAAAAGCAAAGAACTAACAGTGGTCATAAGCAAAAAGCTTTCTTTATTCTAATTGAGCAAGAAAACTAGACATATGTGCTGGGGCCTCCTCTAGGAGGAGAACTCCTTTAGTGAGGCCAAATCTTAATACGAATAGCAATGGCTACAATGAGGGGTAACAGCAACAAGGAGACACATTTGATTCATAACAGGCCTCATGACCAGAACATGGTTGGTGCAGGTGTTTGAGCTCAGAGATCACCTGGGGCTGGTGCAAAACAGTTTGGGGATATTGCTGCTGTGGTAGGGTTTATATAGAGGGTGAGCACAAAGGATTGTTATTATGCCAAGCTCAGGGCACAGATTGCTTTCTGGGCTTAGCTCTGGAAAGCAGGGTGTCTCCTAATAGTAAAAAGAGAGGAATAGAAAGAGAGGGGTAGTCTTGGCATGGGGATCCTGACAGCATATTACGTCTTTAATCATCCCTTCCCTTTCTCTCAAATTTTAACCTCTCTCTAGCTACCTGTTCCTTCTGTACTAGCATCAAATTTGTTGTCTCCCTTATCTTTAAGAAAGCTTCAATATGTACAACCTTTTGTTTTCAAGCTATCATTCTATATCTCTCCAAACTTTATTAGTCAAACTTGTTGAAAATATGTATGTTCATTTCTTCCATTTCTTTTCTCACTCAGATCTCAAGACTTTAAGATCTGGTTCCTAGTCTTATTAAAACTAACTGAAAATGTTGCCAAATCTCATAGTCCTTTCACAATCCTTATTCTTCTTGCCCTACCTGCTGTACTTAGTACTATTGACCATCCTCTCTTCCTGGATATTCTCTCCACTCTGAGTTTTCATGACACTTTTCTCTCCTGGTTCTCCTGTTTGTACAGGTCTTCTCAGTGCCTTTTGCTGGCTGATCAGTCATATCATGTACTCCAAATGAAAGTGATCCTCAAGTTTTCTTTGTAATCCTCTTCTGCCTCTACAGTATGGCTCAGTAACTTCATTATCACTTATGAATTTTACTTATGGGTTTCTAGGTAAATGGTGAATAGATAAATATATCTACTCTCAATCTTTGCCTGAGCTGAAGTCTCATATAACCAATTGCAGTTAAATGTTTCATACTTGATGATCCAGAGATGTTTTAAACTCAACATGTCCAAAGTTGAATTCATCTTTCCTATATACTCTTCTCTCTTTTAACCCTTTGTATTTGTATTAAAGGTATCACCATTCTTTCAGTCTCCTGGGTGTATAACCTTAGCATTATTGAAGACTCCTCATTCTCCCTGACTCAAAATACCTAATCACTTCCTAGATCTTTCCATTGCTACTACTGTCATATCTAGCAAATCCTACCCTTTTCCTCAACTTGCACAGATAACACTTTAGTATGGACACTCTTCACCTATGACCTAGATTAATTCAACATCCTTCTTATTGGTCTCCCTGCCCTTAAGTCTTTCCCCACTCTGGTCCCTCCTACACCCTGCTGGTGAAGTAATTTTCTTTAAGCACAAATTTGAACATGTAATTCCTCCTATTCAAATAATTCTAGTGGCTTTCTATTGCCTCTAAAATAAAATATAAAGTCATCTGTTTGGCTTTAAAGTGCATTAAAATGGCTCCTAGTTACCTTTTTAGCTTCACTGGATAATTTTACTGATCCAACTGCAATCAGTGATGGCCAAATTTGCCTTCTTTCTGTTCCTCACATTTGACAATGTACTTCTTGTCTTTGCCCTGGCAGTATCACATGTCTGAAATTCACTCCTTCCTTACTTCTTCTTGATAAAGTCTTTCTCTCTTTTGAAGATGCAAATCAAACACTATCTTCTGCATAGCGCCCCCCCCCACTTCTAATGGCTTTCAACCCAAACAACTTTGAATTAAATGATATTGTATTTATTTGTTTTATTATATATTTATTTTATTTAATCACTTTATGAGATAACTTTATCCCCTTTATGAGATATCTCTATCATCTATAAACTGGTTGTTACTCCCAAATGAATGTAACCTCCTTGCAAAGAAGGGATTTTTTATTCTTTTTATTTGTGTCACCACTACTTAGCATAATGCGTAACTTTGAGCAGCTACGTGGCACAATGGATAGAGTACAGGAAGGAAGACTCATCTTTCTGAGTTCAAGTCCAGCCTCAGACACTTACTAGCTGTGTGACCTTGGGCAAGTGACTTAACCACCTTGCTTTAGTTTCCTCATCTGTAAAATGAGCTGGAGGTGGAAATGACAAACCAGTGGAAAATACCTGCTGAGAAAACTCCAAATAGGGTCACAAAGAATTGGACATGACTGAAAAGCAGCTGAACAGCAGCTAGCAATGAGAAGATGAGTAATAAATGCTTTCAGATAGCCAACTTCAATGACTCTATGAAAACCTCTATACCTGACCCCCATCTTTCAATTCCTATCACCTTCCTAACTCAGCCAAAAATGATCTGGGATTTCTAGTTAAGAGCTTCTTTGACTCAGCAGTCCATTTATTCCTAGTGAAGGGTCACCCAAGGATTCTGAATCTCTATGGACTCACTAGCTCATGAGTCTATTCAGTCATTCAGCTGCATTTATTAGTCACTTATGTCCCAGGTGCTGTAGTAACCACTGGGGATACAAAGAAAGACAAAAAGAAAAAAATCTAAAGCAAATTAATTTAACTACTAGGCCAGGTCCATGTAGTACAGTGAAAGAAAAGCAGGCCAGGGAATGAACTTCAGGAAATGAAGGAGGGAAAACCCACTACTTCTACCTATGCGCACGTGCACACACACACACACACACACACACACACACACACACACATTAGATGTCAAATGTACATCATTTAACCTCCTTAGCTATAGAATGATAACTCTTAGCTCACAGACATGTGATCTCATTTGAGAAGATCAAATGAGATCATATATGTAAAGAGATGTGTAGAGCAGAGGAGAGAGTGCTACACTTGAAGATGACACCCCAGAAGGCTCCTACTCTGGGGAGGATCGCACAAGTTTGCCCTGCCTCCTGGAAAGGAGCATTTGGAAGGCCCTAAAGAAGACTAGGCTCTCCTGGGGCTGCATCAGATGAAGAAATAACTGCTCCTTGGAGATCATGAGCGAAAGGGGCCACCATGGGTCCCAAGGCACCTCCACCTCTTCTCTTCCTCTTTACCTGGCTCCCAGCAGGATGCCTGTCTTTGCTGGTGACAGTGCAGGATACTGAATGCTATGTCACTCTCTTTGCTTCCATCATCCTCAAGTGCTACTATACCACATCTGTCCAGCTGCAAGACGTGGTGGTCACCTGGTACTTCAAGTCCTTCTGCAAGGACCCAATCCTAGATTACTATTCTGCATCATATCAAGCGGCTTTAGCTCTGGATCAAGACCCATGCAATGATTACAATGACAGCCAAAGGACTGTCTGAATTGTGGCTCAGAAGCAAGGACAGAATGAGTCAGTTTTGGGTGTGGAGTAGGGGCAACACAAGATTACTATCAGAACCAACCAGATCTTACGATTAATGAGGTGATGTGATGGGAGCATGGAGTCTGTTACTGTGCCATGAAGGATCCAGGGAACGCCTCAGGAAAACCAGATAAGGAAGTGAAGCTCATTGTTCTCCACTGGCTGACAGTGATTTTCATCATCCTTGGTGCCATCTTCCTCATTGTTCTGGTCAGCGTGTGCTGGTGTCAGTGTTGTCTCCAGCACTGCTGCTGCTGTGTCTGCTGTCCTTGCTGTCCAACCTGGTACTGCTGCCCTGAGGAAGCACTGGCTTGGCACCCATATATGAAGCAGGCTTGGGCACTAATCCCCCAGAAGACTGAAAAACCCCTTTACTAGGGAGCTGACAGGAGCTTCCAGATTTCATCTTACCAAATGAACCCACTGCTGTAGCGAGATTTTTCCCCACCAGCCAGCTTCCCTCAGATGCCAGTGCCCCCAACACCTATTCACCCAGCTGCTGCCAATGGAGTGTTAGAGTACTTAGAAAAGGAATTACAGAAATTCAACCCTATCTAGTCCCTCCCACCAGACCACAAAGCAAGAGTTGGTCATAACTGCAGCGTGTTGTCCTCCCTGGGTTCAGAAATTGTGGAACGCAGGATTATCCACCTTCCCACCTTGATCAGAGACCTGCCCTCCTCTCAGAGGACCAGTGAATCATCTCATCAGCAGGTTTCCAGGTTACCTTGGGCTCTGGAGGAAGGGAAAGGGAGAGAAAGCAGAATCATTACTATGATTTCCATTGAGGGTCCTTGGGACCATGGCCAAAGCCCAAAGCCTCAGAGCATAGGGGTTGTGAGAACTATAATAGTGGAAAACATTGGAATTCCAGGGAGTAAGTCTCACCTACATCTAGGCCATACTGCTATATTCTGAGTGATGATGGGTTCTATTCCCAGGAGGCCCACTGGCACCCCAACCACGAAATACAACAGTGCTGCTCTCCGGGGAGATGACCCTGGCCCGGCCAAAAGGAGAGCACCTACAGACACTGTAGCCACTGACACCGAAGCTATTCCTTGCCATCTTGTCACAGCTCTTGGAGTTCAGAAGAAGAGAACAAACAGCAGTATCATCAAGGCTGGAAATCCCACCATCCTTCTCAACCCCAAGCTGGACAGAACAGAAACCTCCAAGCTACTGCTCTCTAGATGTCATTCCAGGACAGAGAAAGCTCCCATAGTGGAAGGAGTATCATCATCTAATACCTAGGATCTCCTTCTTGGCTGTTCTATCATGATGATGACAATTTATTTTCTGACTCAGAAGCCCTGGTGATTCTGAACTTGTGCTTCTGGATTGGACCCCAGGAACCAAGCTGAAGTAGTATGATGGCATGAGTCCACTACAGTTGACCTTTTGCTTCTTTCATTCATTCAACAAGCAGTTATTAAGTGTCTGCTGTGTGCTGGCTACTGTTCTAGGCGCTAGGGATACAAAGGCAAAATCAGACAATCAACAAGCATTTATTAAACACCTACTGTGTTTTACAAGTTCAGTGCAAAGCAGTGGGAATACAAAGACAGACATTAATGAGGATATAGGTCCAACCAAAAACTCAGTTTCATGAGTCTTTAACTCAGTTACATGTATCAGAACTAATGGTTAATCTCAGAACTCAGGAATCTTGATGAAGCAAATGAACATCCAGGAGGAGCAAGAGAGATGACCTGTGTGTGCCTCCATGTATACAGCAGCTTTAGGGGATATTTATAAGGGGAGCATTTTGTTGAAACGTAGTCTCCACCTGTTTCATCCCTTGTTTTATAGCCTCACAGCCCAGTTCATTCTGTTTTAGGGTCATATCAACTTAAAGATGCTACCCAAAGGAAAATAAAAGACTCTGAAGAAAGGTCCAGAGATCTTATTTCCAAGGCCAGCTCTCTATTCACTACGTATGCATGTATATATATATATATATATATGTATATATATATATATGCATATGCATGGAAATTTATTGTGTATATATAAGCATACAAACATCATGGTTTCCCCGAAGTGCATTACATATATGGATATGTGTATGCATGCATGCATATGCTTTTATGAAATGTACATTCATGCACACGTATATGCATGTGCATAACTCCATCTTCATATGTATGTACATGCATTGTATGCATGTTTGTATTCATGGATAAATAAATTGAACAGTTGCTAGAAAGTTGGCCTTGGAGAGAGAAAACCTGTAGATCCTATAGCACAGGCAGCTATTGTGAGTATCAAATGAGATAATTAATGTGAAAGCTCTGTCTACTAATGGAGATAGATGGTAGAAAAATGCATATATAGATAGATTAGATAGAATCGAAGAGATAGATAGATAGATGGGTAGATATTAAACACATAATATGTGCCAGGCAACGTGCTAAGTACTAGGGATACAAATAAAAACAAGCAAGACAGACCCTATCATCAACTTGTTTGTTTAGTTGCTTGTTTGTTTTAATATTTCTAACAGGAAATGATAATGTGTAAAAGAGAGATGAAATGGAAAGGAAAAAAAGAGGTACAAATGTGCTGGCATGCCTGGATATACCATTTAAGTGATGTGGATGCTTGCAACTAAGTAAAACAAGGGTAAAGTTAATCTATTAATGCCTAGGTGTGTTCCAGGGGTGAAATACAATTTTTCTAGTGGGAATAGAGTTGATGTTTTGGCTGGAGTGGAGACAGCATGCCTTAGGAGATCGGCCAATTCTCTGCAATCTATAATCTCAAGGATTTGCCTAGGGACACTGAGAGGTAAACTAGGATGGGTCAAAGACAAGATTTGAACCCAGGGCATTTTTACTTCCAGACCAGCTTTCTATCTGCCATGTGCCTTATGCCACTCATAATATGGGGCCATTCCAGTTGTTCTAATCTATATCTTGCCACTGGATCCATATAGCTCCAGAGGAGAAAGGGGGTTCTGCCCAAAGTAATGTAAATTTTGATCACTGAAATCCGGAAAGATATCTTAGCGTTTACAGACTAGATTTTTTTTTTTTTGCTTAAGGACCATTGTCTTAAACCTAGTCCACACTAGCTCTCATTGACTGGCCAAAAATAATTCCCAGCTGAAGCCCCAGTGGTCATTGTTTCTTCCTAATGACTCAGAGTGACTGTAAATAGCAATTGTTTCAGTTTTGTCCAAATATCCTGAGAGTCTTTTCCTCCAAGATTGATTTTTTTGGTTGTTTAGGTAAAAGAGGCTGTTGTTTGCCTCACTTCTAACCTGTCTTTAATCACTGATCGGGCATTGCTTGAGTAAGATCAAGGCCTGGGAAAGACCTTAGCTTATGAAGATCAAGGTCTCCCGCTGCATCCTGGGCCATCTCCAGTTGCCCTGATCTATCTTGCCACTGAATCCAGATGGCTCCAGAGGAGAAAGTGAGGCTGAAGATTTTTGTACTCCCTCACTTAAATCTAATCCACTTGCAAGTCACGGAAAAATCTTTCTGATGTCATGGCCCTCTCTGAGAAAGAAGGCCAAAAAACAACCACTCATAATAATGTTAATGACTGTGGTAGTAATGGCAATGATAGCTGTCAATTATTTTACTTCACGAAAAGTCGATGTTAAGAATAGTATTGCAAATCTTATTTAAAAAAGTGTTTTTCTTCACTGTAATGATGATGAGGAGGAGGATGAAGATCTCACTTTTTATCCCTCTTCCCTCCCCTCTCAAGGTTTGAAAATTTGTATGGCATCATAGAATGAGGCGTTATTTTCAAGGTGCTTGGCAAATGCATGTACTTTGAATACTTCAGTTACCAGTCCTCATTCTGAATCTTTAACTTGCTTGTTTCAGACTGTGATATGGAAACATTAACCAAAGACAAATTCTTTGATCACAATGTTCTACTGATTTTATTTTAATTACACAGACTTAAATAAATACGCTATACTAAAAATGGCTTATAGATGCTGATAGTTTCTTTAAATTAATAAAAATTCAAAAGTCTTAGGAATTCTCAGAAGCATTATTTTCTCTGAAGCTTTTTACATTTTCCCCATTTTATCACCCCCAATTGAAAGTTGATAATGGAATTTATTACTAAAGTGTCTCCTAGTTCATGAAATCTATTTTATAGTGAGATGTACTGGACCTCTAATTTCATTTGTATGTGAAGGTACTATGCAATGTAAGTCAGCAAATTCTCTGTAATTTGTACGAGACAACAGCCTACATTACTGAAATCTTCAGTCATTGCCCAGGGCCATTGAACTAATGTGTATCAGAAATGGTACTTGAACTCATGTCTTCCTGCCTTCAAATCACAACCACTAGTCACTATGCAATACCTTTGTAAATCTATTGCGTATTTCCTCAAATATAAGACAAGTAGCCTAATGGCCCACCTGCCCTTCCCACCCTCAACCTCAGTAAGTAACTATTATTAATAATAATAGTAATAATAATAAATTACCAATTGTACTGCACTCATCTTATAAAACTAGAACTCTATTCATTTTTGGCTGACCGTATGAAGTCAATTTGATCTATTTACTGAGAAATTTCCCCTCTTCCTTTGGTGCAAAGAGAAAAGTAAATATATCTTTACTTGTCATTTCAAACTCAGTGGCTGAGAAAAAAAATGGTTTAAAAAGGTTTTGCACTAAGTTCTCTTAAACCGCTCTAACTTCTCTTGACTGTATTCATCAAAGCCATTGGTTCTGGCAGTTGGAAATTGGAACATTTTTTGTATATTCGTTTCCTGTCTGGTTTAAGGACTTGTGTGAGATGAAAGCCTCAGTTTTATTTCCCAGGGTTATTTCCCTTGATTGATTTAGCATCAGTAGATTTCCCATTGGGCACATTCAAAATTGAATTACATCACAATCCTTCTGAAGACCCACCCACATGCCATAATTGCAATGATTCTGTATAATTAAAGATTTAATATTCATCATTAGTTGGTTGGTTTTTGTCCTTTGTTCTCAGAGGACCAAAATGACACTATGCTACAGTCAAGTTTCAGTGTGTCAGACAGTAGCTGATCAGACTAACACGAGGAAGCTCAGAATGCTGTACCACAGGTTGGGCGCAAATAGTCTATGTAAACATTTGTGGTGGATACTCCAAACTTCTGAATCCTGTGTTTCCTTTGAGCTGTTTCAATTCTGCTTTGCTCATTGAGAACAGCACCTTCTCTGATGTGGACATGCCATACTGAGTTGTCCTCACACCCTACACCCATTCATCATTATATGTCTTCCTCAAAAAACCTGTGTGACATATAATCAGAGCTACATCTGAGGAAAGATAGTCAATTTACACTATAAAAATTAATTCAATTAAAAACAAAAAACAAAACCTTTCAGGCTTTCTGAATTTGTGGCTCTTTTTTATTATGATCGTAATCCATAGTATGACAATAGATCAGGTTCAGGAAGTGACTTTAGACATCATCTTGTTAAATCCCCTCAGTTTACAAATAAAGGAACAAAGACTCAAGGAGATCATATAATTTGATCCCATTCATACAGAAATTAAATGGTAGAGTTTGAATTTGTACCAAATCCCATACATCTTCATTATAGTCAAAATCACGGCAAATATTTTCATATAAAATAATGCAATTTACCTTCCTGAAACATTGATAGCATTTACCAAAACTTTTATTCTTCTCTAATTGGCTCTCTTTAATATCTCCTCATCTAATTTACTAAAAATATCAAAGCCATCAGATATAAGCTTCTGCCTTAAATGGTCTTTCTTTTACTAAATTTCTCTGTCACTAAAGATTCTTTCATCATGCCTCCTGTTGGAGAGGGGAGTCTGTCCTTTCTCTTTTCTAAGAGCAACACCTCCATAGCATCATAGATTTAGTACCAGCAAGTAAGTGCACTCCGTAGTGTACTCCTTAATGAGTGCACTAAGTGAATTTACAGGATCTTCCTTGATGAGAATCACATTCAGGATAGAATTCCCCTTCTTGATTCTTTCACACTTTGAAGACTAAAATTATCATTAAAGTACATCAAGAAATGCTTTACATTTGGAGACGGTATGAGAGAGAGACTGGGAGAGAAACACAAAGACACAGAGACAGAAATGAGGGAGAGACAGACAGACAGACAGAGACTGAGAATCAGAGACAGAGAAAGAGAGAACTAGAGATCTTCAGATCACTGATGTTTACCATTACTACCATAATCATGCCCCTACACCAGGCTTATGTTTCTTGAACTCCTCATCCATTTCCTTTTTCTGTCTAAGTAGTCTGTTGGCTACTTCAAATGTAATTGCTTTTGTTTATCTATCAATTGATCTTCACCTCCACCATGTTTCCTCCCCTAGGTCCTGCATTTTCTTACATCTCCCTTCATTATAGACAATGATCCACCCCATTCCACTTATATCAACTTACATTCCACTCCATCTCTTTTATCCAGGTATACCCATCTAGTCATATCCCAGTCATGGAGTTCATTACCCGGAAGGCTCAGCGAGACCATTCAAATTTTTCTCCTGAAATTAGGATAGCTATACTAGCTTCTTCTTGCTCAATGTCTTAAGGATTTTGATACTTTGTATTTATTTTTAATCAATGGGGTTTATTAATGAACTCTTTCTTCATTTTGTCTCCTTTTCAATTTCAGTTTGTTTCAGATGCTAGTCTTCTTTATCCATTGCAGTTAGGGTTTATTCTATGTAGATACTCTCTAATAGTTTCGTGGTAGATATTCATTGACAGTCTTCTCCCATCACAATCCATTTTAATTTAAATTTTATTTTTTCTCCATTTTATTTGCAAGACAGTAGACAAATACATTCTTATCAACTTTTGTTAGATTCTCAATATCCCTGACCAGAAATCTGTCATTAATATGTTTTACATCATGATTCAAAAATTAAAGCCAAGGTGAATAGCCTATAGTTATCAGATTTTGTTCTCTTTTATATTCTTGAAAATCAGAATATTTTCCTAATTTCATCCTCTTCATCTTTACAATGAGATATCTTTCAATTCTAAATCTATGACCCTGTGAATCAATAATTATAAGGAAGTGAAATTTGAGGGGGGAACAAGACCTTTATTTACAAAGGTTGTTACAAAGGGGATCAGCATTCTATTGGAACCTTGAAGGACAAATGAGATTTCGATATATGTGCATAGAAGCATTAGAGGCTTAGGTGATGAAATATATAAAGACACGAAAATAGGAAAATACTATAATAGACAAATATTCACCACAAAGTATATAATAGAAGGTAGTAGAAAATAAAGCTCAAAAGGTAAGGAAGTGTCAGGTGGTAGAGAGTGTTTTACTGCTGGCTTAAGAGTATGGGCATTATTTGGTAAGTAACAGACAGAGAGCAAATTGTCTGGGGTGGGGTGAGTCAATCAGAGAGGTGTATGATCAAGATTATTCTGGATGCTCTATGAAAGTTCTCATAGTATAGGTAAAAACTGGAGAACAACAAACATTTCTTAAAATGCCTACTCTATGTAGATCACTATAATAGTCACTAGGAGAGATACAAAGTTTAGATAAAATATGGGTTATGTTCTCACAGAGTTGAGAGTTGATGAAAAATGACTTACCACTAGTGCTAAGCTTAGCTATTTGACCAAGTTAGGCTACTTTATTATCTTCAGGAAAGAACTCATATCCTCAAAAATTTGAAAAACTTCAAAAATGTGAAAAAAGTCTTATTTGGTGGAGCAAGATTTAACACTATAATAATCTCAGGAAAGTAAAATCAACTAAAAGGAGGCAGTGTGTAGTAGATGCAGAAAAGTCAATATTATAGAAATTTGAGAGATTAATGAATGTATACAAGTGTAGTTATAATTAATGAATGTATTCAGGGCCAAACAAATAAAGCTCAGTATACCTGTGGGAAATATTTGATTATTCAGAAAAAGCTAAAATATTAATGGATAATTAATTATAACAAGTTTCACAAGCATTTTATGCATTGTATGTTCTTCCTAGAGAAAGCAAGATTTCTCATAGGCCTTGAGTAGAGTGATATTAAATTTACCTGTAGTCCTTTGAAGAGACAGCAAGATCTTTAGAAGAGCAATAAAATAAGATGAGCCTGGAGCCTTGATTCTACATCTAAGAGAATATTGGCAGCAACCCAAAGAGCTATAATATGCACTATTAAATGAAAATTGCTATATAAACAAATACTATGTGAAGTCTGAGAGGGGAAGGAAATTATAGACTAAAAATCTCAGGGAATACTTTCTGGAGGATTTGAAATTTTAGTTGAACCTTAAGTGATTGGGAGGAATTCACCAAAAAAATAAAGAGAGGTATTCTAAGTATAGTGGTACATAACAAAAGGAGAGGGAACTGTCTCGAAAGAGTAGTCCTTCCACACAAGGATCTCAACCGTTGGAGAAAATAGGCATGAATAAAGAACAACAAAGAGGAATCCTTCCTTCTGTCATCTTCAGCTCCTTGGATTCACTAGTAGCTCAGACATGCAAACTCTGATCCAAGTTCCCTAAGCCACCCAAGTCTCAAGCTTATGTACAGTTTTAGACAAAGTGCTAGCATGACACTAGGGGAATATAACATCACCCATGATGCAAAGCAGTAGGGTAGGCTAGGTCACTGAAATAAGAGTATTTTCTGAGTTGCCTAAAATTAATGAGGAATGAAGAGCAGTGACCAAGGGAATATAGCTCTTGATAAGTCAAGTTAGAACCACAACCAAGTGGCTGGAGGAGGGGTTGTCTCCACAATAGTTGAGACATAGAAGACATATAATCTGGAAACTGTGAATTTACCAGTCAAATTGGTTTTCATTGGATCTAAAATGGAAAGGTTTGGCAAAGTTGTAATAGTGTGATATATATTTATTTTCTGGAAGGGAGGATGGGTGCAGAGATTAATATAGTTTGTCAGGAATAGAGCTTTAATAGAGATAAGCAGCATGAAAAAAACATGGCTGGAAAGGTAATATCATGCCAGATGATTGAAGGCCTTGAATGCCAGGCAGAGAAGTTTGAATTAAATTTTGGTCAATAAAGAGGTACTGAAGATTTTTGAACAGGAGAGAGGCATAGTCAGAAATATACATAAGGATTATTGGCCAGCAGTGGGAAGGGTGGATTAGCAAATAGAATGGAGCAAAGCCAGAAAGACCTGGAAAGAGGTAACTACAAAAGTCAAAGCTGGCATAACAAGGTAAAGGAGTTTGAAATATAGAAATATGTATAAGTGGGAGAGACATCATTTGGTTTATTCTGATACATAGGGGAGGAGAAACAACAATTACTACAAGGTCAATGCTGTAGGAGACTATTTTTAGGTATTTAAATATCACAACTTTATTTGAAAAAATGTGGAAAATGGAAACATTTATATTTCTAAAATGCTATGGCTCAAAAGTATATGGAGAGAAAAGAAATAACTTTCCTTAGCTAAGCATCATTTATTTTGTGTACACAAGCAAAAAGGTCTATTACTCCCATGTACTTAATTGTATGGAACTGATCTCCTTCAGTCTGTTATTCGGTGAAAGTGCCTCCTCTGGGTTATTTTGTTGTCAGTAGTTGTTTACAGTCAAAGAGGAGTTACTTGCAACTAAATTTAGCCAGTGAATAAAGAAGAGATGGAGAGCTCTGCTGTCATCTGACCCATCCAAATAGACTTAACAATGATGTTGGCAGCGGTACCTTTCCAGAATCCAAATTTGGATGAGTAGCCAGTGGCTTCTTTCTCCATAATGTTACTTGAAGAATCAGAAAGTGGACCATGAGAGGTTTGTCTCATTGTAGAACATCCAATGTTACTGAAGACTCATAGTGTTGTTTTTTTTTTTCTTTAGGGAAATGACCACTCTATCCACTCCATCCTATTTCATGCTAATTCTTTAAACTAGTAACCACTAGAAGTTTGTACTTACATTTAGATAAGTCTTTTTGTATTTTTTTTATTTTAAACAAATACAAAATAAGAAAAGAAAACAATAAACTTAAATTCTAAAACTAAAATAATACAAAAGAAAAAAAGCATTGCCATGGGCATAACAGAACATGAGAGAGGATTCAAAATGTATAGCAATGAATCTCTGTTTCAAGAAAGCTTATCTAATAAATGCTAAATGTTGTGTTGAGAGCTGTCCATCTTTTCTTTGCTTCCTTGTAACTTTTCTTTTCTTCTCAGCTGTGCACTTTTTATTTTGTTCTTTTTCCCTCTTCCTCCCTGCCCAAGGCTACAATTAAGCACAAATAGATAGATTGAGAGGGAGAGATAGAGAGAGAGAGAGAGAGAGAAAGAGAGAGAGAGATAAATACATATACATACACATATATTTATATACATACATATATAGACATATATACACATATACCCATACATATACTTACATGCACACACACATGTGTGTGTGCATATATATGTATATATATACATGTGTATATGTATATATATGTGTGTATATATATATTTACTCATAGTCATATATAGACATATACATTCATGTGCATCTATGTAAGACTCCACTATACTTATTTATCTTGTTTTTCTGAGGGTGGATAACCTCTTCCTTTATAAGTCCAAGTCTTTCCATATTTTTCCAAGTCCACCAATTCATCATTTCCTACACCACAGCAATATTCACACTTTACACTGTCTACTTGTTTTAAATAGTGCAAAACAACATTGATAAATATGACTGACATAGTGTAGCTTACCTATTTTTGTCTTTTGGTTAAATATGTTTTAGTTTTTTCTTTCTCTAAGATCATGATAACCACTCCTGCTCCTTTTTCCCTAACAAATTCTACTCTTGATCTTTATCTTATATTTGTGTGTATCTCTTATTCCTATCCCTCCTGATTCCTCTACTTTACTTCTACCTGCTACCTTGTCCTCCTATCACTTACCATACCTCTATCCAAGGATTCTTCCCTTACCATTCCCATGATCTAAACAACTTTCTATCACCCCCTTTAACCTATCCCCTCACCCTCCCCTCTAAAGATCCCTTCCTTACCCTCCCTATCCCCTTAGTATTTTATTCCTTTCTAACATTATAAGACTTTTATGCTCTTCTAAATATATATGTATTGTCCCCTCTCGAACCCATTCCTTATAAAGGTTTCCAGAACTACCAACCCTCCTCCCTCATCTAATTCCTCCATATCAGTTCTTCTCATACCTCATTTGTATAATTACTCTTTTTAGTGGTTCCTAAATGGCATTACTTTTTAAAAACACATCATACACAGGTCTACCCCAGTCTTTCTTATGAACTTCCCAATTACTAATAACAATCTTAGACACATTTTACATACATGAAAGGTAAACAATCTATCCTTATTGCTGTACCTTGTAATTAGTCCTTGTTATGTACCTTATGTTTCTCTTGGCCCTTGTATGTCAAATCTATTAAACTCAGGTTGTTTGTTTTTTTAAACAAAATCCTGAAAGTCTGACAGTTCATTAAGTATTAATTTTCTTTCATTCAGCATTATGCTTAGCTTTTAAGGGTATGATATTTTCAGCTGGAACCTGTTTTGCTCTTTGATATTTAGTGTTCCAAGCCCTGCGGTCTTTAAGTATCACTGCTACTAGGTTTTGTGTGATTCTAATTGTGCACTGCCATATTTAAATTGTTTTTTTTTTTTCTTGTTGCTCATAATATTTTATACTGGAGCTGGGGGTTTCAGAATTTGACTATGACATTCCTGTGGGTTTTCTTCATAGGATCTCATTCAGGTAGCGACCAGCGGATTTTTTTCTGTTTCTGCTTTTTCTTCTTGTTTAATGTTTCAGGACAATTTTGTTTAATAATTTCTTATATTATTGTGTCAAGATTCTTTTTTCAATCACACCAAGAAACAATAAAACAAAGTCAAAAGAATGGAAAAAATATAACAAAATGTGAAATGTCTCATTGGAATAACAACTAACCAGGAAAACAGATCTAGGAAAGATAATTTAAGAATTGTTGGATTCCCTGAAAGCCATGACCAAAAGAAGAGCCTTTACTCCAAACTGGTTCCACCTATTCATGGGTCCACCAATAATGCAGTAATTGTCCTTGGCAATTTGATGGATGAAAAGCTGAAACTAAAAAAAAAATTAAGTTGCATTTCTCTAATTATTAGTGATTTGGAACATTTTTATGTAGATATCAATAGCTTGGATTTCTTTCTTTGAAACCACCAGTTCATGTATTTGAAGCAATTATCATTTGTTTTGTGGCTTTTATTCTTCTAAATTCACATCAATTACTTATTAATCTTAGAACTGAAACTTTTATCATGTCCATGTTTCCCTCATCCCTCAAAAGACTCTATTTGATCCACCCATCCCTGCTTATGGCTCAACTTCTTCAGAAGGCCATATATAACCAATGGCTCTACTTGCTTTCCTCTCATTCTCTTAACTCTACAATTTGTCTTTTGATCTCATAATTCAACTGAAACCCTTCTAGCCAAATTATTAATAATCTCTTAGTCTTCAAATGTAATGACCTTTTCTCAGTCCTCATTGTTCTTGAATTCTCTACAGTCTTTTCTACAGTCAATTACTCTGTACTCCTTTATACTCTCTTCTCTGTAAGTATTTATGACACTGCTCTATCCCGGTTCTCCTACCTGGTTGGAGCTCCTTATATGTTTCCTTTGCTGGCTCTTTTTACAGGTCATATGCACTAACTGTGAGGTTCCCCAAATACTGTTTTGGGCCTCTTTCTCATCCTGGAATAAAATAACCCATTTCCTGATGCTGAGCACTTTCTGTGGCTGTTCCCATGCCTGGAACACACTCCCTCCTCCTTTCCATTTCCTTCAAGACCCAGCTAAAGCATCTACCTAAAACTATCAGCAAGTATTTTATGTAATGGGGAGGATCTAGATGCATTTCCAATAAGGTCAGGGGTGAAACAAGGATGTCCACTATCACCCCTATTATTCAATTTGGCACTAGAAATGTTAGCTTTAGCAATAAGAGAAGAAAAAGAAATCGAAGAAATTAGAATAGGCAAAGAATAAACTAAATTATCACTCTTTGCATACAATATGATGATATACTTAGAGAAGTCTAGAAAATCAAGTAAAAAAAAAATTCTTGAATAATAACTTTAGCAAAGTGGCAGGGATATAAAATAAGCCCACACAAATCCTTGGCATTCCTATACATTACTAATAAAGCCCAACAGCAAGAGATAGAAAGAGAAATTCCATTTAAAGTTACTGTAGACACTATGAAATATTTGGGAATCTACCTGCCAAAACAAACCCAGGAACTATATGAAAACAATTACAAAACACTTCACACAAATAAAGTCAAATCTAAATAATTAGAAAAATATCAGTTGCTCATGGGTAGGCTGAGCTAATCGAATAAAAATGACAATTTTACTCAAATTAAATTACTTATTTGGTGCCATACCAATCAAACTACCAAAAAGTACTTTATAGAGCTAGGAAAAATAATAACAAAATTCATCTGGAAGGACAAAAATTCCAGAATATCAAGGGAATGAACGAAAAGAAGTGCTAGGGAAGGTAGCCTAGCCATACCAGCTCTTAAACTGTGTTATAAAGCAGCAGTCATCAAAACTACTTGGTACAGGCTAAGAAACAGAGTGTTAGAGGAATAGGTTAGGTACACAAGACACAGTAGTCAATGATTATAGTAATCTACTCTTTGATAAACCCAAAGAATCCACCTTCTGGGATAAGAACTCACTATTTCACAAAAGCTGCTGGGAAAACTGGAAAATAGTATGGCATAGACCAATATCTTACATTGAGTGCCAAAATAAAATCAAAATGGGTTCAAGATTTAGATATAAAGGCTGATAATATAAGCAATTTGGGAGAGCAAGGAATAGTTTACTTGTCAGATTTATGGAGAAGGGAAGAATTTATGACCAAATAAAAGAGAGCATTACAAAATGCAAAATTGATAATTTTGATTACATTAAATTGAAAATATTTTACAAACATAGCCAATGCAACCAAGATGGGGGGGGAGCAGAAAATTGGGAAAGAATTTTTACAACCAGTGTCTCTGATAAAGGCCTCATCTCTAAAATATACAGGGAACTGAGGCAAATTTATAGCGATACAAGTCATTCCCCAGCTGAGAAATGGTCAAAGAATATGAACAGGCAGCTTTCAGAAGAAGAAATTAGGTATTTATAGTCATATGAAAAAATGCTCTAAATCACTATTGATTAGAGAAATATAAATAAAAATAACTCTTAGGTACCACATCTCACCTGTCAGATTGGCTAACATGACAAAACAGCAAAATTATAAATGCTAGAGAAGATGTGGGAAAATTGGAACACTATTGCATTGTTGGTGGAGTTGCAAACTGATCCAACCATTCTGGATAGCAATTTGGAACTATGCCCAAAGGAAGAGAAAAATGAACGTACCCTTTGACCCAGAAATACCACTTCTATGGCTGTATCCCAAAGAGATCATACAAATGGGACAAAGACCCATATGTACAAAAATATTTAGAGCATCTCTTTTTGTGGTGGCAAAGAAATGGAAATCAAGGGGTTGTCCATCAATTGGGGAACTGCTAAACAAGTTGTGGTATATGAATGTAATGGAATACTATTGGGCTATAAGAAATAAGGAGCAGACAGACTTCATAATAACCTGGAAAAACTTATATGAACTGATGCTGAGTGAAGGTAGCAGAACAAGGAAAACACTGTACACAATTACAGACACATTTTATCTGTGGTGACTAACTCTGATAGACTTGGCTCTTCTCAGAGATGCAAGGTTCTAAGACAACTCCAAAAGACTCATGATAGAAAAAGCTATCTACATCCAGAGAAAGAGTTATGGAGTCTGAATGCAGATTGAACCAATCTGTTTGTTTTCTGTCTTTTTGTTTTGTTTTGTTTTTCTTCTTTCTCGTGGTACATTCCATTGGTTATAATTCTTCTTTACGACTTAACTATTGTGAAAATATTACAATGTGAAGGTATATGTAGAAACTACATCGGATTACATGCTGTTTTGGGGCAGGGGAAGGAGGAGGGGGAAAAGATTTGGAATTCAAAAATTGTGGAACTGAATGATGTAAAGTAGAAATAATTTTTTTTTTAAAAAAGACTAAGCTAAAGTCTGCATATCTGCAAGAACACTTTCACAAGTCTTGTTTTTCTTTCTTTTAAATTTTAATTTATGTAATAAAACAAGCATTTCCATAACAGTACAATAAAAGAGATGAACACACAAGAAACTGTAAAAATACTATGCACAAGTTACTATTCTTTTGGAATATACAAGAAAATTGTCATGGAATGTTTTTTTTTTCATTTTTTTTCTTTTCTCCCCCTAACCATTAGATGAAAATAAATAAATATATATATACACATATATATACATGTATGTGTGTATTATATATGTATGTACATATATACACACATGTGTATATATTTATATAGACATATACACATACATACACGTATATATATGTAAAAGTATATATGTGCAAAATTATTCTATAAATATTTCTATTTGTCAGTTCTTTTTCTGGATGGAGATAGACTCTTTCTTCATATGTCCTTTATAGTTTATTTGGGTATTTGTGATAGACAAAATACCTTCTTCACACAAAATCTTTCTTAAATCAATATCTCTGTTACCGAAAACAGTGTTCTCTTATTATGCCCAAAGGGTATAGGCATTTTAATAACTCTTTGGGCACAATTCCAGATTAATCCTCAAAACACTTGGATCATTTTACAATTCTTTTTTAAAATTTTTTTTGGTGGGGGAAGGCAGGACAAGTGGGGTTAAGTGACTTGCCCAAGGTCACACAGCTAGTAAGTGTCAAGTGTCTGAGATCAAATTTGACCTCAGGTCCTCCTGACTCCAGGGCTGGTGCTTTACTCACTGCACCACCTAGCTGCCCCCATTTCACAATTCTACAAACAATGAATCTGACCCAATTTTTTCCACATCCTCTCCAACATTTGTTACTTTCCTCTTCCAACATGTTACACAATCTGGTAGGTATAAAATGATATGTCAAGGTTGTTTTAATCTGTATTTCTCTAATCAATAATGATTTAGAGCATTTTTGTATGACTATAAATGGTTTTGATTTCTTCATTAGAAAACTGCCAGTTCATATCCTTTCACCATTTATCAATTGAGGAATGACTCGTATTCTTACAAAGTTCTATTTACTATTCGTGAATTTCCCTCCATCTTATTTTTACTCACTACTTTCCTTCTCATTCTCTTTTTATCCAAGCTTGTTGTTACCTTATTTTTCCCCTTACCCTCTTATTCCTTATTTTACCCAACCCTCTCAAATTTCCTCCCTTATCTTTTCCTCCCCCTTCTAATTTTATTCTATACTTCCTTTTTAAAAGTCCCTCCACCAATGTATCCCCCAGTTTTCTCACCTCCCTAGAAGTTCAAAAGACTTCTAAACCTCTTCAGATATACACTTTGTTTCCTCTTCCACTGAGATGAGAGTAAGGTTCCAACATTACCAGCATTCTATCCCCATCTCTTTCTCCTGTATTTGAACTTCCTTTCATGCCCTATTTTTATAAGATAATTTCTCTTTTTTGCTTTTTCCTACCCAAATTTGCTTTTTTAGAATCATCTCATTATACAGAACTCAGTCACAACCTTCCATTCATAATACTTTAGAAATGACAACAGTTTTAAAAATGGATAACATTTTCATATATCATAAGTAAGCAGTTTAACCTTTATCAGTGCCTTAAATTAGCCTTTAACAATTTCCTTATATTTCTTCTGGATCATTTATATCAAATTTTCCATTGAGTTCTGGTCTTTTTGTTACAAATGCCTGAAAGTCTTTCAGTTCATCAAATATCCACTTTTTCCCATTTGGGATTATATTCAACTTTGTTGGATAAGTTATTCTTGACTGGAACCTCAGGTCCTTTGCTCTTCTAAATATAATGTTCCAAGACATGTGATCTTTTAGCGTGGAAGCTGCTAGGTCTTGTGAAATCCTTATTGCTTTCCCACAGGATTTAAATTTTTGTGTTTGTTTCCCTTGTTGCTTGCAATATTTTCTTTTTACCCTGGGAATTCTGAAAATTGCCTATGACATTCCTGTAAATTTTCTACCTACAATATCTTTCCGGTGGTGATCAATGGATTCTTTCTGTTTTCATTTTACCTTCTTGTTCTAGAATTTCAGGGCAATTTTCCTTAATAATATCTTGTTATATTTTATCCAGATTCTTTGTTTATCATAACTTTTGGGTAGCCTGACAATTCTTATGTTGGATCTCCTCAATCTGTTCTCCAGACCAGTCATTTTTTCTAATGAGATGTTTCAGATTTTCTTCTATTTTTTCTAGTTTTATTATATCTTGGTGTCTCATAACATCATGTGGTTCCACTTGATCAACTATAGTTTGCAAGTAGTTATTTTCTTCACATGATTTTGTTTCTCTTTTTCTAATTGGCTGTCATTTCATAATTTTATTGAAATGCTTTTATTTTTTTCTCATTTTCCCTCCTCTCTTATTTGATTTTTTAATTCCTTTTTAAGTTTTTCCAAGATTTCTTTTTGGGCTTGTGACCACTTTACATTACTCTTTAGGGAAGGAGTAGAATGTGAGCTCCTTGAGAACAGACTTTCTTTACTTACCACACTGCCTAGTATATAGTATGAATTTAATAAATGCTATTTGACTAAGTTTACCAGAGAAATTTGCCACACTTTTTTCTCTATTTGTCTGCTTCTCTTCTAATTTTAACTGCATTGGTTTTGTTTGTGAAAAAGGTTTAATTTTATGTAATCAAAATTGTCCATTTCACCTTATATTATTCTTTCTACCACTATTTTTTCCTGATCCTTTCCCCCACCTATATATTTGCCTCAATTTCCTCATATATAAAATGAGCAGGAAAAGGAAATGGCAAACCATACCAGTTATCTTTGCCATATAAATCCCCAAAAGGGGCATGCAGAGTTGGACCCAACCAAAAAATGACCAGAATGTGTCATATTAAGGACATATGAATTCATTCCTATCCTTTCAAACATAGGTATGGTTGTATTTTTCAGAATCTTTTTCTTTGTGTACTGAAAAAAATATATATGAATTATGTTGTTCTTATCATTTACATGGCCAATTGTGCATATAGTTTCCCTAAAATTCAGCCAGCCCTGCATTCCTAGCATAAATACAGTCTTGTCATGGACTGTGTAGTCTTTGAGATATGTTGCTGCAGTCTCCTTGGTAATATTTTATTTAAAATTTTTGGAACAATATTCATTAGAGATAGTGGTTTCTCATTTTTCTGCTCTCTATTTTTTTTTTAATGCAATTTATTTATTTAACATATTTGGTTTTCAGCATTGATTTTCACAACAGTTTGAATTACAAATTTTCTCCCCATTTCTGCCCTCCCCCCCACTCCAAGATGGTGTATATTCTGGTTGCCCTGTTCCCCAGTCAGCCCTCCCCTCTATCACCCCCCTCCCCTCTCATCCCCTTTTCCCTTCCTTTCTTGTAGGGCAAGATAAATTTCTACGCCCCATTGCCTGTGTATCTTATTTTTTAGTTGCATACAAAAAGTTTTTTTGTTTTTGAACATCTGATTTTAAAACTTTGAGTTCCAAATTCCCTTCCCTCTTCCCTTCCCACCCACCCTCCCTAAGAAGTTGAGCAATTCAACCTAGGCCACACATGTATTATTATGTATAACCCTTCCACAATATTCATGTTGTGAAAGGCTAACTACATTTTGCTCCTTCCCAACCCATCCCGCTTTATTGAATTTTCTTCCTTGACCCTGTCCCCTTTCCAAAGTGTTTGTTTTGATTACCTCCACCCCCATCTGCCCTCCACTCCATCATCCCCCTGCCTTTTATTTTTTTTTTTTATCTTCCTCCCTCTTCTTTCCTGTGGGGTAAGATACCCAACTGAGTATGTATGGTATTCCCCCTCAGGCCAAATCTGATGAGAGCAAGGTTCACTCATTCCCCCCTCACCTGCCCACTCCCCTCCTCTCCTAGAACTGCTTCCTCTTGCCACCTTTATGGGAGATAATCCACCCCATTCTATCTCTCCCTATCTCCCTCTCTCAGTAAGTTACTCTCTCATCCCTTAATTTCATTTTATTTCTTTTAGCTATCTTCCCTTCATCCTCAACTCACCCTGTGTCTGCTCTCTTTCTTTTACATATATATATATATATATATATATATATATATACACATACATACACATACATACATATACACATAGATACATGCATACATACACATTCACTTACATATATACATAAACATATATATGCATATATATATATGCATATTCCCTTCAACTACCCTAATACTGAGGTCTCATGAATCATACTCATCATCTTTCCATGTAGGAATGTAAACAAAACAGTTCAACTTTAGTAAGTCCCTTGCAATTTCCGTTTCTTGATTACCTTTTCATGCTTCTCTTGATTCTTGTGTTTGAAAGTCAAATTTTCTATTCAGTTCTGGTCTTTTCACTGAGAAAGCTTGAAAGTCCTCCATTTTATTGAAAGTCCATATTTTGCCTTGGAACATGATACTCAGTTTTGCTGGGTAGGTGATTCTAGGTTTTAATCCTAGCTCCATTGACCTCCGGAATATCGCATTCCACGCCCTTCGATCTCTTAATGTAGAAGCTGCCAGGTCTTGGGTTATTCTGATTGGGTTTCCACAATATTCAAATTGTTTCTTTCTGGCTGCTTGCAGTATTTTCTCCTTGATCTGGGAGCTCTGGAATTTGGCAACAATATTCCTAGGAGATTTCTTTTTGGGATCTATTTGCGGAGGCGATCGATGGATTCTTTCAATTTCTATTTTGCCCTGTGGCTCTAGAATATCAGGGCAGTTCTCCTTGATAATTTCCTGAAAGATGGTATCTAGGCTCTTTTTTTGATCATGGCTTTCAGGTAGTCCAATAATTTTTAAATTATCTCTCCTGGATCTATTTTCCAGGTCAGTGGTTTTTCCAAGGAGATATTTCACATTGTCTTCCATTTTTTCATTCCTCTGGTTCTGTTTTATAATATCCTGATTTCTCATAAAGTCACTAGCTTCCACTTGCTCCAATCTAATTTTTAAAGTAGTATTTTCTTCAGTGGTCTTTTGGACCTCCTTTTCCATTTGGCTAATTCTGCCTTTCAAGGAATTCTTCTCCTCATTGGCTTTTTGGAGCTCTTTTGCCATTTGAGTTAGTCTATTTTGTAAGGTGTTGTTTTCTTCAGTGTATTTTTCAGTATTTTTTTGGGTCTCCTTTAGCAAGTCATTGACTTGTTTTTCATGGTTTTCTCGCATCCTTCTTATTTCTCTTCCCAATTTTTCCTCTACTTCTCTAACTTGCTTTTCCAAATCCTTTTTGAGTTCTTCTATGGTCTGGGGCCAGTTCATGTTTTTCTTGGAGGCTTTGGTTGTAGGCTCTATGACTTTGCTGTCTTCTTTAGGCTGTATGTTTTGGTCTTCTTTGTCACCAAAGAAAGAATCCAAAGTCTGAGACTGAATCTGGGCGCGTTTTCGCGTCCTGGCCATATTCCCAACCAACTAACTTGACCCTTGAGCTTTTCAGTGGGGTATGACTGCTTGTAGATTACAGAGTTCTATGTTCTACGTTTGGGGGGGAGGCGCCAGCTCTGTCAGAGCCGCACTCCTCCTTCCCCAAGGACCCCCAGTCCAGACTGGGCTCAGATCTTCGGCAGGCTATGCACCCCTGCTGTGATCCGCCACTTAATTCCCCCCACCAGGTGGGCCTGGAGCCGGAAGTACCAACAGCTGTAGCTGCCCCACCTCCGCTGCCCCCGGGGCTGGAAGCCGAACCGCGAACTCCTTCCACTCCCGCAGCTTTTCCCACTAACCTTCTCGGCAGTCTTTGGTGTTTGTGGGTCGAGGGGTCTGGTAACTGCTCACGTATTCAGGGCGCTAGGGCCCCCTCCGCCCGGCTTCCGGTCTGGATCGTCCACGCCGCTCAGGCTGGGCTCTGCTCCACTCCGTTCCCAGCTCCCAGCTCCCAGCTCCCAGCTCCGTGTGGAATAGAGCTCACCCAGAGACCATCCGGGCTGTCCTGGGCTGGAGCCCTGCTTCCCTCTGCTGTTCTGTGGGTTCTGCCGTTCTAGAATTGGTTCAGAGCCATTTTTATAGGTTTTTGGAGGGACTCGGGTACGGAGCTCACTCTAGTCCGTGCTTACCAGCCGCCATCTTGGCCTGCTCTCTATTTTTTACTCTTCTGGTTTAGGTATTGATATTATATTAATGTTAGAAAAGGAATTTGGTGTGACTTCTTCTTTTCCTATTTTTTTTTTTTACAAATGTGTACTATTAGAATTAATTTTCTTTAAATATTCAAAAGCAAATTGCTTGTAAAGTAATATGGTCCTGTCCCATCCCCCTTTGGGAATTCATTTATAAGTTATTTTTCTAAAAGTGTGTTATTGAAGTATTTTTTATTCTATTAATCTAAGCATTTTTGTACATTTTCATTAATTTCATTTTTCTTTTCACTTTTGTTGGCATATAACTTGGTGAAATATTTGCAATAGTGTCTTTTTTTCTTCTTCATTGATCATGAATTCACTTTTTTTCATTTTTAATCCTGGCAATTTGGTATTCTTTTTTAAAAATCTAGTTAAACTAATGTCTCCTTCCCCCCCCAAAAAAAACCAGATTCTTACCTAATTTATTTACTATTTCATTTTTCCTTCAAATTTGCTTCTCTATGATTTTTAGGATTTCTATTTTCGTGTTTATTTGGGGTTTTCAATTTGTTGGTTTTCTATTTTTTTTTACTTGCATGCCATATTTACTAATCTGCTAATTCCCTTTTATTGATGAAAGACTATAGAGAAATAAACTCTCCCATAAAGATTACTGTAGCTGTATCCTAAAAATGCCTGTATATTGTGTCATAATTATCTTTAATGAAATTATTGTTTCTATAATTTTTCTCTGACATGTCTATTCTTTTGGCCTAGGTAATCGAATGTGGAATTATTTTTAACTTCTTGATTACTGATGCTTTTTCAAATATAACTTTGGCGCATTGTGGTCTATAAAAATGTGTTTATTTTTTCTGCATTTGTTTATGAGGTTTTTATGCATTAAGATGTGGCCATTTTGTGTGAAGGTACAATTAACAACTGAGGTATGTTTATTCCTTTCTAGCACAATTATTATATTTTAGAATTTATCTCTGTAAGCATTAATCAAAAAATAGAATCATATCTAACTTTTCTAAAATTCTCTTCTGGCACTTTACTTCATTTTTTGTTTATTTTTGGTAAGATTTATTGAGATATGGAAGCAATAAATTGAGTTCCCCCTCAGTTACAATTGTAATGTCTATTTCTCCCTGTAATATTTAAACTTTTCATTGAGTATTTAGATGCGAAATTTGGTGCATATAAGTTTAGTATTGGGTTGTCTATGGCACCTTTCAGTGAAAAATATTTTTTTCTATTTTATGTCCTTTAATTAAAATTATTTTTGTTGCTGTTTTATCTGAGGTCATGATTCCTATTTCTGACTTTTTACATGTTTATTGAATAAGTTAAAACTCATGTAACTTTACCATTTTTGGTGCCATCATATACATAAATAGTCCATATGAAAATACTATGCTTCTAGGTGGCTGAAATGAAAAGAAAATGCATCCTAGGAGGAGGAGGACTTTACAATTCCTTTTGGCTGGATCATACTATCCTGTGGGGCAATTCAGCATTTGTCCAGAATATTCTAGAGTGACCTGAACACACTGAACACACTTTCTCTCAGTCTCTCAGTCTCTCAGTCTCTCTCTCTCTCTCTCGCTCTCTCTCTCTCTCTCTCTCTCTCTCTCTCTCTCTCTTTCTCTCATCCTTTTATTTATGCTGGGTGAAAATTATTCTATATACTTGATGCCTCCATTTTTCACTTTAGGTCCATATTTACCTAGCCTAGATAGTTGGATTAGATTGATCTCGTTAAAGGGAAACTATAATTTTTTTTATTGTTATGCTGACTAGGGAATGAAAGCCATGGGGTATCCTATAGAATTAGACTTCAAGTTGTTCCCTCATGACATTTCTGCCATAAATAATGAAAGGACACAACTTTGATAGCTGTTTATTTACTTGTCATGAGCACTTCCTTAACAATGGAATAGATATGGCTTGTTTTAACAGGCAACAAACTAAAACATTTTATTGTCATTATTAGAGTTACTTATATCATTTACCTCTAAGAGTTATATGACCTCCACCATTGTTGTCAGGGTTTTGTTTGAAATTATGTCCCTGTGCTTGACAGAAGAAAATAATTGGGTTTGTCATCTAGTTCAGATACTATCAGCAGGTAGCAATGGGTTGTATACTACAATGCACTAGAAAGGTATCCACTGGGACTTTGAGAGCTCTAATTCTACAGGATACCCCATGGCTTTCATTCCCTAGTTTAATTTTACAGAACTTTAAACTACTTCCTTAGAAGTACTTCTTATCGAGGAGGTGGAGGCAAGATGATGGCAGGAAAGCAGGGACTTGCATAAGTTCCACCCCCCCCCCCCAAATCCTTCCAAACACCTGGAAAAATGGCTCTGAATAAATTCTAGAGCTGCAGAACCCATGAAATAGCAAAGGGAAACAGATCTCCATCCCAGGAGAGCCTGGATGGCCACCAGGAAGGGTCTATCACATGGTGCTGAGGGCTGAGGGGAGCTCAGCATGGTCCATGCCAGGACAGGACACCAAACCTGGAAGAGGCCTTGGGATCATGAAACAGTGAGCTGTGGCAGTTACCAGACTTCTCAACCCACAAACTCCAAAGAGCAGGTTAGGGGGAAACTGCGGAATCGGGTTCAGAGCGGTCTGGTCACCAGCTCTGGGGGTGGAGGAGGTCATGCAGCATTGGTGGTAGCAGCAGCAGGAAGCTCCTGACGTTGCCTCCAGAGCACCAGCATCAATGGCTTCCCAAGTCCCTGGCTCACAGGGTGAGAGGAATCTAGCAGCAGATCAGAGCAGTAATGCAAGGAGCGCTTTGTAGGCACAAAGGCAGATTCTCTTGCTGTGCCCTGCTTGGATCTGAATTGTGGTCCTAGTTGGTGATTCTTGGGGGAGGAAGACTGCTGCTGTGACAGAGCCTGGGATGACGGTGGAGGAGAAGTAGCTCTGAAAACAGCAGTGCTTGGACCCCAAAGCTTGGCACAAAGTGCTCTCTACTCTACAAGCAGTCATACCCTGACAAAAAGCTCAAAGGTCAGTAGTTGGCTGGGAACATGAATAGGGCAGTAAAAACGAACTCAGACTCGAACTCAAACTCTAGATTCCTTTTTTGGTGACAAAGAAGATCAAATCATAGAGCCAGAAGAAGTCAACAAAGTCAAAGAGCCTACATCAAAAGCCTCCAAGCAAGATATGAATTGGGCTCAGGCCATGGAAGATCTCAAAAAGCATTTGGAAAAGCAAGTAAGAGAATAGAGGAAAAATTGGGAAGAGAAGTAAGAGT